>NC_056744.1:231051402-231093902 GCF_019279795.1 Protopterus annectens
ATTTGAGTATCTAACTGATTTCATGATCTTCTTGAGCTGTCTACCATTGTGACCCATCTTCAGAAACATACTAGAGCTACAGGAAAATGTGCTGGATAAAGAAATGACCAACAGCTCAACAGAAAATTATGCTTTCAATATAGCAGAGCTGGAAATTTCACATATTTGAATACACCTTTTAATTACTTAAGCAGAGTGGCTTCAATATATATCATACCAGCACATGTCGGACTAAACATATAACATTAATTTATGTTTTACATCTGGCATTTCTAGAAAAGGCAAGGAAATTGTCTGCTATGACACAGTGAAGCCTTCTCATGTGGACATATATACATATTATACCGTACTGCATTCATGCCCACCATGTACAGCACAAGCAACAGTTCATTTCAGGACTAGTCAGTAACTTTTCCTCATTGGGTAATCTGAAATATCTCTTTTGGAATTTAACAATTGTGCATAATAAACGTGTAGGAAGTAATGAAAATGAATGTATGAAGTACAGTAACTAAATACATAAGTAAAAATGACTGTCCCCTCATCAAAAATAACACTGGTATTTCCTCTTGAAACAGCTAGTATCTGTCATATTGTCTAATAATTACCTAACAAAAGATTTAGATTAGATAGATAGATAGATAGATAGATAGATAGATAGATAGATAGATTAGATAGATAGATTAGATAGATAGATAGATAGATAGATAGATAGATAGATAGATAGATTAGATAGATAGATTAGATAGATAGATAGATTAGATAGATAGATTAGATAGATAGATAGATTAGATAGATAGATAGATAGATAGATAGATAGATAGATAGATAGATAGATTAGATAGATAGATTAGATAGATAGATTAGATAGATAGATTAGATAGATAGATAGATTAGATAGATAGATAGATAGATAGATAGATAGATAGATAGATAGATAGATAGATAGATAGATAGATAAAAAGATAAAGCTATGTATCACCAAAGTGACATGAATGTGAAAGTACAAAAGCAAGATAAACTTGTCACCATTTGAATGGCTAGATATTATATGCCACACAATAACAATATGAAGCAGTTATGACAGAGAATGTGGAATACAAAAGCAGTGAAACAGTTCAGGCAAAATATAGAAATTAAAAAAAATGATGATAACCATATAAATCTATGAAGCAGATGAATATATTCAGAGACAACAGTAGATTTACATTAGAAAAGCAAAAACATGAAATCATTTAAGATTAGACTACAGAAAGTCTAGTATACTTTACAGATAAAATAATATATCATAGCCTACTACTGTCAGATGTTTGAAATGGTGCCAGTATCAGCCAATATCTTCAAAAACCTTGATTATTGGAAGTATTTATTCTTCCTCTCCTCTTTTTAAGGTCTTCAAGTATAGCCTTCTTATGAATGTATGACAGCTCTGCATTAGGGAAAATATGACAATATGCAAATACATGTTGTACCTGATCCACTAATAATAACCAGTCAAACCAAGATAGCCACTGTAACCTTTTCTTGAATATACAGATAACTCACCAATAATTTATGCAATGACAGAGTAATAAACAAGTTCAGGAGAGCACTCTTCAGGTTTCATAACAACCCACTCCCCAAGAGTCCTCGTCCAAACCAAGCACCCGTGCTTATATCCTTGGAAGCATAGCATTTGCCTCTATTCACACTTCCTTATGCTCTAAGACAGTCAAAAATGGCAAATGTAAGCAGGGTGAAACTTGTTCCCTTCTTTCCTAGCCATGCTGAAAATATATCAACCTCTGTGACAGTTTAAATTGCAACAGTGTAAAAGTGTACAGCAAAACACAAAGGCAGAAATTACATTAATTAGCAAGGCAATCATGACAAAACTTGAATGGCCAGAGAAAAATTTAAATTCAATAAATCATGAGCAGTGTATGAAAGGTGACATCTGGATGAGCCAAATAAGATCCTTATTTTGAAAGTCCCGATGATCCACAACATGAAGCAGTGCTGACACTTCTCTAAAAATCCTGTGACTGACAAACCTATGGGTAGACTCTGCCACAGCAACAGATCACATGTTGACACAGTACAGCCTAGAAATAATGGACGGCCAACAAACAATGGTACTGGGGCAAATCCTCTGTTAAAAATGAAAGTAAACATTTCAGAGAATAAACATCTTTTAGCCAAATTTCCAATGTCATTGCCTTCTAGGTTTATCAAAATTAAATGAAGAATGCCAATCTGATACAGTATAGCATGATGAATAGGTAAAAACTGAGGACAGTCTTTTCAAATCACCTCTACATGGGATCAGTCTAAACCCACATTAATGACATTGAGTCTGACAGCCACCTTTCTGGTAGCTAAAACATTGTAGGAACACCCAGTGATGACAACTCGAGACACTCTTGAAAAGAAACAGAACATATAATGGTAAATTGGCAACAACTACCTAATACACTTTAAAAAGGTGGAGAAAGACCAGTGCCCCTTTTGTTCTATAACTTCAATTGACTACCTTTCTCTGGCCACATCTAGGGCTCTACCAATGTTAAAAGAATGAGGGAAAACACCCACAATAGGTAGATTCTGAATTTGAAGAGCCCTGTGAAGGAGACTCCCCTGGGTGTAATAGCATTGCTAAAAGGGTCTTTGAAAATAAGTTCAGTAGTCAAACTGGAAGTCCGAAGCCCTTGGTTAATTCTAGCACAACAAATGGGGCATATCAATTTGAAGGAGTACCAGGACAACTTCACTAACCTACCCTTAGAAAGCTAATCAGTTTTGGAGTGGTGCAGCCAAATGGATACTGATTGATTGAAAATGTAAACATCACCCTTGGTAAGCTGATGTAATAATTCTCCATTTCAAAAAACACCCCAATACGTATAACTCCATAACAAGAGTTGCATGAATGGCATGCTAATGGTTGTTAGGCATTATTCTGTGAATTCCATCTGAAATTCTGGATAGTGAGATTTGACCATGGGATGCCTACCATCACTGATACACCCCAAAATCCTGGAACAACCCAAAACAATTCAGAAAACCAATCAAGATTTTGTATAGTCTTGTAAGTCAACTAGCTTAACCCTAACACTGAGAGCTGGCAAAAGGATCCATTGCATTGCACTGGATGTGGGCAGCCTCCTTGCAAAGACACCTGGTAATTAAATAATAGCAAATAAGAAGGAGGAACCAATGTTTGTAAGCTGTCTGAATTATGCCAACTAAATACAAAACAACATGAAGAGACATTCCATAAGAATTATTGGTACTGAGATACCAAACAGCAAAGCAAGTATTATTTGCCAATCAGTCAACAGGAATCTGTGACAGTAATGATCCACTGCTTAGTGTGTAATGTCAGGGTTCTGAATCTGCCTATGTGTGAATAAGAAAGAGAATCAGCTAATATGTTTGTTTTTGCCAGGAAATGCAGGGCTTTAAAATACAAATTTATATGCAAACTATGAAGAATGAGTTGTTATAGCAGAGATTGCATTTGCCTGGACTTGGACATTCTTTTAGAAAATATCTGCAGCACTGCTAAGTTCTCAGAATGAAACATTATTCTGCTGTCCCAAAAAAAGCCTTACCACACAGCAGTAGCTACAAATTCAGAATCATTTCTAAAAAATGTATTATCCTTTAACACCTAGAAGGAGCATGGCCAGTAGCCTTCCATCATACTCCCCTGCTGCACCAGTGAAGAGATGTAGCATAGGGGAAGAAACCCAATCCTTCTACCAAAAAATAATGCTATTGTAATTCACTAGAAAACATCACCATATGCAAATAACCTCTTTCACTCATGAGTCACCTGCACGCAGTGATGCTTCTGTCTACTGACCTTAAGAAGGTTTGCCACAGATCAAATAAAAATGCTCACTGGGGCCACAGCCCTACAAGCAAAGGTAAGAAGCCACATAAGTCACATGACCTGTAAGATTCTGAATTTTTTGGCAGAGAGAAAGCTGCCTATGTGGTGGTGTAACCTACTCAACTTGGAAGGGGGAAGCTTAAAAGTAGATGTAGTGATATTCACCTCAAGAACCAGAAAACCAAAGCTTTTATTGGATCGTACTCTTTATCTTTTGACAAAGAGACACCTAGCTCTTGACATAACTGTGAAAATATTGCAAAACCCTCATGGGCTCTATCAGGATGATTGATGACAATCAAAAAATCATCCAAATAATGGACTGCTGTCTGGGTTGGGGATTGCCAAAAGACATTAAACCCATTAGATGTCAACGAAATCAAAAATGCCCACATATTCCCTTTTAAGAGCCTTGCTTTTTATAGATGCTGGCAGGGCCGGCTTACGCTGTTGGACTGCAGGACTGCAGCCCCCCCAGCTGTAAAAAGAAAAGAAAAAAAACGAAAAAAAAAATGAAAAATGAAATAAAAAAAAGAAAAATGCAAAATGATAGCAAGTCCCGGAACTCCGCACATTCATGCTTGGCATTCCCAGAACTTCATGCATGTGTGCAGGAATCAGAACTGCTGTTTAACCAGTCCAGATTAGAAAGAAGGCATCAGACTACAGAGATGGCCAGAAGTCTATGTGGTTGCACTGCATAGACTGGAAGGGGATCAGACCACATCTGCAGGCTGGATAGCTTGCTCTTGCGGGAAGGACTTGAATTTCAAACTTAGGCTGGATAGCTTGCTCTCGCGCAGGAGCTGGGACATTGAAGCTGCTGCAGGAATTTCAAACGAAGCTGGGATGGACTCCAAGGTACTCTGTGTGAAGCTGGGATAGACTCCAAAATCAGTGTGTGTGTGTGTGTGTGTGTGTGTGTGTGTGTGTGTGTGTGTGTGTGTGTGTGTGTGTGCATGTAATGCCTGGTTAAATATACCTGGTGGCTAGAGAATAATGCAGGCTTAAACCCAGTACCTTGAATGCAGGTAGCAAAAGCATGAATTCCCTACCCACCACCCCTTGTGAAAACTATTCAGATTTTTGCCTCATATTTTTGTTCTGTTCTGCGCCTCATAAAATTTGTAGTTTTCTGAATTTTGAATTCACTAAATAATGACAGGCATTTGAATTTCAGACTTCGTGTTCTTCAGAAAGTACATGGTAACATACAAGCTTTTATTCTAGCAATTTTCTAAGCTTATAATATCACTATTTGAAATTTGTCCCTATTTTTGGGGCTGTATTCCCTCATTATTGGCTTTGTCCAGGTTTTTTGTGCTAAGAAGTGGAGAGCTATGGTGAGAACTGAATTCACTGAATATGTTTGGGAGCTGTATCCCCCCATTATTGGCTTTGTCCAGGTATTTTGTGCTAAGAGGTTGAGAGGTATGGCGGCGAACTGAATTCACTAAATGATAGCCATTTAAGTTTCAGTCTTCCTGTCTTTCAAGAAACAGCTGATTTGGCATAGTGGTATCTTGCACTGACTTTAGTGCACAGGGTCCTGCATTCAAGACTTGGCAGGGAAATGCATGCTGATAACACAGCATTTTATTCTAGTAACTATCCAAGATTATATAAGCAATGTTTAAATGTGTCCCTGGTTTTTGGGCTTTTGTCTCCCTTCCCAATAAATGTTGGCTTTTTCAGATTTCTTGTGCTGTAAAGTTGAGAGATACAGTTGAGGGTCAAGTGGATTTTACAAGGAGCTGAGAGCTTCATGGAAAGAGAAGTTTGATGCTGCTTACGATGAATTGGCTTGCATTGTTAATAGCATAACAGGTAGTGTACTTGCTTTTGATGCAGAAGGGTGTGGCTTCTACTCCCACAGTATGTAGATGCATTGATGATACTGTACTGTGTTGTACTTTTAAAGGGGGTGGATGCTGCAGTCTTGAGAATGTCCTCTATGGTGGAGATACCTAGTAACTATAAATGTGTTATCAGTTTGTCATCCATTCCTTATTACAATATTACTAGCTTATCATTTTTTTTAATTTTTCATAAGCCATTTATTCCTCAAGGGCAACAGGCACTTTATTTGTAGATGAAACCAGCAAACATAAAGTTGTTTGCTAGCAGCAACCTCTTCATTAGTTACAGATCTGTTTAATGTGGAATTATTTAGATGACTTTTACTTCTAAAGAGACTGTGCATATTTTCTGATACTGGTGGATTGTAGAAGTTTGAGTAGACTTTTATGATGGAAAGGTTTTGAATTGGGCAGTTTTGTCATTATTGGTGCATGCATTTTGTTTCATTGCTTACTGGAAAAATGTTCATAAGAATACATTTAAAATGCCCTCTAACAACTGTACTGTATTATACAAGGAATATAATTTAATACAGTCAGGACGGTGTATCAAGGAACACATGTATGTTTCATGTGCAAGGGGCCTATGATTTGAAAACAGGCCAAAATTAATGTTTATCTGCCACTATTCAGATGTATTTTCTTTGAATGAGGGTTTCAATGCTGTTTCAATGAATGTGAGTTTCAAGGGCAAAGAAATTTTAATGCTAAGTCTACTTTTATTGTGAGACTGCATTGCTTTGTTTAGCAGATGTCTGTTAGTGTTTGTACTGTAAAATGTAAAATAAAACTTTTAAATGAAATCCAAATCATCGTAGAAGCAAAGAAGTATGCACATTACAGTGTGTATGGTAAATGGGGTGAAATAGCCAAGTAATGGAACATTGGAATAGCTGCAGGGGGGAGGCCCCATTCATCCATGATTTTGTGAGGGGGGAAGGACGGCAAACACAAAGGCAGCCCCAGCTGAACTACACCTCTCAACTGTCCAGATTTTCACAGAATTAATAGATTTTTGCTTCTTATTTTTGTTTTTTTCCTCATAAAATTTGTGGTTTTCTGGCAAATCATTTAGGAATGAAGTCACTAAGTAATGCCATACATTGAGTTTCAGACTTCATACCCTTCAGAAAAATGTATGCCAAACCAAGACCTGTTATTCTATCAACTAAGTTTATGCAGAGCGATTTTTAGTACTGTTTGTATGTTCCCCCAATATATTTGGCCTTGTCCAGATTTCCTGCATTAAGAGGTTGAGAAGTACGTGCAAATAAATTGTTTTATAGAATTATGTATATCCAAACCTCTCAACTGTCTCCAATTTTGCCTCAAAATGTTTCTCTGCCCCCTAATAATCCCTCTGCAAAATGGCAATTTTGGAAGAAAACGTGGAGAGTTTACAATTAATAAAAAATTGTAATGATCAGAGTTATAGATTACTTTTATTTCATAAATGCATGTAGATTATCTTATATTATCAGCTGCTCAACTTAACAGTACTAATATTAAAAAGGGTCCTTTCTTTGACAGGTTCCCAACTGTATTGTGTGGCTATTTTATATTTTTGCATCACATTTTTGGTCCGTTTTTCATAAAATTGTGTTTTTTTCTGGTAAATTAGTGGGAAAGTATTAAAGATTGAAGTTAGGAAAATAATGACAGATGTTTGAGTTTCGGATTTCATGCCCTTCAGAAAATTCATACTAATGCGAGACCTACTATTCTATTATCTTTCTAAGTTTATAAGAGTGATATTTAAAAATGATAAAACCAAAATAATGCTCCCAGGAAGTAAATGCTCTTTGTGCAAAAATAAATAATCCAAATAAACATAAAAATAGTAGAAGAGCAAAGCAAGGCTGCACTCCAAATATCAAAATCCACACATAACTGTGGGGAAATGGACAAATAGAAATGGCAAACTGCTGAAAATCAATTTATTTGGCTTGAAAAAGCTATTATGGGTGAAAGCGCTTGCCAGTTATTTCATTAAATATTTGGCTTGAAAAAGCCCTTATGGGTGAAAGCGCTTGCCAGTTATTTCATTAAATCAATTTTCAGCAGTTTGCCGTTTCTATTTGTCCATTTCCCCACAGTTACAGTTACGTGTGGATTTTGATATTTGGAGTACAACCTTGCTTTGTTCTTCTGCTATTTTTATGTTTATTTGGAATATTTAAAAATTGTCCTTATTTTTGAGTCTTTGTCTTACTTGACTTTGTCCAGATTTCTTGCTCAAAGGTTTAGAGGTATGACAAATGTGTCAGGGCCATCACCATCAGCCAGAGACATTTTGAATTGTGACATAATCGTTGCACCCCACTCCTCCATTTAGTGTCTCTGGATGTGTCCACGTAAGGCAAGGAGCAGTTGTGCAGTGTATGTACAGAGTATCCCCCCATCCAAGGTAGACACAAAGTACTACAGTGGCTTTTCATCTGTCCTTGATTTTGCAGAATGTTCTTGTTTTCTGTCATATTTTTATACTGTTGATTTATGCTTCTTATTATTCAGAAAATACATGCTGTTGCAATGCCTGTTGCTCTGTGTATAAGTAGCAATGCTATAGTGACCATCAGCTAAGCTTGTCTGAGATTGTAAGATGCAAGTAAGCTTTAATAAGCATACTGTTAAAGAATTATCAACATTGAAAGCCTTTTTGTTGTTGCCATGCAGATAGTATTTACATAACTAAATAACGTATAAGCCTTAGGTATTGAAATGCATATGACAGTATTTGTAATAAAGGACAGGACTGTAGTATTTTCAGAAGCTCATTACATTTGTTGGAGACTTGCAGTCATCTTTTCAGGCTTTACCCATAAACTAATCAGAATGCCAGTCTATCATGTGTGATCCATAACCTGGGGAGTAATTCTTTAAGCGATTTATTTTAAGCTCGTTTATTGTTTGCTGTTCATTTTTTACTTTGATCATGTTCTTCCCATGAAACAAGTAGCTAATTGTCAGGCATCAGGTCTTTTTTGGATAAGAAACATATTTACAAGTGGGGGTATCACAGAGATTGCTCCTTTCAGCATGTTACTTGGTACTTTAATAAAGCTGAATATAAGTTATAATTAGAACCGCTGTGCAAGGAAAAGTGGTTTAAGTTGAGTGCTGCTTGTTTTTTTATACTTGATTTTGACTGCATTCCAGTAATGTATTTAAAAAGTAATTTATTTTTTCATGCCTCACAACCTTTTTGTTAACATCTAGATATTAAGTAAGCTGACATGTAGCCAATGCACTGAAATATTTTTTTTCTTCTGCACTTCATTTTGTCTTGATTGGACTCTCATAATGACAGTTTGGCACCCAGGGCAGTGTATTTACTTAAAGTCCCAGTTTTTGTGGTTTTGAGCATAGGTTCACCCATTTCTAATTAGCCACACCCCTTCCCATTGGCTCCACCCATTCAGCTGTCTCCTGCAGCCCTACTTTGATTTGAAGTCACCAGCTACCACTGGATGCTGGAATGTGAGGATATAATAGTTGGACCTCAGTAAGAGAACTGGTTATTTAATGGGAAATGAAAAAAGGACTGGTCAGACTGTGTGGTTAGTGGATAGACCTCTGTTGATTCTCCTGGTAATTGAGCTTATGCTGACTGGAAGCCCTTTTCTAAGAACAAGTCAAATAACTTAGTTCTATCACATCTGTTAATGCCTCTAATAACCTATCCAAATGCTCTTCAGCTGCCTACCCTGAACTCCAGTCTTCCCTTTTTGGTTGAAATTCACTGACATTACCTGCCGGAGCTGAGGGTACTTCAGCTAAGGTATCTGTCTCCCCATCTCATCTGGTGCTAGTTCTCCTGTCTTCCTATGACCTTTGCATCTGAGTCGCTTCTCAGGTGGGTAGTTTCTGAAACAACATCAAAAGCTGTATCTGCATTAGATCTCTTGACATGATTTGTCCAGGGACTCTGTCTGGGATATTGCTCAGATGTTGCAAAGTCTTCAAGTAGCTCATTGGCTTGGGAAATGATGCTCTCCCACCTAGCCTAAAAATATTCCATACTAGACCTAAACAGAAGAAAAGAAAAGAAAAACAACTTTCTATATTAGGCATGACACAATAAAATCAGAAAACCACGGCATCAAACCCTAATATTTGGAAGCTGATCAATACTGAAACATGCTAGGTATACTATAATACTAATATCTAAGCTTACAAATAAAATTAAGTATTAGGGTATACATTACTTGGTGATAACTAATACAGAAAATATAACCATGAAATATATAAAAAACTGCCAGAATCAGTGGCAAAATTAATCCTGTAGAGCTATGTGTGAAAATTACTCAGCATGAGAGAATAAAGAAGTAATTACCCTATATTGCTTGCTATGGTAAATTGACTGTACTACTGAAGGGCAGCAGTAGCACATACAAACCTATAAACAGAAGAAAATAACTTATTATAAAATAATACAATAAGGTACAGAGTAATCAAGGCCTAAGGAGCACTCTAACTGAATGATATAAGCTAATGAGAACAGTTGGATAAAAAAAATGGATAAAACTTGTTTTTTAAGCAAAACCTGCATTGAAATCTAGTAACAATGGCTGATAAGGACAAGAGGATCTAAAAGAGATACTAACTACAATTAATGTGAATACCAGTACTGCAGCATATAAAGAAATAGACATAAAATAAAAGACCTTATATTACAAAAATGCACAAACACTGGACCATTAGTATGTCAGACCAAGGATAGCACTTACCTATGGCAAGCTCTTAATACTTCCATATTTTTAGATTAGTAACAATACGCTTGAAGAAAACTGAAACAACGAATAAGATAATGCATTTTCCGAACTCTGTAACATTTCTTAAATAATTTTTGACTGTTATTGAATTTTCTACTACTGTTTTATGTCCTTGTTTAAAGCTTTTTCTTCCCGGGTCTATTCTAAAAGTGGGTGGATAATCTTAGTCAGACTTGCCCCATAAACATAAACAGATAAATAAATAAACAACAAAATGTTGGGATATTTATTACAGAAATAAGCTGATTACCTCTCAGCTGTCCCGGGTTTATAGGCATGCACCTGATTTTCACTAATTTTTAGCTCTGTACCTGTTAAGAATTAGTAAAAATTGGTGACTTTTGATGAAACACGGTAAATTACTTTTAATAATTCATGACAGCAGTTGGAGTTAAATAATTATTTATTTCAGGAAATGAATACAAATTCATGTCCTCTTGTTCTGCCACTTGTCTGAGTTAATAGTACTAATATTTTAAAATTTTAATTGAAAGATTCTCTGTGAGAATTTTGATGCATGTGCCACTAAACAGTCCTGTCAAGAGAGAAAACCTGACAAGAACACCTGAAAAGAACTTCAAGGCATAACCGCACACTGCCCTGAAAAAAACAACATTCGTAATCTTGAAAGTTCATGCCCTAACAACTGCAGACTAAAATGTTATGATTTATGTGCATTTCAGTTCATATTTTTTTATGAATTTTGGTCAGCAAAGTTGAATCACATATCGTCCATCAGTCATCTTCAAAAAATTAGACCATCTCATGAACTTAGACTTAACATAACTGGGTCACTGTTAACAAGTTTACTCAATACACCTTATTACTAAAATTTAAAAAAAAAAAATAATATATATATATATATATATATATATATATATATATGTGTGGATCTATATATATATATATATATATATATATATATATATATATATATATATATATATATATATATATATATATATATGGATCCCTATCAGATGATAGAAACTTCATATGACTGAAACTCATTTTACTGAGACCATAAGACTGAAATTTCAAAATACTGAAAATTCACTTGACTGAAACCCACAATACTGCAATCTTACAATACTAAATTTCAACATACTGAATTGTAAAGTGGACAATATAAAACCAGAATAGGTGGGGGGCTAGGCCCTCCACAACCCCCATTGTGGGGGGAATGTGCCCCCCACACCCCCCCTAACTATATATACTAACTCCAGGATCGCACAACAGTGGGTAAAAGGGAATATACCTTATATAGCCCCCCACCTATTCTGGTTTTGTATTGTCCACTTTACAAGTCAGTATGTTGAAATTTAGCATTGTAAGACTTCAGTATTATGGGTTTCAGTCAAGTGAATTTTCAGTATTTTGAAATTTCAGTCTTCTGGTCTCAGTCAAATGGGATTTAGTCAAATGAAGTTTCTATCATATGATAGGGATGCATATATATATATATATATATATATATATATATATATATATATATATATATATATATATATATATATATATATATATATATGGGTCTACCTGACAACGCCAAAAGCTGACAATGCCGATGATGAGAACACCGACCCAAGAAGATCGAAAACTGAGATGACCGACGGATGAAAACCCCGACGCTGAGAACACCGACATGTGAAGAGGCTGTGTAAGTATGCAGTAGTGATGGACATTAGGGTTAGGGTGCGAGTAAGGTAAGTGTGCAATATTGACGGACTCTAGGGATAGGGGTGGGTTAAGTGAGTTGGGGTTAGGACGTGGGTTAGGTAAGTGTGCGATAGTGACAGTCTTTAGGGTTAGGGGCGGGTTAAGTGAGTTAGGGTTAGGGCGTGGGTTAGGTGAGTGTGCGATAGTGACAGTCTTTAGGGTTAGGGGTGGGTTAAGTGAGTTAGGGTTAGGGCACGGGTTAGGTGAGTGTGCGATAGTGACAGTCTTTAGGGTTAGGGGCGGGTTAAGTGAGTTAGGTTTAGGGCGCGGGTTAGGTGAGTGTGCGATAGTGACAGTCTTTAGGGTTAGGGTTTGGGTTAAGGTTATAGATAGTTGTGTATGTAAGGTTTAGTGTGGGTTTGTAAGGATTTTGGTGTGCTTGTGTTGTGTGTGTGCTTTTTGGACAGGGGATTTGTTTTGTTTGTTGATTGTCGGGATTGTGGTGTGTCGGACATGTGAGGTTTCGTGTTTGTGAACTTTCGGTTATGTGGTGCGGTGATTTCATTGTTGGTGTTGCAGTGCATCGGTGTTGTCAGGTAGACCTATATATATATATATATATATATATATATATATATATATATATATATATATATATATATATATATATATATATATATTACTACTCATTTTAACCACAGAAACTGAATATCATAGCTTTAACATTTTATAAACCTTGTCCAGTAATTCATAAAACTTTACAGAATTAGAATTTATTTGTAGTTAGACTGTTATATATGGATCTACTTTATATAATTGAAGAACCAAAACATCGAACCTAATAACATCAAGACAAATTCATTGCAAGCTGATAAAAGCAAAAAAGTCAAAGCACCTTTTGCGCATGTCAGAAAGCACTCTTATGAATGCAGATTGCACTGCATTCCTAATAAGTGCAGATTCTACAAGTAAACTGAAGAAAGAAAACAAATGGAATACAGGTCGTGGTACAGTGAGGATCAGGAAATTTACCCTTTTCCCAGATGATCAAACATTGTGTTAGACCAATGCGGAGTGGATTACGGTAGTCTATGCAACAGGAAGTAGTGTGAAATGAATATAGATGCTTTTGAGGATACTTTATTGTGGAAATATTCATCACATGAAAGCAAAATAACCTTACAGTGGATTTCACCTGGTCTCTAAATGTCAGCATTATTGAGTATGACCACAAGAACATGCATTATTTAGGACTGATGCTTTATATAGGTCAGACAGAAAAAAGAAACAGATTTGATTTGTATAATTCCAATAATGTCCCTTTATCACTGACTTACATATTGTCAAGATTTTATTTAATTAGAAACTTTTTTTTTTAATTTTGAGATATTCTACTTATTTGAAGCAATCTAATATAGCATTTTTGGGTAAGACTTAAATTCAGAACTGGAAATAGCTAGTACCATAATGCCGAGGAATAAGTGTTTTACTACATTCAAAGCCATTTAGGTTTAGAGGGTCATGCATCTGAGCCACTGGCAATAGAGGATGGGCATGAGCATCCTGTGAGAAAGGTGTGAACATGGGCAGGTCTTACAGTTTATCTCTCGTGAAGGTTGCCAACACATAAGGGAGTTGTATTCAGGGAGGCAAAGTGTTGGTTTTATATCTGTGGATGCCAGATGAGTAGCTAACATGCCTACTGTATGTCCACTATGAGACCATATGCATGTGAGATGGGGAGAGAACTACTTAGTGCATGACAAAAAAAACCTCCTCATCATCATATATGATGTCAGTCTGAGGTGCCTCAGTCTCCTGATCAGCCACAAACATGGATCAAAAAAATCAGGGGGAGGATCAGTAGGACAGGTATATTGGGGAAAGGCTCATGGCACAGCTGATAGTCAGCTATGATGTAGGTAAAAAAAAAAACATAAGAACTGTCAGTAATTAATAATTTTTCAATAAAATAAATAAACAAAATTTGAATCAATAACCAGCCTATTTTATCTAAACTCTACTTGGACAAAATGTTATCTGTGCATTATTCTCTAAGTATTTAGGTTCATAGAAGGTTACAAGGCTAATGGCCCTAGAGCCCTTTCAAGCCTAGTCATATTTATCCCAAGTTGCTCCAATTGTCAGTGGTTATGTGAGTGAAGTCCGCATAGATAAGAGTCTATGGAAGTTAATAATGACTTCCTCTGTCTGGGAGAGACATGGCATGGGCACAACCCCAGGAGTGAAATTGCGGTCACTCATCCATTGATCTAGGTTGCATTTGAAGAGGATCATGAAGGCGCTCTGTTTCATGTGAATTGGAAGATTGTTCCAGAGAAGTGGCAGTCTCTGAGAGATGTATCTATCTCTCCAGCATGACCTGTTCATGTCAGAGGATAGGTTAAGATTCATGGAGTGAGTGAGCCTTGTGCAGCTTGATTTATGAATGTTTAACATTTCCATCAGGGCTAGGTCAAAGACTGCCTTGTAAGCCAGGAATAGGTCACCCCTTAGCAACCTGTAGGAGACAGAATACAGTGACAGGGCTTTCAGTCTTTAAATGTAAGATTTGTTTTGTGTATTCTGTAATTTCTTGGTGAGAAACCTCTGTGGTCTCTCCAGTTGTTTCAGGTGTATGGTGAGGTACATGGAAAAGGGAGCATTGTATTGTATTACTGGTCTGATGTGGGATGAGTATAATACAATTATAACTTCCTTAGATCAAGATATGATGCCTTTAGTTATAAGATGTGCCAC
This sequence comes from Protopterus annectens, assembly GCF_019279795.1. Classification (NCBI taxonomy): domain Eukaryota; kingdom Metazoa; phylum Chordata; order Ceratodontiformes; family Protopteridae; genus Protopterus; species Protopterus annectens. The sequence goes on from NC_056744.1 coordinate 231,066,333, forward strand.
ATAGAAGGATTTCCTTACTAATGTGGATATGTGGTGGTCAAAATTCAGGTTGCTATTAACCTGAGTATCTAGATCACATACCACTGACTGTACTCTTTGGAGGATGCTGCCTATAATGTAATTAGCAGGGATGTCAGCTTTTCCAAAGGAAGTAATAATGCATTTTTTTGAATTTAGCTTTAATACATGGCTTTGGCCCAAATCATTTCTCTGTGTTAATCCTGTCTGCAGTATATTAACACCATTGGGGGAGTCAATGATTTCTCCCAATTTGCAATCATCAGTGAACTTGGTCAGTCACAGGCCATCAAAGTTTGCCTGGACTTCTGAGAAATAAATTCTGAACAGTAAGGAGCCCAACACAGAACCCTATGGTATGCCACTGATGACTGGTCTTTTGCTAGATGTGAAGCCACCCACTTTAAGAGTATGTGTCCTGTTGGTGAGCCAGTTGGCTAACCATATGATAATGTAGGGTTTAATTTCCATTTGGGAGAGTTTGTCTATAATACCTGAATGAGGAATTGTATCAAATACCTTGGCTAGGTCAAGATAGGTGGTGTGCACTGTCTTTCCCTCATCCAGGACCTTTTGTGACTTTCTCAAAGAAGTCAACCACATTTAGCAGGCATGATCTAATGCATCCAAACTGGGTCTGGTCCACAGTTTGGAGATTACTTATGTCCTTATTAATAAGGACTCCCTCTTTTTTAATTTCTCCAAGTATTTTGGGTTTTTAATACCATGATGGAAATGGACCCATACCTCTCAAACTCTGACTGCAAGAAATCTGGACAAAGCCTGACAAAATGGTGGGGGGGGGGCAAAGGCCCCAAAACAGGAACACATTTTAGATATTGCTCTTAAAAACTTAGACAGTTGCTTGAATAACAGGACTTGTGTTACCATACATTTTCTGAATGATGTAAAGTCTGAAACTCAAATGATTGTCATTACTTATTGACTTTAATTCTTAAATCATCCCAGTGATTTGTCAAAAAACACAATTTTTATGAGAAACAGACCAAAAATATGAGGCAAAAATCTGGACATTCTGCAAAAATCTGTACAGTTGAGAGGTATGAACGGACCCCATTCCTAAGTCAAAATATGATTAAAATTCATAAAATTAGTATTGTTGCAAACTTTCATATTAGCCATACATGCTCTTTACAGCACCTGCAATGTACCCAGTACTGACTCCTTCTGCAACTCATAAGGAGCTGCATGTATTGGTAACATATATAAGTACGATGGTAAATACTTTTTTTAAGACCCATTGCTCCTTCTACTATTGGAACTGTCTGGGTATCCTTCTTCCACATTGCCCTCATTTCACCCTGCAAATGCTGGTAATTTATGACTTTGAGTCTCATTGTATGTAAGACACTGCAGACACTGGGTGTAGCAATTTTAATGATTAACGCTACTTTTGTCTTTTTTTCATGGACTACTATATATGTTTTTTCTCATGCTCATTTAATATGATCAGTACAATTAATCAGATATTTTAAGGTTATCTTCAGTTTGTCTATTTATTATAAATTCTTTTCAGGCTTCACCTATCGAGGATGTTAATTTTTTTTTATTCTGTGTACTAGAATTAAGAATTGATCAATATTTTACAATCAACATTTAGCGATGAAGTGGGTTTATATGTGAAACCATCATCTAGATTTTTTTTTTCTTGTTTTAATATTAGTACTGTTAATGTTTAACTTCTGGAAGGTAGAATTATTTTATTAATTTGTATGTTATTATAAATTCTAACCTCCTGTCAACCCTCCTGTATGCCTTTTCAGTTCTAACCAACCTCTGTAAAACTGATCTAAACAAACTGGAATCTTGTTACAATAAAATTGCCAAGTTTGCCACTGCTGCTTCATACAGGACACATCACTGTACTTCTCTTAAACAGCTAAACTGGCTAGAACGTCCCCACCTGCTTCATTTTAACCAGTTAACCTTTGCCCACAAAATACTTCATCATCCAGATAAAACCCTTGCTATACAAAATCTTATACAACCATACAATGCTTCTAGAATGCTATGTTCCAATAATACATTCCTTCTAGCCATCACCAAAGCTAACAACTCTGCTGGAGAATCGCTCTTTGCACATTTCACTCCTAAAATATGTAATACGTTACCAAGCCCTATAACCTTCAACTGCTCTATTCTACAATTTAAAAAACTCCTGAAATCTCACTTGACAGACACCTGGCTTTGCTCTTGCAACAGTCCAGGTTAGGCCTCACCTCAACTCTCTTTAAGTGATCTTATTCCAATATTTGTCCACATCTATCATAACACCTTACCCTCTCTGTCAACAGTATATATCATGTAGTAGAAGTAGCAAAAATGTTTAAAAAAAATTTCTCCAAAGCAAACTATAGTTTACTGATCATAGGATCATAGGATCATATGAGGTTACTAGGCTAATGGCCCCATGGCACTTACAAGCCTAGTCAAGTTCAACATGTGTTCCCAAGGGTGTCTGGCTCAAGCATACACTAAAATTCACACCTATTGCCCCTGGCCAAGAGGGACAGAGGTGGAACCCCTCCAGGGTGAATTTCTGGTTACCCATCCAATCGTCCAAATTATGCTTAACTAGGGCCATCAAGGGACTTTGTTTAACATTAATAGGAAGCTTCTTCCAAAGGTGTACAGCCTCTGTAAGACAAACCTGTCTCTCCAGCAACTTCTGTTGATGTCACATACCAGGTTACAATCCTTTGAGCAAGTGACTCGTGTGCCATTTGACTTGTGAATGTGCAGCATTACCATTAAGCCTGGGTCAGAGATTGCTCTACATGCAAGGAACAGGTCACCTCTGAGCAGTCTGTATGACAAAGAGTAAAGTGACAATGATTTCACTCTGTCCACAGAAGACATATCTTGGAGGACCTGCATTTTCTTTGTAAGAACCTTTGTGGTCTCTCCAGTTGCTGCAGGTGTTTGGAAAAGAACATACCAAAGGAAACATTGACTCTATTATTGGTCTGATGAGGGAAGAGTACAGGGGGGGTTATAACCTCTTTTTTTCTGGAGGCAATGTCCTTACTTATGAGATGAGAAATATAAAATGCCCTTCTTACCACTGTGGAGACACAGTGGTTGAAGTTAATGCTACTGTCAACCTATGAGCCCAGATCTCTCCTCACTGACTGTGTGCTTAGGGTATTGCTATTTATGTGGTAGTTTGCAGGAACATCACCCTTGTTGAAGGGGATGATAATGAATATTTTTGCATTAAGTTTAAGACCATGACTGGCACCAGTCATTAGTTTGCATAAGACCTTCTTCTAGGATGTTGACATCACTAGGGGTTTCAATGATCGCTCCTAGCAAACTTTGACAGCCACAGTCCTTTAGTTTCAGCCTGTACTTTGGAGAAGCAGATTCCGAACAGTAGGGGTCCCAGAACTGATTCCCATGGAACACCACTGGTTATAGGTCTCTGGAGGAGGTGGAGTCCTCTATTTTGACCATAGGAGTTCTATCAGTGAGTCAGTTTGCAACCCACCTGACAATATATGGGTTGTTACTCAGATGGGTGAGTTTATCAATGTTGCCTGATTGGGGGATTGCATCAAAGGCCTTGGCTAGGTCTAGGTAGGCTGTACGCACAGGTTTGCCCTCGTCTAGGGCTTTGGTGACTGTCTTGAAGAAGTCCAGCAAGTTTAGCAGGTATGATTTCCCCTTGACAAAGCCAAATTGGGTGGGGTTGAGTGTTTGCAGATTTCCTAACTTATTGTTAATAAGGTCCATGATGATTCGTTACAAGACCTTGCAAATAAGGTTGGTCAGGCTAATGGGTTTATAGTTCACAGGGTCCATGGATGCACTCCCTTTGTGCAAAGGCATGACCTTAGCTGTTTTCCATTCCACTAGGATGAAGCCAGTGCTTAGGCAGTGATTGAAAAGTGTGCTCAGTGGTGATGCTAATTCCTGTTTTAACCCATGTAGAACACAGCCAGGAATGTTGTCTGGTCTCATAGAGGCTGTGTTTTTGGCCTTGTAGAGGACATTTAAGACCTGCTTCTCTGAGATACTAGGTGAGGGACATTTGTTAGAGATGTTTTGGGGTATATGTGGCAGGGACAGGCGAGTGAAGTTTTTATGAACCTGTCAGCCAGCAGGTTTGCTATATCCACAGGTTATATGTATGTAGTACCATTAACTACAAGTTCAGCACAAATCTAGGCCTTACCTTTGAGGTTACAGATGTAACTAAAGAACGTCTTGTGGTTATCCTTAGTTAGGGAAGGTAATTTGGATTCATAGTTAGCTTTAGAGGGATTCACCTGGAGTCTTATTTGTTTGTTTAAGTTGAGAAGGGAGTGTTTCCAGTTGTGAGACAATTCTTTCCAACTCTGACAGCAATTTCTTTATCCAGTTGTATAGTCGATTAACGGTGGTTGTCACCAGGCAAGTTTGTTTTTCCTTGAAGATCTTACTTTGATTCTATCAAGTATGGCAGACTCAAGTACAGGTGCTTGTATAAAGCATTTGTGTATAACTCAGCATAGGTGTCTGTTCCATCAGTGGGGGGAGGTATTATGAAGCTATTTATGTTGTCACATAAGAGGTTGTAATTGGTCTTGGAGTTTTTTAGTCTAGTTGTTGCTAAGGAGGGGCATCAATAGTTTCAGACCCCCTGCCAACACTGACAGCAATGACCCCTATACTGAGGTGTACACAAATGTCCTGTATAATACCTATATAAATATATAGACTCAGCCATACCAAAACAGATCAAATCAAGATCCTCATGAAAAAATAATCTATCCTGGTGGACATCCAGCATAAATAGGTTATACAATAAGAGAAACTGCTATCAAAAAACAAGAGAGAGCAGTCCCAGTAAAGGAAGACCTCCCTCCAAAGAACAAATTTAAGCAGATTAGATATCTTTTAAAGCCTTCTAAAGATAATTACGAAACTAAATTAGCATCCTTAGCTAAGGAAAATCACAAAGCATTGTTTAGCTATGTACAAAATCTAAAAGGGAAGGCCCAGCTTTGTGCTGAACCTGAGGAGATTTCCAGCTTGCTAGTGGACAGCTTTGGTGAAAACGTCACCCCCTGTCCCAACCAATGATACCCCATAACATACCTGTTACCACTCCTCTGCCTTGTATCTCCAGAGAGCAGGTCATAGCCACACTCTCCAAGGCCAAAAACACAGTCTCTATGGGACTGGGCAACATCCCAGGCTGCTTATTTAATAGTCTAAAGCAGGAGTTAGCTGAATCACTGAGCACGCTCTTCAGTCTCAGTCTAAGCACTGGCTTTGTCCCAGCTGAGTGGAAAACAGCAACCATAATCTCCTTGCATAATGGGGTCCCTCAACTGACTCCGAGAACTATAGACTCATAAGCCTAACTAAACTTATCTGCAAGGCCATGGAGAGAATCATCATTGACCTTATCAATAAGGCTATAGATGACCTTCAAACTCTTGACCCAATCAAATTTGGCTTTGGTATCTTGCCTGCTAAGCCAGATGAACTTCTTTGAGAATGTCATCAAGGCCCTGGATGAAGGCGAACAGTTTACACTAAATATTTTGACCTAGCCAAGGCCTTTTACACAGTCCCTCTCTCAGGCATCATCAAGAAACTCACCCAAAGATGACTTCACTGCTTGGCTAGCAGAAGCATATCAGTGTCAAGCAGGAATGGAAATCAAACCACAAGTAGCTATAAATCAGGAAGCAACTAAATGTACCAAAAAAAAAAAAAAAAAAACAAAAGAAAGAATATAATGTGAAGGACTAGATGAGAAAGCAAGAAATGTGAAAAATGCATAAATATAGTTGCAAGTATAGAAAACTTCTGGAAGAACCTCATGTTGATCAGGAACAAATGCAGGAATGGTTAAGGAAAGGCGAATTCAAACCAAGAGATGAAAGGTTAATACTGGTGACACAAGATAGTGGGCTACATACACATTGGTTTACAAAGTCCATTAAACATGAGGGAGAAACAGACAAATGTAGGTTTTGTAAAACAAAATTGGAAACAGTTCCACACCTTGTTGCTGATTGTGACATACTTATGGCAGAAGGACTGTATACTGAAAGGCATAATAATGTGACAAGGCTGTTGCACTGGGGATTGTGCAAACATTGTGGTACTGAAGTGGCTGAAAAACACTGGAAACATGAGTGACAAAGCATCATAGAAAATGATGACGTTTACATCACATGGGATCACCTATTACCAGCAGTTCAAAAGATAGATGCTAGAAAACCAGATACAGTGGTCCATGAAAAGAAGACAAAAGTAGCATTGATCATTGAAATCGCCACACCCGGTAACTACAGTGTCTTGAGTACAGACAGGCACAAATTCATAAAATATCAGGATTTGCAGGCAGAAATGAGAACAATGTAGAAGAAAAGATAACCAGGCAGTCCCAATAATAGTGGGAGCAACAAGGATTATAAAAAGAATTGACAATCATATTTAGATATGTCACCATTAGATGTAACTCTGCATGAATTGCAGGAGTCATTAATGGGCACATTGTGGGTGTTGCAAAGAGCACTTCTGGTTGACATCAAAGATTGAAACAATACTAATTTCATGAGGTTTAATTGCACTTTGACTTAGGAAAGGGGTTCATTCCTGTCATGGTATTAGAAACCCAAAAGATTTGGAGAAATTTAAAAAAAATGGGGATTAACCCTTACTTCACTAGATAGATTGCCAACTGGCTCACAAACAGAACATATACAGTCAAAATTGTGGATGCCAACTCTGCTAGCAGACCTGTTATCACTGGTGTTCTACAGGGATGTGTGCTAGGCCCCTACTGTTTGGTATCTATTTTTCAGAAGTCCAGATGAAAATAAATGGTGTAAGCCTTACCAGGTTTGCTGAAGACTTCAAACTGGGCGCAATCATCGAATCCCCCAAAGGTGTCAACATACAACAAAATGGCCTTACACAGACAAATGTTTACTGTCAAAGCCATGGACTTAAACTAAAAGCAAAAAAAATTCATCATCATCCCCTTCTGCAAAGGAGAAACCTCTGCTAATTACAACATTAATAATACCCTTCTAAGTTCAGACTCAGTGGTGAGAGATTTAAGAATGCAAGTTGATAGCAGCCTTAATTTTGATCATCAGGTGTCCACAGTAGTAAGGAAGGCCTTCTACATTGCACACCTCATATGCAAGAGTATAGCATCTGGTTATACTTGACTCTCATCAGGCTAATAATATAGTACAGTTATCCCTTCTGTATGTACCTCACCAGACATCTGCAGCAAATGTAGAGACCTCAGAGGTTTTTAACATGAAAATTCAGGACCTACAACACATGACCTACATGGACAGACTGAAGTCCCTATCACTTACTCAGTATCATATAGACTGCTTAGAGGCGACTTGTGCCTGACCTACAGAGCAGTTTCAGACCCTGCCTTGATGAAGTTGCGGCACATCCACAAATCCAATAGGACAAGATTCACTCACTCTAGGGATCTTAACCTAGCCTGCAATATTAAAAGGAAATGCTGGAGATAAATATGTCTCGCAGAAGTTGCCAATCTTCTGGAACAAACTCCTAATTCATGCAAAACAGAGCTCCTCAATGACCCTTTTTAAACATAACCTGGACAATTTGATGGGACACCATAAGTTTACACCAGGGGTTTCACATATGTCCGTCTTAGACAGGGGCAGCCAGTGCTGATCTTAGATTCATGTGCCATTATTGACTATATGTATTGGTCCATAAGGAAACAAGGGTATAACATGGCTAGGCTATAAGAGGTCTTCAGCCAATAGCCTAGTAACTTCCTATGATCACATGATCCTATGAACTACAAGAGTGCGCTACAGTGTGAAAAAGAGCATATCTCATAATCACCTCTGTATCACAATCTCAGGATAATTCACCGTTAAAGCGAATAGGGATACATTCAAATTTTTAAATAGTCAATCATATGAGTTCAGTTATATAGAACTGAACTATTTCAAAAGGTGATGTTTTAATACAGACCCGTGGGGATACCAGCTGGGGTAGGTGCACATCCTTTTGTATTTGCTTCTCTAAGAACATCTATTAGCATGGATGACCACATGTCTTACTGTCAGCTATCTTTGTTCCCCTTCAGCCTCTGCAACAGGGCAGTAATAGTATCCTGTGTCTGTGCCACTCCATCCTTACCTGACATGTGCTTTCCACACCGCATTTATTAAAACAAAATGAAAGGTACTATACAAAGGGGACAAACTTTTATGCCACCTAATGATATTTCTGCTGTTACCAACGAACCAAATGAACGAAAGGCCACCCGCCGGAAAACAAATATATTTATTAAGCGATACGTAGACTGACACTTCTAGTTAAAAAAATTTTAACGAACTACACAAAACAAGTAAACATGTAAGCGCTTTCGTTTAAAAGTTTTAAACTTCCTCAGACAATTATATTAAATGACATCACTTCCTTATATAACCTCCTTCTAATTCAAAAAAAGTGCGCCCAAAACCTAAAAAAAGATTGGGCATGCTCAGTTGCCAGCAAATGGGTGTTTGAAATATATGAGCTACAGAAACCATAAGTTACATTAAATGTATATAAAATTATTTATATCATGAACATAATAATGTTTAACTATCAAAAATTAAAAATTAATTAATCTTTAAATAAATATAATATCTAAAACCATTAAAAGGAATTAACAAAACAAATGTCCCTGCCAAACACCAGATAAACGCTCGAAATCCAAAGTAAATGGTAAGGTAAAACAATCTCAAAGTAGATGGATTCAAAATGAAGCAGGTGTCTGTACAAAACTGTATTTATTGTCAAAGACAGACAATATATATTTTTTGGTCAGATTAGCGCTTTCACTCGTAGAGCTTCCTCAGATCATGAATACACAGACCAAATACTTTACAAAATATATATACTACCCTATTCAACCTATAAGCCTATCACATTCATTTCCTAATCAAGCCTTAAAGTAAAAGGTATGTATAGATACCTATATTACATTAAAAACTAACTAAAAAGCTCCTTCAAAATCTACTATCTGCATAAATAGCTCATTCTCTCATATACATAGAAAATACATATGAAAATATAAATGCATAAATACATATATATAAAAAAACATGTATAAACATATAAAATACTACTAAACATATTGTGGACATCTGAAATAACTAAAAAATGTGTATATATGTGTATAGTTATGGTGAAGAAATAATGACAAAATAATAATGATATAACCTCTATTATCATTTCATTTGATGTTTCTACATTTCCTAATCTACTATCTACATAAATATCTCATTCTCTCATATACATAGAAAAACACACATAAAAAATGCATATAAAAACATATATAAACATATGAAGTACTATTAAACCTATTCTAAAACTCTTAAAGAAACATAACTATGTGGACATCTAAAATAACTAAAAAATGTATGTATATATGTATGGGGTTGAAATAAAGGGGTAATAGCAGAGTATAATGGTATAACCTCTATTTAAATATTCATCTTATCAATTTTACATACGCTATACATCATTCAGTTAATATTTCTACGTTTCCTAAGTTCAGGTTTTATTGAGGCTCTTTCGTTTAGTCCTGAGTCTCTATCTGCCCTCAGCCTAATTATCCAATTACTCTCTTTACTCTCTGTATGGTTCCTGATGTCACCACCCCGTATATTGGGTCTAATGACCTCCAAAGCTTTAAATAAAAAAGTGTGTTGTTCCCCTTGTTGGATAACATGTTTCGCTAGAGCATTGTGCATAGATTTCTTTCTCATGTGATATACATGCTCTCTGATTCTCTCCTTAAACAAACGATTAGTTTTTCCAACATAAAAACAATTACAAACCTGACAGACAGCCAAATACACTAGATTCGACGTCTTACAGTCTGCATCAACTTGTGTGTTAAACACTCTATGCAAGTCTGGATGAAAGAACTCTGTGCTGGTGTCTATGTAGCAACAATAACGACATTGCCCACAGGGTTTGGTATGTCCATCACAGATTTCTTGAGACATATGTCTGGGGTAACATAACATCCTTTTTAAGTTATATTTATTCCTAAATAAGAATTGAGGTTTCTCACCTACTACCTGCTTAATGTCATTATCAACGCATAAGATAGACCAATGCTTAATAATTATATCCCTGATAGCTGAATGGTCTGATGTATAAAGGGTGGAGATCCTAACATTCGATGGCTCCTTACCAAACCCTTTTTTATCATATGTCTTGGAGGGTCCAAAATATGGGGCAGCTACATTCAATCTCAAACTTGGGACATCCATTAAATTTACCTCAACTTCCTGTTGGCTATAGCCTCTTTCAAGGAATCTTAACTTTAGATTATCTAGCTCTGTTTCAAACCCTATTTCTGTGGCATTTAATCTAGAGGCCCTCATCCCTTGGCCTCTAATCATATTCCTGAAAATGTGTGGTGGATGCATACTTGACCGCATCAAAAAGGTGTTACGATAGCAAGATTTACGATATACTCCTGTATTTATGAGACCACACTCTAACTTCTCTATGTATAAATCCAGAAATTCTATCCTATATTGAGAGTAGTTCATTGTAAATTTAAGAAAATCTGTTAGATTATTCATCATACTGAGCAGTGGGGCAAGGAGCCCTTCACCTCCACTCCAAAGGATAAAAAGGTCATCTACAAAGCGACGATAAAAGATCACATGTTGTTTAAATTCATCTTTTTTAAATAAAACTTCTTCCTCCCAGTGGGCCAAAAACATGTTGCCATAGCTATTGGCGCATGGGGTCCCCATTGCTACACCATCCTGCTGTCTATATATGGTATCCTGAAACATAAAGATGTTATTTTCCAATGTTAATTCTAAAAAATGTGCTATCAAATCAATTTCTACAGGTGAATAGTCACTATGTTTGATTAAATAATTGGAAACATACTGGATTCCCAGCTCATTTGGTAGTACTGTAAATAGGGATTGTACATCCAGTGTGGCCAGTAAACTTCCACCTATATTATCACATAATTTCAAGCACTCATAGAACTCAAGTAAAAACTGTTTAGAGTCCTTTAGCACGAAACTATTCTTGTTAAGAACAGGTCGAAGATGCTTCTCAACATAGACTGACATATGTTCTGTAACACACCCTTGTCCTGAGACTATTGGTCTCATTGAGGGGTTACTAGCATCTTTATGAATTTTCGGGAGTCCATGTATTACTGGAACCAATGGTAATTTAATGGACAAATATTCAAATAAATCTTGGTTAATAATGTTACCTTTAAACATATCTAGGAGGTTATATGAAACGTAACTAATAATGTCTTGCATGTCTTTTTTATTAATAACTTTATAATACTTATCCATCAATAATTCATTCATAGAATTAGAGTAGTGGTCCATATCCATAACGACTATGCGTCCACCCTTATCGGCTGGTCTTATTATAATAGATCTTAGGGCTTGCAATTGTTTCAGACTCTGCCTTTGCTTATAACTAAGGTTGTCCTTCCTTCTCTGTCTATTACCTCTATAGTATTCAAAAAGCTCATCCTCTGTCAGTTTTAAATAAGCTTCCACTAAAGGGTGATGTTGAGGTACAAAGTTACTTAAATTCTTAAATCTTGGAAGTTCACTAGAACTTTCTATTCCATTTGATGTCCCCATCTCCCGATTAGTAAACCATAACTTAAGCATAACATTTCTACAAAATAGCTTCATATCAACTGTTATATCTGTTAGACTGCTACTGCTTCTTGGTATGAAATTCAAACCTTTATTTAACAATTCTTCTTCTTCTAATGTTAAATCATAACTAGATATATTACATACTAACGTTTGTTGTTTATCCACATTTTCTTGATTGTCTGATGTGGTACAGACTCCTCTGAATATTTCCTTTTCTGACGACCCCTGCTCATGGATCTCGCCCTTCTCTTTACCTTGTCTTTGTGAACAGGGAGGGGAAAAGGAATTTCTTTACTTGTTCCATGTGGTGGATTCACTGTCTTATTTAAACTTTTAAGTCTAACTACTGGTTCTCCTGGTTGTGGTATAATAACTGGTTTGTTCCTTACCACTTGAATTTCTGGATATAAATTTTGGCCATGTGTTTCACCTAGTTCCAACACCTGACTATTTTGTGTATTGGCATCAATGTTAGAGTCCACATTTAATAAAGTGCCTTCTAATGCAGGTTCTCTTATCATAGTATCCCTTTGCACATTTAATAAATCATTCTCAGCCTCTAAATCAAGAGTTCTTACACCTCTCCCTAATGGAGTTTTAACTACATTAGCATTAACAACATCTACATTTTTCCTAAACACATTGGAGGTCACATTTTTCCTATTGACATCTCTTACTACATCAGTATTTCTACATACATTTGAATCAACGTCCACAATTTCAGTAACATTTTGTCCATATCTAGGCCATACAAAGACATGGCCTAGCCTGAAGTCGTTATTGTCCCTTATAATTTTATTTCTTTTTTGTTGGAGTAACATTATCATTTCATTTGATCAACCCCATACATATATACATACATTTTTTAGTTATTTTAGATGTCCACATAGTTATGTTTCTTTAAGAGTTTTAGAATAGGTTTAATAGTACTTCATATGTTTGTATATGTTTTTATATGCATTTTTTATGTATGTTCTTCTATGTATATGAGAGAATGAGATATTTATGTAGATAGTAGATTAGGAAATGTAGAAACATCAAATGAAATGATAATAGAGGTTATATCATTATTATTTTGTCATTATTTCTTCACCATAACTATACACATATATACACATTTTTTAGTTATTTCAGATGTCCACAATATGTTTAGTAGTATTTTATATGTTTCTACATGTTTTTTATATATATGTATTTATGCATTTATATTTTCATATGTATTTTCTATGTATATGAGAGAATGAGCTATTTATGCAGATAGTAGATTTTGAAGGAGCTTTTTAGTTAGTTTTTAATGTAATATAGGTATCTATACATACCTTTTACTTTAAGGCTTGATTAGGAAATGAATGTGATAGGCGTATAGGTTGAATAGGGTAGTATATATATTTTGTAAAGTATTTGGTCTGTGTATTCATGATCTGAGGAAGCTCTACGAGTGAAAGCGCTAATCTGACCGAAAAATATATATTGTCTGTCTTTGACAATAAATACAGTTTTGTACAGACACCTGCTTCGTTTTGAATCCATCTACTTTGAGATTGTTTTACATTAAAAGGAATTAATTTAATTATTGTATAAACATTGAGCTGAAACTTTAAATGTGAATAATTAAAATTTATTATTAATATTAATCATCTTAAAATTAATTAACTTGAAATCCTAAACCAAAAAAAAATTTTAGAAATAGATCTATAGTTAAAATATTTATATGAGTTCATTATGATAAAATTAATAAATAAATATTAAGTGAACATTTTTTTTATTATTTTAATATAATATAAAAAAATATTAAATAAAATGAAATAAAATAAAATAAATAGACTAATGGCTTCCTTTATTTAAATAAATAAACTTAAATCTAAATATTTACATTTTAGTCCTTAATTTTATTTCGATTTATTGCTTTTAATTTTAGAATTGGTACTATAGAACTTCTCTTGTTTAAACCAGGCCAAGAATCGGCTTGTAATTTTATTTGCCATACCAATTATTTTTCTTCTAAAATTATATTCCACGGGGTTTTATCTCTAATTTCAACCTGGTCCAAAGCCATATAGAAAAATCTATGATTATTATATTCACTAATGTGCTTTGCTAACGCATTGTTCATCTTCATTTTCTTTATTGCATACTCATGTTCATAAATTCTTTGTGACAGTGCTCTTTCTGTTTTCCCTATATAAAAGGAGGTACAGGAGTCACACAAAGCTAAATATACAACTCCTTTAGATTTACAATTAAATTTCTTTTTTATATAATACTTCTTATTCCTTATAAATAAATTTTCCCCTCCTTGAATTTTATGGCACCATTTACATGCGCCGCACTTATAAGTTCCAATTTTATTCATTTCTTTTTTTCTTTTATTGTTATTAGCTCTAAGAAGTTCTTTAAAACATTTACCATTTCTATACACAATTTTCGGAAATTGATTAATATATTTTTTACATTGTGGGTCATCCATTATGATTTCCCAATTCTTTATAAATACATCTTTTACCATTTGGTAATCTTGTGTAAAAGTAATTACTAATGCTTTGGAAAATTCGTTATATAAACCAATTTCACAATTAATATTATTACCAGAGCTAAAATTATCCAAATTGTTATTCTCTCTAGTAGAATTTACACTTCCAACACCTACCTCACCATCATTATCAATAACTAATTCAGTTTTTATTTTTAAGATTGGCATAAAATACCCATTTTTTTCTTTTTTGTATCACTTCAGAAATCAATTTATCCACTAAAAATATGGGATATTCTTTATTAATAAACATCATTCTTAAGTGATCGCATTCTGTTAAAAAAATCTGAAAATTTAGTTATCATTCGGGCTGCTCTTACGAGCTGCCCTTTAATTACAGATTTTTTCTGATGGCCTGGATGTGCACTAGTGTAATGAAGGAAGCCATTAGAATACGTTTTTTTCCTACAAATAGATGAAATATAAGTTTTAAGTTCATAATCTTTAATTAAATTAATATCTAAATAATTTATATTGTCACTCTCAATACTCCATGTAAATTTTAAAAAGGTTGTAGTTTCATTAATGTAGGTTAAAAATTCATCTAAAATATTAGAATGTTCTTTCCAAATTAAACAAATATCATCTTGGAACCAATGGTAAGATTTAATATAGGAATAATATTTACTGTTAAATATAAATTTTCACTCCCATACCATCATAACCAAATTTGCGTAAGTGCCTCCACAAGGCGACCCCATTGCTATCCCTTTCTTTTGAATGTTATATTTATTATTAAAACCTATATAATTATTATTTAATATAATTTCTATAAGCTCTACTAAAAGATTATTAAGTTCTTGCTTTATAGAGTATTCGAACAAAATTTCACTTATCCATTGGAGTCCTATGTTTTGAGGGATTACAGTATAAAGGTTGCATGCATCTATAGTAACTAAAATATCCTGTTTATCAAATTGAATTTCGTTCATATGTTCCAAAAATGTCCAGGAATCTTTACACATATATTTTTCTTTCATAACTAACTTCTTTAGCTCATAATCAACATATTTAGCACATGCTGAAGTTATGGAATTCCTTCCATCCACTAAAGGATGCATGGGAGGCTCATCTACGCATTTATGCATTTTTGGGTCTTAGGCATTAAAATATTTAAATAGTTATATAAATCTATATCAATACTTTTGTCCAAAAACATATCGTTAATTTGTAAGAAAATTCTTTTATATGCTAAATTTAATTAATTTAAAGACACTTGCTCATAAGTATCAGTTCTTAAAATTAATTCCATTTTATTATTATATAAATCATTGTTCATGATAACAGCTCCTCCCCCTTTATCCGGCTTCATAATTCTTATATTTTCTTTTTGTAAGCTTTTTAATATTTCCAGTTCATCCTTACTTAAATTTGACGGGTATTCTATCATTTTATTAATTTTATCTAAATTTTTAAGCTGATTTTCACACATTTTCTCATACATTAATAATTTAGGATGTAAGGGAGGATTATATGTACTGGCAATATTAAATTTACGTGGCTCATTGTAAATTGAGTCTTGATATATGAGAGAGAAATTAATTTTTCTCAGGAATAGTTTCATAATTTTATATACATTTAATGGTAACTTATGGTTTCTGTAGCTCATATATTTCAAACACTCATTTTCTGGCAACTGAGCATGCCCGATCTTTTTTTAGGTTTTGGGCGCGCTTTTTTTGAATTAGAAGGAGGTTATATAAGGAAATGATGTCATTTAATATAATTGTCTGAGGAAGTTTAAAACTTTTAAACGAAAGCGCTTACATATTTACTTGTTTTGTGTAGTTCGTTAAACATTTTCTAACTAGAAGTGTCAGTCTACGTATCGCTTAATAAATATATTTGTTTTCCGGCTGGTGGCCTTTCGTTCATTTGGTTCATTGGTTTGCTGTCGTTTGTGGAATATGTCGATATTTCTGCTGTTAGTTTGCAATGTCCTTGTACAATAAGCATCTTTTCATGATATCCATTGTAGCAAGAAAATTGTAAAATTCTGCACCTGGAATTCCATGCAGAATTCAACAGTTTACAGAGTTGATCAGAGAGCAGCATTTATTTTATTATTTTTATTTAAATTTGTTTACTGGAATAAAACACTGATTAAACAAAAAGCAATTACAGGCTCAGCCTGGATTGTGAAAGCACTTGTTGGCACCTTAGCACAGCCTTGACTTTCATTTTTATAAGGCTATTGACAAGTAGAAAAAGATGATTGGGATTCAGAAAGATTCATTCACTCTCCGCTAATTGGCTAATGTGGGTTAGCTGTTTAGCACAATGCAGAGACTCTCCAGTTCAGAGGCAAGGGAAAGCCACACAAAGAAATAACTCACTAACAGCTATTTACCAAATTTCAAAGTAAAACAATGCTCTGTAAGACCTGACTTTCTTAGTGTTCTTCCTACTATCACAGGTATGGAGGTTGCATAGTTCACCTCTTAACATGTGCTTGTGTGTTACACACACATACATGCACACATACATACACACACACACACGCACACACACACACACACACACACACACACACACACACACACACACACACACACACACACACACACACACGCACACACACACACGCATGCACTCATATCCAAGTAGCCACAAGCAAACCATACATAATCACTTAAACTCATTAAAACATTCACTTGTACATGTGTACACACGTTCAAACACAGACATGCACACATGCTGACACACACACACACATGCACAGGTATGCCCAAACACATAGATGGATTTCATTACTTACCTCCCACAGGGAAACCAGCCAAACCCACTAACATGCACACACAAGCACATACGCAGACATATCCATGCATATCCAGTCATGCTCCTACAGACCCACAAGCATGTGTGTGCTTGCGCATGCACACACGCGCACACACACATGCGCACACAAACACACACACACACACACACACGCACACACAAACACATTGCCATGGCACCTTGTCGCTTGCCTGAAGTAATGGTATAAGCCATGGTCATTCCTATAGGGGTGAACTCCTTTCAAATCTTCTTTTACTGACACTTCTGAGGAGAGCACATACCTAATTTGCATTAGTTATCACCAGACTGCTGCATTTGCATGTAGCTATTCCAGCAGGACTGATTTCTGTGCTGTGGCCACCATCAGATAAACACAGTACTGAGTGAGTAGTCTCTGATTTGGTCAGGCTTACTGTGGTGCACCACCCTTCTGGGTTAAGGCTTTGAATCACTGTAAGCCTTTCTAAATCCCAGAGTGTGTATATAACCTGAAAGAATGCAGAAAGGTCTATGCTGATCTGTTCATTCAGGAATTTCTTGACCACTGTAACATGTTCACTTATGTCTGTTCAGAAACAAAAACATGTCAGCAAGGTCTGGTGCATGGGTCATTGTCGACTGATCAAAGTGTAATGCTAGATTTAACTGCTTAAATTAAAGCCTCTAGGATATCATGTCATAAACAGTGCTAAGGAGCAGTGGTTGGGTCATGAACTTGTTTTTCTTTGTAGGCATAAGCTGTACTCTACAGCTGAGTACATAACTTACAACTTCCTTTGATAGAAGTGAAGGTATAAGGTATTTGTCGATTAATTTAGCAAAACTGTTCTCAAAACATAAGATGCTTAGTGTCCTTTTTTCATTCAACTTAAAGTATAAAATGGAATGTTCACACTGAAATCATGTGATACTGCATTTTCCCCTGACTCACAGCTTGTTTATAGGTTTTTAGATTTTTAAAAGTTGTCTATTTTATCTATTTAAATGATAACTATACTCTTTTATTATATAATTTACATGAAACCCATCTCAGTATGATAGATGCATTAACATCCCCATGGGTGTACATTGTACAAGTCTGAAATCTGATTTGCATTAACCTAGACATAATATTAATAATTTAATATTCTACTTATATTATATTTCACATTGCCTCCCACATTGTGTCAGTGGATGGTCTGTGTTAAGTGCACTGCGGTAGCTGCCCAGAGAAACCTAATCCTCAGCTTTTTTATATCCTGGATTCAGAACATATGCCAGTCTATGCTACTTCTATTAAACAGACAGGCTTTGAAGGCTGTGCATTCTAACTTTAATATATTGACCTCTCAAAAGAAATCACATGAGATTTGTTCTGATTATCCAGAAAGTATCCAGCAACTTTCCACAAAATGGGAAACCTTGAAAATATGTGCTGTCATTATCTTGAAATGTTTGCTTTCAGCTGACTATGTGTGGAGCTTTAGTCTGCAGCCGATGACATTCACAGATCAGAGGGTGTAACAAAAGGATTTGAAATTTGGACCTGATCCCAGGAGACAGCAAGTTTAAGATACATTCTCATGGCCACATGCATTCTTACACATCACTATTTTCAGACATTTCTAATACTGGAGCAATCCTGGTGTTATATTCAAATGTTTATTGAACTACTCAGCTGCAGGCATTCATAATGACTTTGTAAACCGAGACTTCATTGTAAATTAAATCTGTAATACTCAAGCCCTTTTAACCACCATCACATTAGAAACATCAGCAGAATTTTGCCAGAGATATCCGATATCGTAATGCTGTTTCCTATGCATAATAAGAACTTTCAGTGAATGTTTTCAAAAACAAGACTAGTTTTGTGCTGTACAATGCAAATCATAAGCTACTTTTTTAAACCTCTTTTTCCTACAAGACTAAATCTGTGAAAATGGCAGCTGCCGTATATAAAATTCTTAGCCTCAGGATGTTAGCTCCAAGTACGAATAAGGTTTTAAAGTATTGTTTTATATTATTTTTATGAACCTGAGTAAAGTATTCAGAATATCACTGTATGGAATTAGATCTGATGAAGCCCTTTTAGCAAAAGTGCTCATCGAATGCTACTTTTAAATAAAGGATCATATTAAGGGATAGCTGTTCATGCATCTGACTGGATTTATTTTTATTTAAATAATGAGATTAATTCCACTATGCACCTTAGCATTTTTCCCACATTTCCTAATGCTCTGATCCTGATTCTAAGACCCTCATTTCACTACAGCACTGTAAAACTGGTATCTCTGAACTGAAGGATCTTGGACTGTTTATTTATCTGTATCTATGTCTAGGTCTATTGTCTATCTATCTATCTATCTATCTATCTATCTATCTATCTATCTATCTATCTATCTATCTATCATTAAATGCATGATGCAGTCAGCAGTCTTTTTAAGTGGATGCACTGCTGGACTTATAAATGCAGCCTTTTTTCAGGGATATCTACCTGGTAATAATATACATCTATGGAAAAAATAAAAGCAGTAGTTATCCCAGTAAATACCTAGTACATATCATAGGTATTGTATATAGCAGGATAGCAAAGCAGCTTATTTGTAAATCTCTGTCTTATAGATTCACAGTCCAGGGTTCAATCATGCATAACCATGGGCCGCTGCAGTGCAGAGTCTTACATATTGCCCTCTGATTATGTAAGTAACAAAAACATGCTGGCTGATTGCTTACACTGAGATAAGTATTTGCATCAGTTGCATTTATACCTGTATTTGTGGCCTAGGTCATGGGTGATAAGGGTCAGAGAAAGACTATTTCATATACTTAGTTAAAAAAAAAAAATAAACAGTCAAGCCTTACATGTATGGCTTGTGCAACATGTGAACTATTTTCATTTTAATACTGCAATGTTTGTTATCCTTGCAGTGATGTCATTTAACTGAACTGTATGAAAAAAACTAACTGCCAACAGCACAGCTGCCCTCATCTCAGTGATAGAAAGCCTCTAAATATAAAATAACCATGCTCCTCCAAGTGATGTACTTAAGTCATGCAACAATCATCATCATCATCATCTTCTTTTGGCTGTTCCTGTTAGGGGTCACCACAGCGGATCATCTGTTTCCATTTCTTCCTGTCCTCTGCATCTTGCTCTGTCACACCAACTACCTACATATCCTCTCTCACCACATCCATAAACCTTATCTTAGACCTTCCTCTTTTCCTGTTACCTGGTAGCTTCATCCTTAGCATCTTTTTCCCGATATACTCAGCATCCCTCTTCAGCACATGTCCAAACCAACATAATCTTGCCTCTCTGGCTTTGTCTCCAAATCTTCCAACCTGGGCTGACACTCTAATATACTTATTCCTGATCCTGTCCACCCTCGTCACACCCAGTGCAAATCTTAACATCTTTAACTCTGCCACATCCAGCTCTAACTCCTGCCTTTTTGTCAGTGCCACTGTCTCCAACCCATATAACATAGCTGGTCTCACTACCCTCTTGTAGACCTTCCCTTTCACTCTTACTGGTACTCGTCTGTCACAAATCACTCCTGACACTCTTCTCCACCCACTCCATCCTGCCTGTACTCTCTTCTTCACCTCTCTTCCACACTCACCATTACTCTGAACTATTGATCCCAAGTATTTAAACTCATCCACCTTTGCCACCTCTAGTCCTTGCATCATCACCATTCCTCTATCCTACCTCTCATTCACACATATATATTCTGTCTTAGTCCTGCTGACCTTCATTCCTCTTCTCTCTAGAGCATACCTCCATCTCTCCAGGGTCTCCTCCACCTGTTCCCTACTCTCACTACAGATCACAATGTCAACTGCAAACATCATAGTCCACAGGGACTCCTGTCTGATCTCATCTGTCAACCTGTCCATCACCATTGCAAATAAGAAAGGGCTCTGATCCTTGATGTAATCCCACCTCCCACCTTAAACGCATCCATCACTCCCGCCGCAGACCTCACCGCTGTCACACTACCCTTGTACATATCCTGTACCACTCTTACATATTTCTCTGACACTTCCGACTTCCTCATACAATACCACAACTCCTCTCTAGGCACCCTGTCATATGCTTTCTCTAAGTCAACAAAAACAAAATGCAGCTCCTTCTGACCTTCTCTGTTCTTCTACATCAACACTCTCAGAGCAAACATCACATCTGTAGTGCTCTTTCCCGGCATGAAACCATACTGCTGATCACTAATCATCACGTCCCTTAATCTAGCTTCCACTACTCTTTCCCATAACTTCATGCTGTGACTGATCAATTTAATCCCTCTGTAGTTATTCCAGCTCTGCACATCACCCTTATTCTTAAAAAATCGGTACCAAAACACTTTCTCTCCATTCCTCAGGCATCCTCTCACTTTCCAAGATTTCATTAAACAATCTGGTTAAAAACTCCACTGCCATTTCACCTAAACACCTCCATGCTTCCACAGGTATGTCGTCTGGACGAACAGCCTTTCCATTCTTCATCCTCTTCATAGCTATCCTTACTTCCTCCTTGCTAATTCATTGCACTTCATGCTTCACTATCCCCACATCATCCAACCCTCTCTCCCTCTCATTCTCTTCATTCATCAATCCCTCAAAGTACTCTTTCCAACTGCTCAACACACTCTCCTCGCTTGTGAGTATGTTTCCCTCATTATCCTTTATCACCTTTACCTGCTGCACATCTTTCCTAGCTCGATCCCTCTGTCTAGCCAATCAATACAGGTCCTTTTCTCCCTCCTTAGTGTCCAACCTTTCATACAACTCTTCATATGCCTTATCCTTAGCCTTCGTCACCTCTCTCTTTGCCATGCACCTCATCTGCTTATCCTCCTGTCTACTTTCTTCATCTCTCTGACAATCCCACTTCTTCTTTGCCATCCTCTTTCTCTGTATACTCTCCTGTACTTCCTCATTCCACCACCATGTCTGCTTGACGTCCTTCTTCTGTCCAGATGTCATACCAAGCACCTTTTTAGCCATCTCCCTTACTAGCTCTGCTGTAGTTACCCAGCTATTTGGTAACTCTTCACTGCAACCCAGTGCCTGTCTTAACTCATCCCTGAACTCCACCTCACAATTACCCTTTTTCAATTTCCACCATTTGATTCTTGGTGCTGCCCTCACACTTCTCCTCCTCTTCTTGATCACCAATGTCATTGTACAAACCACCGTCCTATGCTGCCTAACTACACTTTCACCGGTCACCACTTTACAGTCTCCAATCTCCTTCAAACTGGCCCTCCTACATAAGATATAATCCACCTGTGTGCATCTTCCTCCACTCTTGTATGTCAGCCTATGTTCCTCTCTCTTGTTAAAATATGTATTCACCATAGCCATGTCCATCCCTTTTGCAAAATCCACTACCATCTGACCTTCTGCATTCCTTTAACACCATATCTACCCATCACTTTATCATCCCCTCTGTTCCCTTCACCAATCCTCCTACTACTGAACTACCACATGTTCCCTCTGAGCTGCAGCTATCAAAGGCCACCCCCCCCCCAAGACTCTGAGAGCGCAAGACCCAGGAATCCCCTGCACAGGGTATTTCCCTTTCTGAGACTTCTTCATGCCCATTGAAATCTGCTCCAATCACCACTCTCTCACCCTTGGGTACAGTCATCACCACTTCATCCAACTCACTCCAAAATTTTTCTTTCCCATCCATTGCACATCCAACTTGTGGAGCATGTGCACTAACAAAATTCATCATTACACTATCAATATCCGACACTCTTTTCACCTCCAAAACACTCTTAGCATACTGTTCCTTCAGGATAACTCATACGCCATTTCTCCTCCCATCCACACCATGATAAAACAATTTGAATCCACCTCCGATACACCTAGCCTTACTCCCCTTCCATCTGGTCTATTGCACGCACAATATACCAACTTTCCTTCTGTCCATCATATTGGCTAGCTCTCTCCCTATACCAGTCATACTGCAAACATTCAAAGTTCCAACTCTCACTACCACAGTCCTAGCCTTTCTCCTTTCTTCCTGCCTTCAGCCATGCCTTCCACCTCTTCTCCTCCTTCGGCCAACAATAGCCCAATTTCCACCAGCACCCTGTTGGCTAACAGTACTGGTGGCGGTCATTGTTAACCCAGGCCTTGACCGATCCGGTATGTAAATATTTACTGCTGTCTGCATGAATAATTTGGTGAAGTTTTATGCTGGATGCCCTTCCTGACGCAACCCTCCCCATTTATCCAGGCTTGGGAATGGCACAAAGAAATGCACTGGCTTGTGCATCCCCAGTGGCTGGGTTAAGTCATGCAACAATGCTTTATCTAAATCACTTCTATTAATTTTTTTTCAAGAAAACTTACAAAGCCAACAAAACTTATTATTGCTCACATAACACAGTTTACAGCCTGATATAAAGTACATCTTTGTACATAACATCTTTCCATTTCAATGTAAGCTAATTTTTTCATCCATGCAGTTCATGAGTTAAATAAAGGGGAATGTGATAAAGCTAAATACACATAAGTGACATGATCTCCTTGGTATCCCTTCCATTTAAAGCCCTTTGACCTGGCAAACACGTAAAGTGCCACATACCAAAATAGCTATCAGTCATTATAAGCATGATATAGGGAGTCAAAGACGCCACCCTGGCCATACCATACTCATATCTTAAGTTCTCTCCCTACCTTCATTTATTGTCAGGAAATGGTATCTATGAGAAGTCTCAAACTGATTGCCAATCAACACTCCCCCCCTAAACACTTCCTTTCTTGCTCCATCAAGACACATTATTATGTCAAATCACTTACCACCTTGATCCATGTTTTTTTCACATTCCTTTGATAATTTTCCACCCCCATTTCTTTATCATTCACATCCCTACTACCATCTCTCCCACCTTCCTTTCCATTTACAATAATGTTGTTGATTTATCCTGCTTCAATATTTCCTCCATTTCCGGGCATTCTGCTCCACTCACACTCCAAACATAAAAAACATACAGAAAACTAACTCGTGTGATACCTTCTTCCCATAAACTGTGGTGCTTTGTTCTTTGATTACCTTCCAGAGACTTGATATAGCTGTGCAATCTCAAAACATGTGTTTATTATCTGTATCTACACATCCATGTATCCAACAATATGCATTCTACTTCCAGCCTTCTTCTTTATCGTCTTTGGGATATGATACCACCTACACAATAATTTCTCTACCTACCCCTCACCCCCTCCCAGTGCCTCGTCCTCCTCCACAAATCTGTCTCTTAGTTTCCCAAAACTGTTCTTTGAATCTTGCTCCTCCAGTCCCTTACATAAAATGCCTAATTTCCTGTTTGCCACCTGTTCTCATGTCTCCCACTCAAACCGCCTACATAGAATTGTCTTTGGTGCACCTCCTTCTCTAGTGCCTATTACTACACATCCAGCTTGCCTCCAATGTCACACACAGTAACTCATCTTCCACCTTAAAATTCCATCTCTCTTGTATCAGTTTAAAACCTGTGAACAGCCTGTCTTGTCTCTGTCTCATCAGGTCTTCCACATACATTGCTTCCTTAACTTCCCATCTTTTCAGCATGCTTTCAAGTTCCTTTGCCATTATTGCTCTCAGTAGATCCCTTACTCCAGTGTTACCTTGAATCTTAAATAATGTCTGCACTTCCACTATTCTCTTTACTTCCTTATCCATATCTCCTTCAAGTATGTCAATTACATCTCTATTCCCTGCCTCCGAGCCTGGATTATTCTAGTTGTGTCCTTTGTAGTTTCAGACATCCTTCCTTGTTACATACTTCTATTAAAAATACCATTCAAGTAGAACCCAACTAACCTCTTACAGCTTTATAAAAGACAATAGAAAACCCATCTAGTCTTCCTGTTTGTTTCAGGTATCCAGTAGCAGCAATGAACTCACCTCCCCCATCAGTTTGTCTACTGCCACGTTGTCCCTTAACACGTATATCTTCCCAAAACCTCCTTAAAGTTCTTTACTAAGAAAAGCCTTATCTTCTTCTTCATTCCCTAATTCAACTCTTACATTTTGTTCCTTTAATTTTCAAACCATAAGTTCTGGTTTCACCACCGTTTTATCCACCGAACTGCTCCATCTTCCCACGTCTACACCCTCCTTCAAACCGGCATTATGTTCCTTCCACTCCTGCATCCCCACGTCTGCTTTGCAAATTCTTCAGTTTACACTGTAATGAAATCCTTTCTTTAATCTCAGAGCTGCGTAGGGCAACTGCCCCAAGCACAGGCTATTAAGGACATGATCACAAGGTCTCAGTGCTGTGTGAATGCAGTATTGGTATTAATTATGAAGCTAGAGGGATATTGCAGGTTCATAAGTGAAGCCAGTTATGCATTTATGGTCATAGCAGTGTGTGTAACTGAAGCAAATTCCTTTTTATACATGTAGCAACCAGTCTGCCATAATTACATGAATGCAGAAGAGCTTTTCTGCTTTTTTGTTTGTTTATTTGTTTGCTTGTTTTTTTGGTCATCATCTTTAGGTTGGGGGGGTGCCAATTCAGGGAACTACATACGGTGGCAGATAACCTAGCTACAGTTCTGTTCATTCTGTACCTGATTCTTGTCTCAGTCATCAGTCACCCTCCTCCATGTCAGTTTAATACCATCTCATTCTTTGCTCTCCACCTGTTTGGACTCATCCTTATTTTTTAGTCAGCTGTCTAATCATCTCTCACAAACCATAATATGTTCTCATCTTTTAATTCATATGGGTTCTACCTTCATACCTTGCTTCCTCCATTCCTTTTTTTTGCCACATCACTAATACCACCACAAAATCCAAAATACCATGTGTAAAATTTCTATATCCCCCCTTCCCCCTACCTTCCTACATTTCATCCATCGGTTCCTTGTGTAGTCTATCTGCCTGTTTACCTTCATTTCTACAAAATAACTTCCTTCTAGTTCCCTCACTGCTCCAACCAGATATCCACTAAATATATCTCCTCCATCTATTCATGCAAATGTTTCTCACAAATCTTTTGTGAAATTCCAGTGTAAAGCCTATCCATCTGTGGATCAATATAATTAAAATCCCCAACAAGACCCTTTCACTCAATGTAATGATTTCACAACTCTCAGAAATTTCTCTAAGACTTCTACTCTATCCCTTTTAGGACCATAAAATGACCTGCTCTCTGCTACTCACCTCCTATCTCCTAAAATAAATCAATCTTTTCCCTATCCCAAACCACTTTTGGACAGAATCCATGTTCCCCTTTTCTTCCCAAACTTCACACATGCCACATTTAGCCAGCCATATTACCACTTCTATAATTTCCTTAATTCTTACAGCTTCAGTTTCAGTTGATTCACCAGAAACACACAAAGATCTCAACCCACTCTCTATCACCAGTCTAGGTTCCAGTGGTTTCAGTAAAGTAATACTGTAACAGAATTCTTTTTCACTTGCTCAGCAGTAACCCCACTGCATTACCTCAACGAAAGAGAGAGAGAGAGAGAGAGAGAGAGAGAGAGAGAAATACAACTTAAAAAATATGGTCACAGAGTCGAAAACAGGGATAACCCACCCCGTATCCATTCCTAACTGCATTGATTTACTGCTATGATGGCTTCTTAGTGCTCTCTCTTACCACCGTAACTCCTGTACGTTTCTCTGTCTCCTCCTGGCTACCTGAAGCTCCCCTTTTCTGTTTTCAATGTTTGAAGTCTGCATGGGCTCCAGCTCATCTAACTCATATAGAGACCCGCTATCTCTCTCCCTCTCTGTGCCATTTCCTTTCAGCACATTCTTTGTATCTGTTTTAATCGTTGCTTCTCCTCTGTTCAGTATCTAGCATCTCCTTGCTATACAGTCACCCTGGTGTTGCTAGCGTTCTTCCAGGGGGAAAAACAATTTACCCTGCTAGAATTGGAGATTGTACCTGTGCATTGTCAGTAGAGTCCAACCTCTCCCTTCCCTTTAAGTGCCACTTTAATTAACCATCATTGCTTCACAGCCTCCATGGTGTCTGCAGACCATCACTGCCTCCTGCAGTGATTTGCTTATAAACGTTTACATTTGATGTATTAACCTAATCTGGGCTACATGTAATAAGTAGGCCATGGCTCTATCCTACCTCATCTTTCTTGTGGAAAGGATAATTGTGTAAAGTTCTTCTCATTTTGAATTATCATCCTGAAAATCATAAAATCTTTCTGAATTGCGACTTGATAGACTACCCAATAAGTTATGGAGAAATTGTGTCATCTAACCGCTAAGTATCTTCATTGTGTTCTACTCTATTTTACCTGCTTCACATATGTGCTCTGTCAGCTTGGATATATAAATACACAGACTCTTTGGAAATCAACTTGAGTATTTAGGCGCATGCAATCTTTTGAAATGTCTTGCAACCATGCTTCCAAAAATTCAGCTGGGTAGCCCTTCCACCCTTTCTCTCAGAACTAATACTCTAAGGTTTCCATGCCAAAAATTATTTTTCCATTTCTTCCTCCTGATTCTGTGGTGCATCCAACAAGTTTTTTTTTCAGTCTATATAGTTCATGATCATGCCCTTTAGTTTACCTTCGAAA
>NC_056744.1:231098902-231196402 GCF_019279795.1 Protopterus annectens
GTCACACAGGACCTACCAGATCAGAAATCAGCCTACACAACACTCAGTTTAATAACAACTGCTATTTTTTTTTCATAGGAGTAACCTGGTAAAGATCCTGCTGGGGAGCGATAAGAGGCATATTCCTTTCCAGTTTTGACAAGCAGTCAGATGATCTTCTTTCTTTGGTACATAACAATATATTTTGTCTGCCATGATATGAAGCCTTTTCATCTACCCGTACTTGCTGTAGTGACATTAACTTCTGTTTCACGATTTCAGATAGGATTTTACAGTTGCTGGTGCTTTCCACGCCAGATCTTTTAAATTTCTTGAATCATATTATCTATTATTATTGATCCAAGGGAGATATCAAGGTTTTCTCCTTCTTCAGAGGATTGCCTAGCAATATAAAAATAAGTAGGTTACTAAAGTGGTCTTACTATCTAACAAGTTGGTCATCTGCATAGCTTTCAAATGTCCCTGATATTGCAGACCATCACTGAACTTACCTCATCTTTTTGAGATGTTCCTTGTTAAATGTTTCATTTTGACATATATGGGAAGTCTATTGCAGAAACAGGGCAGCTTCTGGGAGACAAACCTATCTCTATAGCGGGTTTTGTTAATGTTGCATATTAGATTTAGGCCTTTGAAGTGGGTAATGTGCGAGCAGTTAGACTTGTGGATATACTTCTCTAGTAGGGCAGGGTCTGAGACTGCCTTTTAGCCGAGACAAAGATCACCTCTGAGCAATCTGTACAATACTGAGTGATACTGATTTGAGCCTGTCCATATAGGACAGGTGCTGGAGGCCATGGATTCTCTTTGTGAGGTATTTCTGTGGCCTTTTAAGCTGCTGCAATTGTTTAGAGAGGTACATACCAAATTGGGGGGGGGGGGTTATACTCAATTATTGGCCTAATGAGGGAGGAGTACAGACAGGTAATCACCTCCTTTTTTTCTGGATGCAATCAATTTACTTATGAGATGAACCAAGTAAAAGGCTTTTCTGACCACTACTGCTACATGATGGTCAAATGTGAGATTGTTGTCAACCTTTGTACCCAGGTCTCTCAACACAGATTGTGTGCTTACAGGGTTGCTGTTGATGTGATAATCAGTAGGGGGCGTGTTTTTGCTGAATGGTATGAAAATACATTTTTTGAGTTTAACGTAAGGCCATGACTTTGGCACCAGTCATTTGTTGCTGTAAGACTCTCTTGTAGCATGTTAACATCATTTGGGGAGTCAATGACAACACCCAACTTACAGTCATCCACAAACCTGGTCAGCCACAGGCCTTTTGTCTTTGCCTGGACTTCTGAGAAGTAGATGCAGACAGTAGGGGACTCAGGACAGATTTCTGTGGAACATCACTAGTGAAAGGTCTGTTGTTGCAGGTTGAAGCACCTATTTTGACCTTGTGAGTCCTATCGGTGAGCCAGTTGGCCACCCACATAATGAGATAGGGATTTACACCAAGTTCTGTTGGATTTTTAATGATGCCTGAGTGGGGGATTGTGTCAATGGCTTTGGCCAAGTCAAGGTAAGCTGTGTGTACTGACTTTCCCTCATCTAAGGCCTTGGTGACAGTCTCAAAAAAGTCAAACAGGTTCAACAGCCAAGATCTGCCCTTGATGAATCCAAACTGAGTGGGGTCAAGTGCTTGGAGATTGCCTATGTCTTTGTTTATGAGGTCCGTAATAATACGCTCCGTGGCTTTACAGATCAGACTTGGCAGATAGTTTCCAGGGTCAGTAGTGGCACCAAGTAAAATAGTGATGAAATGGATGTCCAAAAAGTGTTTATTGGCAGAAAAACACATAAAAATGAACCATGATATACTCTGTTAACCCAGGTTTCGTCCTTGCATAATGGACTTCTTCAGAACAATGAACAAACCCCAGTGGTTCATTTATAAATACTTCCTAATTAACATTGTTCAATTTAATTGACTGCAACCTGTTGCTATTTAAATTAAAACAATCATATATATAAAAAACACAGTGAGATAAAACCTCTTAAAGGAAGCCAACAAACAACATCAAAATACTACTCACTCAGTAGTGGCACCACCTTTGTGCAAGGGGATGACAATGGCAGTTCTCCACTCTGCTAGAATGAAGCCTGTACTTAGGCTGTGGTTAAATAGGGTGATCAATGGTAAAGCTAGTTCTTGCTGGAGATGTTGCAAAATGCAGCCTGGGATACTATCAGGTCCCATGAAAGCTGTCTTCTTTGCCTAGAATAGGGCTTTTAACACTAGATCTATGGAAATGTGAGGTGTGGACCAAGTATCAAGGATATAAACTGGGGCTTTGAAGGGGACAGGGAAGTGAAGTTTCTGCTGAGCCTATCTGCTATAGGTTGGCTAAGTCAACAGGATCAGTGTAAACGGTACCATTAAGCACTAATTGAAAACAAACCCGGGCTTTGCCATGGAGGTTCCTGATATAACTGAAGAAGGCTTTGTGGTTTCCCTTTATTTCAGAGGCTAGTTTCAATTCATAATTGGCTTTGGAGGTTTTCACTAGTGATTTAATTTACTTGTTGAGGCCAAAGAGAGGTTTTCCAACTGGAAATTTGCACCTTTTTACCCTTGGACAACAGTTTCTTCCTTTTGTTTTAAAGCCTGTTGATAGAGGATGTCCACCAGATATGTAGGTTTGTGTTTCCTTGAGGAGCAGATTTTAGTTCTGTTAGGTATGGCTGAGTCCATGCAGTTGTACAGGTGTTTGTATACTGCATTGGCGTACTGTTCAGTAGAGTTGTCTGCATCCTCTGAGGGTGGTGGTGGTGTGAAGCTACTGATACCCTCCCTTAGGAGGTTGTTGTCAGCTTTTGAGAAGTTTTTTTAGCCTCGTTATGCTGGGAGTGGTGGGCATGATAGAAACTTCGAATGAGACAGACTGATGATCTGATCTCACCAGGGAAGAACTTACTATGGGAGTGGTGCAGTGGTCACCCATGTTTGTGAGAACCTAGTCCAAAATGTTATCTTCCCATGTTGGGGATGAAACAAGCTGTCTAGAGTGTATTGTGTATGGTAAAATATTTTGGGAAATCTCTTACCCAATACATCACCCAATGCCAGTATTTACAAGGGCTGGTGATGTTCCTCACCTTGGAAATACCTTGGGACAACATCCACACTATAAGCTCTGTGGCATGTGCGATAAATACGTAACAATGTAGTAGCAATACCTTGCTAGGTAGGGGTTCAAAACCCAGTACTGGCAAGTGTGTATCCTGTGTGGGTGTTGGTGCGATTGTGTAATAACAGGAAACATTGGAGGGTGGATTTTGCTATATTATTATATTGAGGACCTAGTATATGTCCCGATGTCCACATTACAAGGCCAACAGTTGTCAAACACTGTAGATGTTGATGTAGACAATCCACAGGCCTAAATGTCTAGTGCCCTGTGCAATGACTGTGTGACAGTATGGCTTAGTGTACAACAGAGGCAATCCTTCTAATACGCAGAGACCACTCTCCACCCACGAATCATACACGAACACACTTGGCTAAGCATCAACCACTATCTCGGTAGTCTCCTGCAAATTGTCTCACAGATAGTACCTACAGTGAGATGGCAGTGGACTACATGCCTGTTGACCACAACCTTGCCACTGACATTAGGAAGAACTTTGATGTGTTATATCTCCTGACTGTGTGTTATCCAGCAAGTAAAAGGACATGGGGCCCTGTTCCATCCCCCAGTAGCCCAATCAAAGTGTATAGTGGCCCTTTTGCCGTGTTCCCCACTGGACACCTACAACAACTGTAGAGTCTGCAAATGTACCCCACAAAGGGAAAACCATGCCTTATACACATGCCCTGTTTGGACAGACACCAATAACTCCAATGAATACCAGTATCATGCTGTCACTATAGGTGCAATCACTACCTCAGTTACATAGCCAGGTCTCACCAAACAAGACCAGGAATGCTACATCTGAAGATACGAATTTGTCCACACAACATGTCCCAGAGACCTCAAGCACACTTCCACCCTTCAAAGAACATACATGTGGGACATGTGCACAACTCAGACACTGTCCATGTTTTATAATCTAAATCATATATATGTGAAGCACTGCACATCACTGGCAATACAATACCAACCCCTGGGGACCACTCCAGTGACTATACTCCTGAGCCACACTGTAGACTATTTTCATGTGGCCTGATGCCAGGGTATTCCCTTGGGCTAGCCTTGTAGAGCCTTCAGGCCCATTCACCTACTACACACCTATGAAGCAATGAACCTATGGATCTCAGTACTGGCAAGTGTGTGTGTGTGTGTGTGTGTGTGTGTGTGTGTGTGTGTGTGTGTGTGTGTGTGTGTGTGTGTGTGTGTGTGTGTGTGTGTGTGTGTGTGTGTGTGTGTGTGTGTGTGTGTGTGTGTGTGTGTGTGTGTGTGGATAGTAATCCCAGTGTGTTTGGTTGATGAATATTCCCTGTGGCTGTGGTTATTAGCAATCGGAGGTGTATCCAAACCACAGCATGTACCATTCTCCATTCTACAACAGATGTTGTAAATGAACATATATCTATGTATAACCCTCAGTCCTATAATCTGCGAGGCATATGCAATCAGTGTGTTACAGACCTGGGATTTCTGTGCACATACTCTACCCTGCCTATAACATGGTGAATGTGTTACCACACTGCCATACCCCATGGTCTTGCTGCAGGGCCACATCCTGGTGACATACAGAAGCCTAGAACAGAAATGGGATACAGCATGTGAGGACACATTCACTCAGCACTTCAGTTGTAGGAGGACAAAGGGGTAAAGTTGGCACTGAATGTGTTGCCAAGACTATGGCCAATATCTGTTGTCTCAGGATAGATATTAGCCTTGTGCTGTAACTCACAGCACTTGTGTTTAATGCTGTGGAAGTTGTTGATGTAAATATCAAAGGCTGTTGTGACTGTCGTCAGTGTTTGCTGCATGTCTGCCATCATAGATGCCTGTAGGGGATTCCAGGAGGGATCCAAAGTTGTGCTTGAGGCTAATAAGGGAGTTTGACAGGCATGGGACACCACCTTTCCCTGTAACAGTGTCCTCCTTCTAATGTACACTTTAGCAATGGCAGGGGACCATCACATTGTCTCTCAGTGTTTGGAGGACAGTGTCTGGGTTCTATTAGCTCTGGCTAGTACCATGCATTCATGTACCTCTTTGTACAGTGCCTATGTGTATGCTTCCACAGTCATGCAGCTATTTCACATTGCCATGGGTGTAGTGAAGACATCCACCACTGTTTTCATGGCTGCAAAGTCATCTTTGGAGAGGTTTTGCAAGGCGGTTACCTTTGTGGGGGTGTGTGGCTGACATGTTGAGTTCCATGTTGATTACAGCCTGTGTGAATCTCACCATGGAGGGATTGACATCTGTGGATGAGCAACAGTCCCATATTTAAGTGATCAACACAGGTCAAGGTTGTTGCATCCTCTACTGGGGTCAGTATGAGCTGGTCCAGGGCAATGCAAATGATGAATTCCAGAAGTGTTAGGCCACTGTACTGGCGCTTGGCTACTTTCCCCATGTGATAGAGGGGTAGTTGAAGACTCATACTATGTCAGTGTTGCGTTGGACAATCATAGATGGCAGGGTGTCAAGGAATGTGCATTGACAGTCTAGGGAAATAGATGTGGGCCCATAGCAGGCTATGGTCGGGATTGCACTATTACCCCAAGGCAGTTGTACTGGAAGTATCTCCAATGCATTATGATGGGATACTAATCTGGAGGTGTTGCTAGCCATAATGAATATGGAGACAACACCACCTGTGGAGGTGTGGTGTGGTCCATGTTTGGGGGATGACAGCTGTAGAATGTGTCATAGCCTGATACTGCAGGTCTGCTGTCTGTTGCTGTGAACCACCTCTCCATTACAGCAGACATGTGTCCTCCACTCCAACGACTACTATGAGTGACTGCATCCTGACAGTTACATGTCTACTGTTGAGCAGCATGACCCTCAGATTGCATACATGTGTAGCTGTTATGGTGGTAATAACATTATGAACACTGTCTAATAAGGCACCATATAGGTGTCAAGACGCTTAGCCAGTACCTGGAAACCCAGCGGTGACAGATGTAGGATATCTGCGGCAAGCCATTGGGTTCTGTCAGTCATGTCATCCCAAGAAGAGAGGCACTGGATCCCTTGAGAATGACACATAACACATAAGCCAAAGTTGCAGTCAATCATCTGTTGATAGTACTGCAGCATCATTCTGGATGACAGCAGTACACTGCCCAGAGCTACTGTCACACCTGCCTGGACCACATAATCAGAGAAGTCAACCATGTCTCTTGTCATTTAGTCCAGGGATGTGTGTCCCAAGTCGTTCCCACCCACATGGATACAGAGTGATACTCATAGTTGTTGTGGAGTGCCATGCCTGCTTATGTCATGTGTTGGATGCTGACATGTGATTGATATTTGGCTGTTACCTGCTCCATATTCAACTTAGTGAGTGGGATATGTGTGTGCTTCATTACTGAGTTATCCATGATCACTGTATTGTCTAAGGTGGTTAGCCTAAGGAGCGTAGGTTGAGGGGCACACTGTGTAGGTTAAACATGTGCCCCTGGGTATGTGCCATGTCTCGATGTCTGAGTGGTTGTTTGCCTTGCTGGTCTGTGTTGTTTGGGTAAATGTCCATTGAGTGCCTCTGAGAAGGTGGATGTGTGGCTTTTCACTGTATGTCATGGCTGTCAAAGTGGGTGCCATGGTGAGCTACCACATGGTGCAGTGCAGGTGTTGATCTTATCCTCTTGAACTTCTAGTCCAGTCTTTGCTGGAGAGTGCATATGTCCACATTGGGTGATATATATGGGTAACCCTCACAGGTCTAAGTGTTTGGAGTTTAGAGGGGAGGGTTGTCTGTGTACATGAGGCAGTTGCAACAGTGCCTCAGAATAGACAGGTGCACCAGGTTAATGGGTGAAAGCACAGATAACCCTCCTTCAAACATGCCAGGAAGGGTGGACATAACTAGTAAGTACTGTGGCTTCATCTGTGATGAACGAGTACTGTTGATGGCTCCCAAGTGTGCCACACTTCTTGATACAATAACCTGGTGAAGTGCCAAACCATAATGCTAGTTGAAGTGCGAGACAGAAAGAACTAGCATGATGCATGGGTGGAACAGAAGGCAGACTGTCTGCCACCTGTAATACTTTACCACAGCTGTGCAGTTATCAGCAGCTTTGGCCATGTGAAAGTTTGGGTAAGCTCCGTAGCATGTGCGGTAACTGCATAACACTATTGTAGACATACCTAGATAGACAAGCATTCTAATCCCAATACTGGTGTGTGTGTGTGTGTGTGTGTGTGTGTGTGTGTGTGTGTGTGTGTGTGTGTGTGTGTGTGTGTGTGTGTGTGTGTGTGTGTGTCTGTGCGTGTGTGTGTGCGTGTGTGTGTGTGTGTGTGTGTGTGTGTGTGTGTGTGTGTGTGTGTGTCAGGATGTCTACTCCCAATACTGACAGGTGTGCGTGTGTGTGTGTGTGTGTGTGTGTGTGTGTGTGTGTGTGTGGGGGGGGGCAGGAGTTCTAATCTCAATACTGGCAAATGTGTGTGTAAATCATGTACTGTCTGCACACATCATTTTTGACCTGTGTACTACCCTTTACACTTCTGTTCACTCCAATGTAGTAGACCTGTTGGTGTCATTCACCTTAGAAGTACCTTTGGAAGAGGTGAAAATATGTAAGCTCTGTGGCATGTCTGATAACTGTGTAGCACTATATTAAGAGTACCTAGATAGGCAAGAGCTCTAATCCAAATGCTGGCAAATGTGTGTGTGTGTGTGTGTGTGTGTGTGTGTGTGTGTGTGTGTGTGTGTGTGTGTGTGTGTGTGTGTGTGAGTAAGGATCATATCTTGTTTGGCTTATACCATTTTGATATGTATAGCATACATGGCTGATGACCACCTCCTGCTGCCATTATGTTATATAGTGTGGTAACAGCATCTGCCTCAAATGCAGCAGGTTAAACTATTGTACAGTCCTCTGTACAGATGTGTCTGGAATATCCATATGTTTACAACCTATACGTGGTTGGAAGTGGTCTGTGTGCCTTAACAATGCCCATGTATGCGATATTATAGCCAAATAGACCACAGGGAGTGTATTGACACATATCGCAGCATGAGGTAACATACCTGACTGATACAACATGCTGATACGACGTCTGCCACCGTCACAGGTGGCCAGCCTTGTAGGTGCAATACATGAGTCCAGATGCTTGGTTTTACAATTGAATTGTTCCTGTTATGGGTCACATTAAAGGCTGGAAGATGTGTGGACTGTCATATTGTGATCCTAATTAGTATGTAACAGGAACACCTTGCATCTTAAGAGGAGTGTGTACACAGTTTATATCCACTGTATACCACTAATGTGTCACGCATGACCCTATCTTAGGCCGTTTGTCCAGCCCAATTCGTTGGCCTCTGTCCAGACATTTTGGCTCTGACAAGTTGTGAGGTATGCTACAGGAATGTTGAATTCACGTCAGGTAGGCCCCAGTGGTGAACACTGTGATGCAATACAGTTAACCCCAGCACAAGTGAACATGTACAACAAGCAATATAGCTATTACATAAAACAATATAGTTATTACTGATGGTTGTGTGTATGGTAAATTGTATGTGCTTCACATGCCTGGAGTATTACTAGGCAACAACAGAACAATGTCATACTCACCAGCTTCAGGCTGCTGTCCCATATGCAGACCAGAGGGTCTAGGTAGTTGTGAGAGGGATTTATTGTCAGCAGACTCACATGTGGCCTTGGTACAGGATAGATGCAGCATGTCTGCACATCTACAGTACTAACCGCAATAGTACACAATGTCCTGTCCTCACCATAGATGTGCACC
Organism: Protopterus annectens; assembly: GCF_019279795.1. Lineage (NCBI taxonomy): Eukaryota > Metazoa > Chordata > Ceratodontiformes > Protopteridae > Protopterus > Protopterus annectens. Next base: position 231,107,788 of record NC_056744.1, read on the forward strand.
TATGTGCATTAGAAAACTCCATTCACAACTGCAGTCTGACCTGACACATGCATGTGGATACAATACAGATACATGTATGTCTGATACATTAGTGTACTAATCCCCAATGGGCCTTTACTTGCACGCTTCCTGTCCAGTGTGTGTGTGTGTGTGCAACCCACCTCCACAATGCTTTCCTCAGTGTCACAGCTTGTGCGTTAGGCATGTCCCACAAGTTTGGCAAGGAGCACCTCATTGGCTGTCAGTGGGGACTAGATGGCTGGACCCTCACCTGTGGCTAGCCAGTCCCTCGCTACAGCAGCAGCCCATTGACGGGCATGGCAGTTGAGTTCGGTGGCCCGATGCTGCACATGCTCATAAGTTCTGCTGTGCAGGCCAGCATCATTTACCCTGTGGACCACACTGCTCCACAAGGTAGTCCTGTCCCACACATCTTCTGCTTTCCATCCAAATAACAGGGCATAATGTCCAATCACATATTGGGTGATGATGTCAGTTTCCCCAACAGAGAATGCTGGTAGGCGAGCACTCTGCATGTTACCTGGAAGACATAAACAGGAAAAAGATCACAGGACCTCATACTGTTGTCAAAATGCACATCAACAGTGGATATTACTTGCAAATAATCCACACTACACCAAAACCCTTCAAGCTATCATAGCTATAGCAGCATACATTACATGCCTGTCCCTGAGCTATCTTAATCCCCCCAATGTTGGACACTTGATTGCATAAGCATCTATCCTCCATTCATTTTTGTGTAGAGGGTTGACAGTGGGCATCTTCCATGTGGAAGGTGTGTGGATGGTGATAGGTCTGTGTTTGACTGTGGTGTGTGATGGAGCTGTGAGCACATGCCTGAGTTCATGTGAGAGGCAGACAGTGATGTTATTATGCCCCATGGAGATTTGCTGTTGTTGCCATCAGTAGGCAATATGTACATGCTCACCATTGCTGAGGGGAGGAGTGTGGTTGATCTGCATATCCCCCTGTACAACTAAGCTGGACAGGGTGGCAATGTTCCCAACTAACCTGTGTGATGCATTTTGCCTATATCCACAGCATGTGTGTATGAGGTGTCCTTTACCCCAGTACAATGTGAATTGTGTTGTTTCCACTGAGACTTGCAACATACGTGGAGACATGTTTGCAATTGTCCTTTGTGGTGTGGATATGTCTGATTCATAGTCATAGTCAGCCTTACAGGAAGTCACCTGTGAACTTACATGCTTGCTCAGATATAGGTGGACTTGCTTCCAAGTTGTTGCCTGCATCTATGTGTCCCTGTACAGCCAATGTCGCAAACTATTATGTGGGTTGTGTATTGCTGCTGTCTACCAAAGGGGATTACTCTACCTTGGTGGAGGCTGGATATACAGGTCAGGTACTGCTGTGTCCATGTAGCTATAGTGGATATAAAGTCTACACTCCCCTGATACACTGCCTGGGATTTGTGCAATTGGAACATCACACCACAATAAGTTATTTCATAACAATTCCCACCTGTCGTATGATCTATAGCCTGTACAATTCAATTGAAAACATAACAATCTGGTCTGTAAAAACATATGGAAATAATACTCAGTACAATAAGCCAGTTGAATGAATATGGACACCCTTGAACTGATATGTTGTGTATGGACACATGAGATGGTTACAGCATTCATCTGTCTTGGTCTGGACTCTAACATCATGGCACATCTTCACTTGGCAATAGCTGCTCACCTTTCTAGAAACACCTTTGTTTGTATTTCAATTGAATTGTACAGGTTAGGGGTCACATAAAGATGAGAAACATTATGAAAGGATCTTCTGTGGTCTTATTGTCATAACACACATACCTGGCATTCCAACAGGGTTGTGTACACTTGTAATATCCACTGTATAAAGGTGTTGATATAGCTGGTAGTGGTAGGCATGGACAGAGGGTCATAACACAAGTGGACACTTCACTGATTAATACCTGAATATCATGCCTACTCTAGTGCCCATACCAGTGTCAGGGCAATGCAACAGACAGTAGCTGTACACATTTATGTCTGTTGTATGCACTGACTCTGATATTACACACATGTGTAACATGCACAACCTATGTACCTGACTGCTTGAAAACCATGTGATTAATTTTGTGCCTTCCAGCTGGGCATATGTATACATACATGTGTTCAGGGGATACCTGGTATACATTTCTGTTGTATGTTAGTATGGCACATTGTATTTACAGTCTTGCTCCTCAATCATACTTCTCAACCTCTTACAGCAGCATGTCTGGACAATGGCACACATAAATAGGTGTCAAAAGGGACATTAGTATTGATACTGTACTAATATAGATGCACCAGACATTATTTTGTGTTGATTGCACAGTAGGGTTTAACATCACTGTGATAACCTGGAAGATGTCCAACAGTCATAAGTAGGCTATTATGTTACACTGTCATTGTTCACAGACCTGCCAGTGGTTTGGCTGACATAACACAGGTATATGCGTATGTGACTACAGATATCAGTCAACAATGTGTTTATTGTCCAGCAGAACATTGTACAGTTGAATGTTATTAATACAATATATTACTTGTAGTTCAACACACGTCTGCAACAGTACTTTTCTATGCACATGCCCTCTATAGGTCTCTTAGCTTTACAAGGCAAACATGTGTCATACTCATAATCACAGGCAACATGGATATATGGAAAACATCCCATTAACTGGCCTAGTAGTGGCACAGTCACAACTGTTTGACAGACTCCCCTGTGGTTGTCATATATGAGCTGTCCTTTTCCAAGGTGAGTCAGGCTCCTCAGCTGTGATTCTACCTCGCAACATCTCAGAGCATCACATCTGGACAAAGCCTAAAATGATGGGAGGGGGGGAGCATAGGGACAGACTTTAAATATTCCTGTTACAAACATAAGAAGTTCACAGAATGATACATTTTGCATTACAGTGAATATTCTTAAGGATGTGGAGTCTTAAACTCAAGTGTTTCATTACTTGATGACTTCAATCCTCAGCTATTTGTCAGAAAAGTACAGATTTCAGAAGGAACAGACAAAAATAGATGATGGTAAAATGTGGACATACTGTGAAGACCTGTACAGTTGAGAGGTATGTCTGTGATATCTCTCCCTGCAGAGAGGGCTAGATGCTATGGCCATAGCAGCTGTTTAGCAGGACATTAGTGCAAGTCTTGTTGGGACATATATTCATCCAAATCATATTTCCCATTATTACAGACCACATACTACATTCAATTACATGTTTACATGTTCCACTTACATTTTTTCTTTCTTCTCTTTTCCACTTCATATCTCATTTGTTACCTCTCTCTCTCTTTCTCCCTCTCTTGCTCTCTTTCTCTCTCTCTCTCTGTTCACTACATGGATAGAGCTGGTTTGAATAGGTGGCAGCATGGCTTTTGTATGTGATGTTCATGACCAGGTGATGACCTGTGCACCTGTTGCGGTTCCCCACTTGCTAATTGCATGCAGAGCAGCTGTGTAGTTCTTCCAATAGCCAAAGTCATGGCAACACACTCCTTTAAATGAGTACTCCATGTGAGTGTTGGCCCTTTCCCTTACTTGTGAGGAAGACAGCCTGGCGTTCATTGTGTGAGCTACTACCTCTTACAACAAGACTTGTGGAGACAAGCCAACTAAATGATGGAGACGGTTCAAGACTTAAGGGCACAATGTGAGTATTGCTGTTATATGTTTGGAATACTGCTAGTTGAACAGGGTTTGCCTGCACATGCTACTTCTGCATGGGTTTCAGTCTGACAAAGTTCTGTCTCTGCATAGCTCTCAACTGTAGGGCCATCCACATAATGGCCACAGGTTAGCCTGCTATGTATGGGCTGTTCCCCAAACAGGTGTTGTCCTTGGCAAATCAGTAGCATACTCTGGTAATTGCATTATGTAAATGGTAACATCCATTTGTTTTTCTGACTTTATATCCCTCAGAAAAGATACGTTACAACAAACCCTGTAACACCAGCAACTTTCTCAGTGTAAAACAGCAGTACTTCATGAATGGCCATGTATTTGGGCCTCTGTCCACCAATTATGTCAGGCTTTGACCAGATGTTATACAGTAGTAGGTTGATAGGTATACTGGTCTATCAGTATTTGGTACTGTAATTCCTTCTGAGGGGAAAGGCTGGGAAACATGTTGAAATCTGTACATTCAAGAGGTTGGTGTATAGAGAATGCTCTTAGATGCCCTTGTAACATATTTTATGTGGGGGGCAGTAACTAGGCTTTTAGAACATGTGAGACATATTACTGATAAGAAATATGACAGTTCTATAGCCGTACGTTTGAATAAATCTCACCACGGGGACAGTAGTGGGTCCCAAGGTACTGTTTCTAAAAAAGTCTGTTCCTCACTTTGATGAAACATTCATAAAAGGACAATTGATATGCACAGACTTGATGTATTAATATTAACTGTGATACTTTATCCCGTAGGGGGTTAAATGTGGAGTATAACTGGATGCTGTGTATTTCTGGTAATAATTTACTCCTTGAAGGCTTTGGCCAAGACATCAGAGTATAATAAACATGTGTGAATTACTGGCTGGTTGTATTTTTCTTTGCTGTGTTCAGACATTTTACTTGTTTTGCTAAGAGGTTGTTGTATGTCTGGCTATTGTGTATGGCCTATCATGATTTTGTAGCAGTGTGCTGTTCACTTATTTATTTGGACTGTGGGGGGAGGAGTATATGTGAGTGTCATGGCTGCTTTTGTATCTGACTATGCATGCTGTCCCAGTTGTTGGTGGTCTATCAGCAGCATATGTTTGTATGGGTATTTTGGGACATGTATGCATATATATATATATATATATATATATATATATATATATATATATATATATATATATATATATAAATCCCAAAAGAAAATGCAAATGTACTGAATAGGTGCACGAGTGTAAAACACAAATGCTCAACAAATCTCCAGCACTCTATAACAAAATTTATTCAAGCACAGCCTGCATCAAGTAACACAGACCGGTGACCTATTTTTCCTAAAGCGTCATCAGTGTGGGATACACTGACGATGCTTTAGGCAAAACCGGTCACCGGTCTGTGTTACTTGATGCAGGCTGTGCTTGAATAAAACTTCTCTTACAGCGGCTGTTTATGTTTATTTTTCTTTTGTTATAGAGTGCTGGAGATTTGTTGGGCATTTATATATTATTTTATTTATTTATTTTTATTTTACATTTGTTGACCGGGCTAGTCTAACTGGATACATGTCCATTTTCAGTAGATGTCCGGGGAGAAAAGCTCCACTTTAAACTAAATAAATCAAGACAAACAAAAGTCCATGCAATATATACAGTACATAAACTTGAAGAATTTCTTCATCAAATTGAGTTATACAGAACTAAAAATATACAGATTGTGACTACTGAGTTTAATAAGGTAAAATACAGTATTATTACCAAGGGAAATAGATAGATATTCTTGATTAGTATATTGGGTATGAATGTGCCTTTGTAAAGATGTAAATTGATTATGAAAAAGTGTATAACACTGAGAAGTAAGATAATTATTGAATGTATGTACATGGGGAAGTAGTTACAGTCATAGTGAAAGAAATAGATTGGTTTATATACAAGGTGGAAAGATAAGAGCTGACTGAAGAAGGCAAGGTTGTTAGGAGCATAATCAGTGCAAGCAGCTTGGGAATAAGATACTAAGAAGGGGGTGCGGGATGAATTTGCTAATACTGCAAAGAGGGTTATTGGAAGAGAGTTATAGAATAATGTTATATTGGGGGGTTAGTCAGGGTTAGTACAAGGACAAAGCCATTGTGTTTTTAGTTGAATCTTTAGTTGCTTTTTAAAGAGTGGTAATGATGAGAGAGATGTAAGTTTTGTGGGAAGCTTGTTCCAAATCTTCCCCACTGTATTAGAGAAAAGAGAATCACCAGCCTTGTTGTGGGATTTCTGGATGGTAACCAGTAGTTTATTTGCTGAGCGAAGGTTAGTAAGATTTGTGTAGGGGGAGATGAGGCTACTGAGAATAGGAGTATTACTAGGCTGGTACAGAATTTTATGGGTAATGGAGAGTTGTTGATATTCTAGCTGGTTATTTAGTTCAAGCCATCCAAGAAGTTTGAGATTTAGACAGTGATGAGTTCTAAGTGAGGACCCAGTCGAAAACCTGGCAATATTGTTATAAGAAGTGGTCAATTTGTTTAGGTTGCTTTTGGAAAGATTAGTATAAATTGGTGAGGCATAGAGGAGGGTGGAGATCAGATGGGTCTGGGCAATAGTAGCTCTGGCTTCTGGGGTGAGAAAAGGTTTTATCCTATATAAGGATCCAAGTTTTCTGTTTACAGTTTTAATAGTGGCATTAATATGTGAGTCAAAGTTGAGGTTGTGGTCAATCAATACACCTAATAGTTTTGTAGTTGGGTCAGGAGCTATGATTGTACTGTCGATGGATATAACAGAGAAATCTATTGGGGTGGATTTAATAGCTGGAGTAAATAGTAATAGTTTAGTTTTTTTGGCATTAAGGAGGAGGTGACATTGTTGGAACCAGTTTTCTACTTGGATAAATACTGTTTGGGTGATGGACTGGAGTTCAGATGAGGTGGTTCCTTTACAAATCAAAGTGGAGTCATCTGCGTATTGTATGCTGGTAGGTAGAGGTAAATTAGTAGAAAGGTCGTTAATGAATATGGAGAAGAGTAGAGGTCCCAGGATAGAGCCCTGAGGGACACCAAGGGTAATAGGGAGAAGTTTGGATAGGTTATTATCCCAAAGGACAGCCTGCTGTCTATTCTGCATATAGGATTTGAACCATTGTAATGCCTGTGTGTCAAGTGAGAAAGAGTTGAGTATGTTGAGTAGTATTTGATGGTTGACCATATCAAAAGCTTTAGAGAGGTCAATGAACAGAGCAGAGGAGAGCATGTTATAGTTGTGATGTTTATTAATGCAGTCTGTAAAGGATAGGAGAGCAGTGGTTTTACTGTGGAATGGTCTAAAGCCATGTTGACAGTCAGCTAGAAGGTTATATTGGAGAATGCGGTCAAGGAATTGTTGATGGATACATTTTTCCATTATTTTGGCTAGTGGTGATAATAGGGCTATGGGCCAAAAGTTAGAGAGTTCAGTTGACTTCCCTCCTTTGAGAAGTGGGATTATGTGAGAGATTTTCCAGAGTGAGGGATTGGAGCCTTCAGTTATGGTTCTATTGATTAGAATAGGAATAGGATAGGCAAGAGCTTTTGCAGCAGTTTGAAGGTATTCAGGTGGTAGGAGATCAGCTGAGGGAGTACAAGGTTTAAGCTTATGAAGTAGAGTATAGATGAGGGTTGTAGGAATAGGTTTTAAGTGAAAGGTAGGTGCGAAGGTAGTTGGGGAGGATAAGAGAGTAGAGTTAACAGGTGGTAAGGTGTTAGCTAGAGATTGGACAGTTTCAGTAAAAAAGGTATTGAAAGCATCAGCAATCTGGTTTGGAGAGTTTAGGGAAAGACCAGATGGGGTAGGTGTTTTGGAGTGGCCTGGATGTAAAAGTTTATTTACGCCTGACCAGAAGCTTTGGGGTTGATTATGGTGATTTTGTTGGAGTTTAAAAAAATATATATTTTTTTATCCTGAAGTATTGATTTTATGTAAAATAAAAATAAATAAAAATAAATAAAAAAAAATATATATATATATATATATATATATATATATATATATATATATATATATATATATATATATATATATATATATATATATATATATATATATATATATATATATATATATATATGGGTCTACTGCTTTTAGTCAAATTACATTTGGTCGAAAATGATTTTAGGCAGCCCACTTCACTGAAACCTGATTTGACTGAAAGCACATTTGGTCGAATTACATTTGGTCAGAAATGGTATTTAGCCCCTGCCCCACTGCAGTGCAACCCTGGAGTAAGAATATAAAGTTAGGGGGGGTGGGGAGCACAGCCCTCCACATTGGGGGGTGTGGAGGGCATAGCCCCCCCACACATTTTGCAACCAGTTTTTACTGATGTTATATGTTTTAATGTATTTTTAATGGCTACAAATGTATATAATAGTGCATAAACTGCAATTATGTGGGGGGCTACATGTGAGGGGCTATGTGTGTGTATATATATATATATATATATATATATATATATATATATATTTATGAAAAATACATTTTAGTTGTGTTTGACATATGAGAATATATGGACCGCAGTGGGGCTCAACCCATGACTGACTACATGGTAGGCAAATGCTCTAACCACTACACTACTCCAGTTTTGCTGTGTAGATTTCTGTTTAGCTTCTTTTGATATTTAAACTCTGCTTTGCATAGCTGCACAACAGGCATACTCGTGCAGCTATGCTTAAACTTTATTGCACACAAGAAAAAAAAAGGAATATATTTTAAATATTACTGTTTGAAACTTAGAACATTGATAGAATGACAGGCTGTGGATTACTATGCATTTTCTGAGGATGTAGAGACTTCCCGGTTAGGGGTTGCCACAGCAGAACTCCAGTCCGCTAATGATTAGCAGTAGATTTTTACATGCCGAGTTGCTAGCCCTGACACACAACCTTCAATGAAGGTACGCCCATTCACTCATGTCTCCATGCAGAAGATGCTCAAACTGAGACTCGAACCGGCCAGCGTCTTACTGTGAGGCGACAACACTACCGCAGCACCACCACTGCAGTTACAAATGTTAATGACTTCAATTCACAGCTATTTGCCAGACAGGTGCAGATTTTAGGGGAACACACAAAAATATGAAGCAGTAATCTGGACATTCTGCGAAGATCTGTAAAGTTTAAAGGTATGGCTGTCTCTTATTTTCTCCACAGACATTAAAGTGTCTGTGGAGACTTTCATTCATTTTGAACTGCTGAACATCAATTCTTGAGTGCAGGGGGTGTGTATATTGTGAGAGGACTGCTCTCAGACACACCCCCTGCACTTGCACACAGAACCGTCTCCGTTTTAGAGCATGGTATTGCGCCTTCATACATATGCATGGCACGCTGCTGTGCTGCATGGGAATGGTCCCTTCCATGCAAGAATAAGCTATTCTTGTATGGAAGTTTGCTGAATCTGGGGGAATGTCTTTATGAATTACTTTGATTCCATTAACAATCATCTCAAAAAAATTCTATAGCATGATTAGCAGTGTTAATCCTCGTCAAATTTTCCCTTATAGTAAAAATACCACTTCAAGCATCTCATGAAAAGAGAACATTAGCCAAGTGGGACTCACGTGGTCAAAAAATGATGGATAGATAGATAGACAGACATACATACAGATAAAACCACACCCTCTTTCTAATTCAACCATGCATCATTCACAATAATCAGGTTGATATTAATGAAAATAAAAGATTATAGCAGAGGAAATTTACCACCGGTCTTATTTTGAAAAATAGCGTCATTTATTCCCAAACCTAAAGCACTGCTAATTAACAGATGCTTACAGGATTGCCATTTGCCTGATACCTGTAGACATTTAAAAATCACTCATTTATATTGTGACAAAGGGGGAAATTGTCAGCCTAGTTATCAGGAATTTTGTAAATAATTATATGACATTTTGAATATCAAAATGATTTATATAAAAGTGTAATCAAGGGAGATATTGCTAGAACAGATATCTGGAATTTTGCAACTATTTATATGTCATTTGTGATTTTCAACATGATTCATATAAAATGTTTGTGTTACAAATGTATTAGAGTTGTATGTCATATAAGATGGTTTGTACAGACATGTGTGCTGAAGAGATATTTTACAAAGTGCTGTTTAAAATGTACCCACGGTGTACCCTACTGGAATAGAACAGAAATGTACATACATTATTGTAACTGTTTAACTGTATATATTTTAACAGGGGAAATGGGAATACAGAAGGTTAACTTACAAAACTTCAGAAAAATAGCTGAAAGTAAATTACTTTGTGGCTGGGCAATAAAAAAGATGTTATCTTTCAGTTTCAGTGCAGCAAAAGACACAATGTCTGTGCTGAAAAGTTTTCTGTATTGTTTTGGAAGTGTTTTATTGTACAGGATCTGCAAAGATCTGAGGAAAAGCCTTATGTATGTATTTTTACAGGTAGATGCTAAATACTGCTAGCTTTCAGCAGTGAAACCTACCTGGTTTCAAGTCTACATGGAAAAGAGTCAGATGACATGAAATGATGTCATTCTGCAAGCTACCCCAGCAGTATTATTTGAGATATTAATTTAAGAACTCTCTGAGGAGACTCAGCATTCTGTATTCTGTCTTTGACCTAACAAGATCCATTCATCACACATCTGCCTTGCTGATCTAATTAAGTTATTAGAGTACAGTAAGTCTCTTAGATACAGTCAGGAATACATGAAAGCTTAATTTAGATGTTTTTCTTTATTTATTTAAGACTGTTTTGCAATGTTCTTTTAAATATTTCCTATGATGTTGAACTCTATCACTTTAAATATATGCTGAGAATTTTCTTGTTCTTTTATTATTTATTATTTATTACTAAATATATTTAAACCTTACTTTGTGGCTGATCTGTCTAGAGATATTTAAGCTCTGAGAGTACTTGCATAGTTATTTGGTGACCCTGCGTAGGCTACTCCTAATAGCCTTGCTCTTGGCCAAACTACCATTTGTATTAATAGTAACATTAGACAGTAAGATTGGACACCCTTTGTTAATGGCCTTAAAGTAGCTGATAAGGAGTTGGTTGGTGGCAGTGATAACTACCCTATAGTCTGGGCAAAAGGGGGGATAGCTAATAAACCTGTAAGGGGGTATAGCTAGTAAACCTGTGCCAGCCTTTTCCAGGTGTGTGTGTGTGTGTGTGTGTGTGTGTGTGTGTGTGTGTGTGTGTGTGTGTGTGTGTGTGTGTGTGTGTGTGTGTGTGTGTGTGTGTGCGTGTGTGTGTGTATGTGTGTGTGTGTGTGTGTGTGTGTGTGTGTGTGTGTGTGTGTGTGTATGTGTGTGTGTATAAATCAAACCTCAAAGAGTGAGTGTGCCAGCTACTTGGGCAGGGACATGAAGCATTGGTTGGACAGAAAGGGTGTTGGTGGTATTGGCTTGGTCACTCAGCTGAGATCTCAACTCTGTAGCTGGACCAGTGAGGAATCTTACTGGGGATCTGTAGAAAAAGGGAGAAACCAGCCCCAGACTTGCTGTGGTCTCTGTGTGGTCTTAAGGGAAATTGCACTTGATGCAGAGAGCTGCATCTGGAAATACTGTGTGTTTACCTGTCATCTTCCCAATGTATATCCCCCATTGCTGCCAGTTGTGAGGATTGAGACTCCTTGATTACTGGGCCAGTGGTTGGGCATCACATATATGAAGACGGTGAATCCCAAAAGTTGAGAACTGCAATCACCATACTTAGTATCCTGTATCAAGTTCAAAACAGAACATAGTAGTGCATCTCCAACTTGCTATTTTTTGCAAACAGCTTGCAAAAAATAATGGCCACATTTTCAAACCTAGACACAACACTTAAATTACCCTGATCAACCTAGAACATTACTTAACTACAAACAGAGAGATACATGACAACATGCAATTACAAATAGATCTAATAAATATGCTACAGGACTACCTTCATCATCACTCCATTGCTTAACATGCAAAGAACTTGGAAAGACAACATGACTGACATTCCAAATATCCTTTATCCATAAACTGATAGACAAGAATGTATTAGACAAGAATGTATTCTAAGACCTAGCAAACTAGTTCATATTAACACCCTCCGAATACTATGTTTCACAAATCAATTTGCACTCAGGTAAAAATCTAACTTTAAAATCAGTGATGGCAGCCCATTAAGTTTCTGTGTTCATAATGGAACAGCTCTTTTATGCAGTTAGATCTAGCTTATCTCACTCTTTTTTTAAATTGTTCTTCAGAGCTCACCTTCTGCTCTATTCCATATACCAAGAATGTGGATTATGAAGCTCAGTTTAACTAATATGTTTACTACCCATCTTGTTTCCTGATGCCTAACCAACAAGCTTTAAACCACTAACCTACTACTCATATTTCAAACTTTTTACCATATTTGCAAATATTGCCTCATTTAAGTAGGAATTCAAGAATAATGTCCCATATGTTATTCATATGACAGATTAATCATATTCTAAATTCCTTACCATATCTGCACTCATCAGCTCATTTAAGACAACCTCAGGATTACTTTGCCTAACTACTCAACCTTAATAATGCATGCTAATCTTAACCATAGCCATGCAGCTTACTTAAAAAAATCCTTTCTGTATAACAGTACCACTACATAAGACAGCTTGGAAACTGTCCACATACACACACACACACACACACATGCATGCAGACAACCTCTATACCTTACCCAACCTTACCCTAAACCAAAAACACACGCACTTGCACACACACTGAGCCTTTTCCTTTACTCTAACTGTAAGATACCCACACTCATGTTAAATCTATCCCCTTAACTAACTCTTACCTTAATCCGAAAACAAACACACTGACTGACAAATTCCCAGCCCAACCACTTACCTTTATTGGCAAAGTTGGAAAAAGACTAATAAAATTTTCATTCAAATATAATTTCTTTGAAAATGGTCTATCATTTACTTAACATCTCACAAATTAGTGGCAAACAAATAAACTGCACCCACACCCACACACACACATATATGTGTGTGTGTGTGTGTGTGTGTGTGTGTGTGTGTGTGTGTGTGTGTGTGTGTGTATAGATAGATACATAATTATTACTAAATCAAAATATAAAAACATCACATAGACAAGCCAATCAGTAAAAACTACAAGAAAAATCTAGCCAAGCTAGAGTTTTCATTGTGTGATACCATAAACCTCCTATAATAGAGGCTCATGGGATATATATACAAATGACCCCTTAGAGACATCAAGTTGTTATGCTATATGACTTCTGAATGTCCATGACTTTTTCCTTTTTAAGTCTTTATGGACAGATTTAGGTCAAAAAAGCCAAACACCACTAGCTGTAGACATGAACATTTTGGCCTATTTGGCTATAATCTAGAAACACAGGGTCTTTAAACACAGCTGATAACCATAAGCATTAAGGTGTTTGCAAAATATCCCCACTAACGACTAAACCAAAAAGCAGAAAGATCAAACAGACAAGCCAATCAGTAAAAACTACAAGAAAAACCTAGCCAAACTAGAGTTTTCTCTGCGTGATACCTTAAAACTCTTATAATAGAAGCCTTTGTGATAAATGCAAAAAACCCCTTAAGGACATCAACTGTTTCAGCTACATGCCTTCTGAATGTCCTTAACTTTTTATGCTTTCTTTTTTAAGGCTTTATGAACAGACACCAACAAAGCCAAATGCCCCCAAGCTGTGGACATGGATGTTTCAGCCTTCTTATGAACTCTTCGGTACAGCATACGTGGATCATTTGGTTATAATCTAGAAACACAGGATCTTTAAACTCAGCTGATGTTCATAACCATTAAGGTATCTGCAAAATTTCCCAACTAACAATTAAACCAAAAAGTAAAAAGATCGCACATACAAACCAATCAGTAAAAACTACAAGAAAAACATAGCCAAGCTAGAGTTTTCACTATGTGATATCTTAAACATCCTGTAATAGAGGCCCATGGGATATGTACAAATGACTCCTTAAGGACATCACGTGTTTCAGATATGGCTTCTGAATGTCCATGATTTTATACTTTTTCCTTCATAATGTAATGCTCATCTGCCTATACAATAACATTTTTGAAACAAGGACTGAGCACCTGAGTACTTTATTTGTACATTGTAGAGAAAAACTTCTTTCCAATGTAGCTGGACACAGAGGAAGAAGCATGTATCTGGATTCACCCATTGAAGACACCCATAATCAGCGAGTAGATATCAAGATGAATTTTGTCCCCTAGTGACCATCAGCACTAAGGGTTATATAATAAAACAAAAAACACTCCTCAGGGTAGATGTCCCACTGCAAGTAAGTTCGATAAATAATCCAAATAAAGCCAAGCAGCAGAGACAACCATGCAGCATCAAAAACACCAGAGATTCAGTTATAAAAAAGTAGAACTTTAATGTGTACACTGGTAAGCGCTTTCACTTGTAGCTTCTTCAGACTGTTAATGAAATCACATACTCTAACAGCTCTCTCTAATATATTCAAAAACAGTCATTCAAAGCTTTCAAGCAATTATTCAATCACTAACAATAGTAGAGTTAAAGCAACAATGCTACAATAAGGCACTCTGTGTTCATTATTGAAAGCAGAGTTATACTATGCATAACAAAAAGTGCATATCTAAAGATAAATATACACTAGTTTAGATAAAATACATATATTAATTAGAAGACTTTCAACTGCAAGATTTCATAAAAAATATATATGCATATAATGTATGCATACGTAAAAATTCTGTGCATAAAAATTAGTACTGAAACATTTCATAACACTTCACGTGAATTGAAACTGATGAACCTGTCTAACATAGACTCATTATACACATCAAAAATTCCAAATTACCTAAACAAGTATAAGAAGCGGAAAACTCAGCTGACATGTAAACTCCTGGACTTCAGGATAGGTTTCAGGGAGGCTCTCTCATTTAATCCTCTCCCTCTATCTGCTCTAAGCCTTAAAATCCATTTCATTTCCATCCCTTCAGTGCAAGTTCTAATATCTCCTTCCCTGTCAGGGGTATTATGATATCTATTATCATAAATTTAAAATTGTGGTCTTCTCCTTCTGTCATTACATGCTTGGCAAGAGCATTCGTGGAGGATCTAATCCTGATGCCATACAGCTGTTCCCTTATCCTATTTTTAAGCATCCTGTCAGTCTTGCCAACATAGAAAGACCGGCAGTTATCACATACCACAAGATATACTTCATGTGAGGTGGTACAATCTGCCAAAATAGTAAAGCTATAACTCTGTCCTGTATTCAGGTGCACAAATTTACCACTTGAATCTAGGTATCTACAGTAACTACATTCTCCACAAGGAAGTGTACCCATGCCTTGCTTATATCCAGAATCATGCCTATCAAAGGGTTGACAAAGAATCCTTTTTAAGTTGGGTTTATTCTTAAACCTAAATCTCAGTATGTCACCCACAATATTCTTAATATCAGGGTTGGTAGTTAATATCCCCAATGTTTACTGATTATAACATAAACTATCTTATTATCTGCAGTGCAGAACATGGGTATCCTAACATCATTAGAGTGAGTCACAGGGATGCTCCTTGTATCATGTTTAAATCTATTGGAAAAGTAAGGGTTGGTTCTCCCTTGTCTAAGGGAATCTAATTCATATAACCCATCATTGATCTCAACACTACTATAGCCTCACTTCATGATTCTTTCCTTTAGGGTATTCAGTTCTTGCGGTATGTGATACCTGTTGGTCTTGTTGGTCTGTCTATGTTGGCAAGACCAACAGGATGCTTAAAAATAGGATAAGGGAACATCTGTACGGCATCAGGATTAGATCCTCCACGAATGCTCTTGCCAAGCATGTAATGGCAGAAGGAGAAGACCATCATTTTAAATTTATGGTAATAGATATCATAATACCCCTGACAGGGAAGGAGATATTAGAAATTGCACTGAAGGGATGGAAATGAAATGGATTTTAAGGCTTAGAGCAGACAGAGGGAGAGGATTAAATGAGAGAGCCTCCCTGAAACCTATCCTGAAGTCCAGGAGGTTACATGTCAGCTGAAGTTTCCACTCATACTTGTTTAGGTAATTTGTAATTTTTGATGTGTATAATGAGTCTATGTTAGACAGGTTCATCAGTTTCAATTCACGTGAAGTGTTATGAAATGTTTCAGTACAAATTTTTGTGCACAGAATTTTTATGTATGCATACATTATATGCATATATATTTTTTATGAAATCCTGTAGTTGAAAGTCTTTTAATGAGTATATGTATTTTATCTAAACTAGTGTATATTTATCTTTAGATATGCACTTTTTGTTTTGCATAGTATAACTCTGCTTTCAATAATGAACACAGAGTGCCTTATTGTAGCGTTGTTGCTTTAACTCTACTATTGTTAGTGATTGAATAATTGCTTGAAAGCTTTGAATGGCTGTTTTTGAATATATTAGAGAGAGCTGTTAGAGTATGTGATGTCATTAATGGTCTGAAGAAGCTACAAGTGAAAGCGCTTACCAGTGTATGCATTAAAGTTCTACTTTTTTATAACTGAATCTCTGGTGTTTTTGATGCTGCATGGTTGTCTCTGCTGCTTGGCTTTATTTGGATTACTAAGGGTTCTATACTCACAACTGAAAGCAGATAACCGCTTTGTACATAACTTAAATTCAGATATATATATATATTTATATACACACACTATATTAATTAATTTTTTTATAGATTCATACTAGGCTAATTGCCCTTGCGAGCTATTTTAAGCCTAGCCAATTATCACTTGTGAGACTCAAACCCTACACCTTGTGCTTGTAAGGTAAACACCTTAACCATTAAGCCACCCTCCTAACCCATACTAAAAGTGATGAAAATATCTATGTCCAGAATGGTAATATGCTTTTCACAGAATCAGCTCTAGAAAGGTTTATCAAGGTTTCTTTATGAAGGTGTTTGTGGTCAGCATTTGAAGAACATTAAATATCTTTAACTTATTAGATTATTAGCTTTTTAAAACAGAAAAAAATGTGTGTCCTACTGCATGCAGACAGGGATAGCTTCCTAACTTTCTTTCTAGTTGTTCCTTTTTCTAGTGTGTTTAAAAGGGGTTACGTTTTGATGCATCATGCGAGTTTCTGGGGACAGCTAGAAAAAGCCTCAAGGTGAACATTTTGTTTTATGTTTTTATACATGTTTCCTGGTATACTGTTTTTTGGCATTAATTAGTGCCTAATGGCTCCTTAACTTTATAATATAGAGTTTGTGTGCATTAAACACTTCTGTGACAGCGGTGCTTAAAATGTTTCTTTACTATTTTGACTACTCAGTACTAATTATATGCCTTACCTTTAAAGATACAGCAAATGTTACTGTTTTATTTATTTTTACTTCTTCTGTAACTTTTCTTCAGCTTTACATTATTATGAAGTACTTGCTTAGTTGTCTGTTTTGCTAGAAATGTAGGGGGTTGGCAGTTTACAAGGCCCTTGGCAATTTTACGAGGCAGAAAAATTAGCCGTATACATCAGTGTGGCTTTATATACGTTAATTTAATTAGCTCAGACTCATACATTTCTACCTCCTGCAGACAGCAGTTTTATTGCTGTTTACCTTTGAAAAGACCCTGTGCGAACAAGAGGCAATCTGACCTCGGGGAAGAAGCTGTGCTTGTTACGTGGGTGCTTAATTGTGTGTAACATTTTTTGTAACAAGATTACCCACAATCTGTAATACAGTGCACCAATGTTACATTCTGTTTCTGTACTTTTATATTTGGTGTTCATAACATTTTGTGATAAAAAAGCATGCTGAAAAACTTAGTCAGGAATTGTCTTTTCCTGTTCTCTGACCAAGATGTATATATATCTATATCTATATCTATATCTATATCTATATCTATATCTATATCTATCTATCTATCTATCTATCTATCTATCTATCTATCTATCTATCTAGCTATTCTTTGAGTAGCAGAAGTGAGTGATAGGTCAGAATGCATGTCTGACTTAACGAGTTTCAGTCAACCACACTGGGTGAAGTTATTAAGTAATTTCTATTTATAACATTTACTTATTGCATTTCTTTCTACTGACCTACACTGAAGTGCATTAATACTATACTTAAAATGTGTGGTACATGTCTTGTGAGCCATTTTGATGAATATATGTGAGAAGAAGGGAAAATCACAGCTATCTATTTTAGAAATTAAATACTATCATTTGGGAAATTCAAAACTGTCCAGTCGATCAAACATTATAACCCTTTTTAAATAATCCACTTGTATAAAGCATCTCTCTTATCTGAAGCAATATGTCTGACACAATATTGCTTCTCAGTTCACCTCTAGTGCAAATCACTGTACAAAATAAACAGATGTAGAATTAGGTAATGAAAACGTTATGAATGAATGGATGTATACAGAAAAAAAATGGTGGCAATGTTTGGCTTCAGTCATAGCAATATTTGAGGTTTGAAAGCATAGCAACCTGACTTAATATTTACAAAAATTAATTGTGAGGTATTGTTATTAGATAATTGTAATTATTTTGCCTTTTCCTAGCAGGATACCTGTTCTGTGCACCTGCCTGATTTTCATATTTGCTTTTCAGGGTTTATGGATGAAAGGATAAGTGAGGTACTCATAGTTTAAGAGTATGCATTGTGACAATTAAAGTTTGGATGGCCTTATTCATTGTCTCCTCTGTGTAAAGCAGTATGCTAAAATGTCTTCTGAAGGGAGAGCCGACTGTACAAATGCGACTTTCACAGATGTGTAGCAAAAATGAATAGCTTGGTTCATGAACAAATGTTCTTTCCTGATAAAGAGTTGAATAGTAAAACTTACTTTAGCTAAGAATGAGAAAGACCAAAGAAAAGAAATTCAAGTGCAAATGATGTGTCACGATCCACACAGTTCCCTTGTATTACATAGTTCACATTAAGAGATTTTGGCTGTTATCTGTAATCATTTTGTAAATGCGTAACAGCAATATGCGCTACGTTAGAATAAGAGCAGCAAAGGCATAATTCATAGAGGCCATTTATGCGAATTGCTGATGGCCACAAATAATCTTAAGCAAATTAACTAATAACGAGATGCTAATGGGAAATGATGTTAAATCTTGTATGTTAATAAGCCCTTTTACTGCCTGTTTGCAATTTAGTCATATTTTTGAAGTGCCTCTGCTCTGTGCATAGATTCAGTATACAAGATGGAATCACGCCTTTTCTATCTAATTATTGCATAGTGGCTCTCTGCATTTCAAGTTACATATTCACATCAATGTATAGAAGTTAAATGAAAAATAATGTAGCGATGAAAACATGCCTGCTGTCATTATCAACAAATCAAAGATCTGAGTACAGAAACATTTATGGTGACACAATACCTATACTCATATACTCATACTGCAATGCCAAATTCAGCCAGTTAAAATTGTGTTGCATTAGCCTGTATAGCACCATCAATGAAGGTATAATAGTATTACATGTACTTATCATTACACTGCCATTTTAGGCCATTGCCAACAGAATTGTATCCCTCCTGTCGCTTATCTGTATTAACACTATCATTTTTCATTTATGAGTGGCAGTAAGAAATCCCACAGTAAAGCAGCACGCATCTTGGCAACACAATACGTTGGTGAAAATGTAGTACATCAAAGTTCATTCACTTCAAATTATATTCTCACATAATCTATAAATGAAAAAAAAAATCAGACATATCTTTCACATTACTTCGCCTATGTATTTCTAGTGCAGCTATCATGGATTTCCATTTATAATAATATTCATAACATCAGTATTAACACGAATCGTCTGATTCTGACCATGAAATCGATGAATGATACAATACTCCTACTAATCATAGGTTCATAGGTAGGTACTAGGCTATCGGCCCAAGGGCCTACTTAAGCCTAGCCAGCAAGGTTCCATAGCTTACGCCACCCAAGAAAGTTATTTTCCTGTGCCACTGTCCAGCAGAGACACAGAAGTGATCCCCGGGGTGTATTTCCTATTTCCCATCCACTCATCAAGATTTTTCTTGAAAAGTGCTAATGAAGAACTTTGCTTGACATAGATGGGTAGCTTGTTCCAGAGTATAGGAAGTCTCTGGGACAGGAATCTATCCCTCCAGCATGTCCTGTTTATTGTGGTGACAAGGTTTAGGTCCCTAGAGCATGTAGCTTGGCGGTATTGGGATTTCTTTAGGTGTAGCATGTCCAACAGCTCTGGGTTTGACATAGCTTTATATGTTAGGCAGAGATCACCTTGGAGTAGCTGATATGCTACGGAGTAAAGCTGGAGTTTTTTGAGGCAGTCAGTGTAAGGCATTTGTTTGAGGCCAGTAATCCTCTTTGTGAGGTACTTTTGTGGCCTTTCCAGCTGCTGCAGATGTCTTGTGAGGTACATTCCAAAAGGGGCGTTGTACTCTATAATGGGTCTAATGAGTGATGAGTAGAGGGGAACAATGACCTCTTTTTTCCTGGATGAGAACCCTTTTATGATGAGGTGTGCCACGTAGAAGGACTTCTTGACTACTGTGGTGATGTGACTATCAAAGGAGAGACTACTGTCCACCTGGGTCCCAAGGTCTCTTATCATGCATTCGGTGTTAAGTAGATTGCTGCCTATGTGGTAGTTCATGGGTACAGAGTTTTTACCAAAGGGGATGACACTGCACTTTTTGGCATTGAGCTTGAGGCCATGGCTCTGACACCAGGCATCTGTCTCAGTGAGGCCCTTCTGTAGGATGTCCACATCATTTGGGGACTTGACTATGGCTCCTAGTTTGCAGTCATCTGTGAACTTCATTATCCAGAGGCCTTCTGTTTTAGCCTGTACTTCAGAGAAGTAGATACCAAACAGGAGAGGTCCCAGTACGGAACCCTGTTGTACTCCACTTGTCACTGCTTTGAGGTTAGATTTGGAGTCTGCAACTTTTACAGTGTGGGGTCTGTCAATAAGCCAGTTGGCAACCCATCTTGTGATGTAGGGATTTATACCTAGTTTAGTGAATTTAGCTATAATTCCAGAATAGGGGATAGTGTCGAAAGCCTTGGTGAGGTCATTGTACTCTAGCATCAGTATGAACTGCTTACCAATAATTTATAGCATTATTGCTATTGTTTTCTTATTTGATAAAGTATCTACTTTCAAAAAATATCTGTTGTCTATGATTTATTTATTTATTTATTTATATTTACTTACATTTGTTTACCAGGAAAGTTCGACTGGGCAAGAAGTCCATTTTCAGCAGATGTCTGGGGAGAGAAGCTCCACAGAACTATAAGCAAAGTACAACAATTAGTACAACAGTATACATACAGTAAGATGCAGAATATACATCCTCTAGTTAGTCTATACAAAGAAGTATTCAATACAGTTTTCTGGTAGATACAGGTTCAAAAAGAATAGTAGTAATAAACACCGAGGAGAGAGAGAAAATGAGGTAAGGTGAGGACCGTGTGTTGAGAGAGTTATAGATATCTTGTCAGTCAGGTTTGGTGCAGGAGTAATGCCAGTTCTTTGATAGATGTTCAAACAGTAGTTGTTTGAAATTGGTTAATACGGGTGTGTTTTGGAGGGTGTGGGGTAGAGATTAACATAATCTGACTATCTGATTTGAGAAGAGAGCTTCACCATGAGTGTTGTTAGCTTTGTTTACTGTGAGAAAGTTTCTGTCTGCAGATCTCAGACTTCGTGGTAATGAGTAGGGAGCAACATGTTCCTCGTGGGATGAGCAACTGTCAGGATGGAAGATGATATTGTGTGTGAATTTAAGTTGGTAAAGATGGAGAAGGTTATGTAGCTCATGCCAACTTAATTTATGTAGAGCAATATAGTGGTAGGTTTGGCGGGGAAGGTTGGCTGTGAAGTAGGTTATTTTGTTGTAGCAAGTTTCCAATTTGGTTAAGTCTGATTTTTTTTTAAGTTGGTAAACAGGGAGAAAGCATATAGGAGCATAGAGAGGCGGAAGGTTCTAGATATAGCAAGTCTGGTATTGTTAGTGAGGAATGGCTTGCTTCTGTACAGTGAGCCAAATCTGATGGGAACTTTCTAAATTGTGGTGGCTATGTGTTTGTCAAATCTGAGTTTGTTGTCGATTGTCACTCCAAGTAGTTTTGTATGCTCAACTGGTTGGATGGCTGTCTTGTTTGCTGAGATAATAAGGAGGTGTGGTCAGTGATTGTTTGCTACTGGCAAATAGCATTAACTGTGCCTTTTTCAGGTTGAGGATTAGTTGTGATTAAGTTAGATATGTTTCTATATCATTAAAAGCTTGTTGGACTACTATTTGAAGGTCTGGTAAGGTATCTGCTGAGCAGATTAAAGTTGAACCATCTGCATACTGAACTACTTTAGTTTGTGTTGTGGATGAGGCTAGATCATTAGAAAAGATGGTGAAAAGAAAGGGTCCAAGTATAGACCATTGGGGGACTCCAACCGAGACAGGCAGAAGTGGTGAGAGTTCAGATTTCCATCATACTGCTTGTCGTCTGTCAAAAATAGCTTAGGAACCAGGAGAGGGAAGTCTTTGATAGTTTTAGTGAGGCAAGAGTACTAAGGAGTTTCTGATGGGAGACAGTGTCAAATGCTTTTGTCATGTCTAGGAAGATTGATGCTATTTGCTGGTTTGAATTTCTCAGTTGGTTGATGGTGTTAGAGAAATTAATTAGGGCTGTGGTGATGCTGTGTTTTGGACTGAATCCATGTTGGGAGGGAGAGACAAAGTTGTGAGATAACAGGTATTGTAGTAATTGAGTGTGGATACATTTTTCCAGAAATGTGACACAGGGGGAAAGGATGGCTATGGGTCTGTAATTGTTTAATTATACTGATGTTCTTCCCTTATGCAGAGGGATGATTTAGGAAAGAATTTTGGGACATATTGTTCAGCTATAGACCTATTTACCAGAATGGACACAGGTAGACCTGTGACATCAGCTGAAAGTTTGAGGTACTCATTGGGGAGTTGGTCAGCTGCTAAGGAAGAAGGTTTCAGTTTTTTCAGCATTGTTCTTATGGTGTTAGTTGGGACAGGTTTGAGGTCAAAAGAGTTGTTGTTAGTTTCCACATTAGGTGGAAGAGACGGTGGTGTGTTTATAAAGTCGGTTTTGATTTGTGAGGCAATAATCATGCTTTGGTTATTGGTTGTTGGTTCTGGGGTTATAGTTTTACCTGGGTGGAGGAGCGAGTTAACTGCTTGTCAGAACTTTTTGGGATTTTTTTCATATTTGTTTTGCATAGCTGTATAATATATTTTTTGTCTAGTTTAAGTTGTTTATTTTTTTGTTTGATTTTGGAGCTGCTAGTATACTAGCAGAGATTTGTTGTCTTTTGTTTTCTGGTATTGAAACCAGGTTTTGTCCTTTAGTTTTTGAAGTCTAATGGTTTCTTTTGATATCCGGGGCAATCTCTTATTTTTAAAACGACATGCACGAGTTGGTGCTAAGCTATCTAGAATAGCTAGAAATGTGTCAATGAAGTATGTTATGGCCTGGTTGAGTTGGAGATTGTGAAGTGGTGTCCAGTTGCATTTACTGAGCATGTCTAAGAATGCTTAATTGGAGAAGTTTTTGGTATTTCATATGACTTTGTAAACTATGGTTCTGGGAGGGTTAATTAGGTAGGTCTATGGTCACTTCATTTGGAAGCCATCTGGAGAGATAGTTGTGGGTGGTACTGTTAATAAGTGACCAGTCTAAGATAGACTGGATTGCTTGGGAGAAACCATGTAGATTTATGAAGGTGGAGGGGTTATTACCAGTGCAAGTGTTCCAGTCTAAGTTGAAGTCACCCTTGATAATGGTTTCATGTGTGTAGGTTTATGCTGTCCAAACTATGAGTTCCTCAATGGTAGTGGGAGTATTGTTGGGAGGTATATAAGTGGCTATTATGATAATATTTTTCTTTGGGTTGATTATGATCCATGGTACTAAGACTTCAGAGTTGTTATCATAAGGGTATTTGGTGGTAGATAGTATATGCTTAGGATATCTTTGTAGAAGATAGCAACCCCGCCACACTTCTTCCTGATCCTGTCTAACCTGTGTATGCTATAACCTTGTGGGAGTATGTCTGTGACTCTTATATGGGGTTTTAGCCAAGTTTCTGTTGCTATAAGAATATCTGGTGAGTATTGTGCAATGACTGCATGAACGTTTGTGATGTTGTTAAATAGGCTTCTAAGATTCATGTTAAGAATGAGAAGGTCTGTAGGTTTAATATAAGCAAGGGGTGGAATGATAGCCATGATGGTATGTTGTGCAGTATGTGGCTCAGGATTGGCATGCATATTACCACTTCAGAGAATCTGTGATAATATACATGCATGTTTTTGTGACAATTTGGAGAGTATGTAAAGGTGTTTGCTGAAGTTGTTAGTGGTATTGCTGACAACTACATGTTTTGAAGTGGGAGTATGCAATAGGTGTGATATTGTAGAGTTGGGAGTAGATGGCAAGGTAGGAGAGTAAGGAGTGGATGGTATTAGTATAATATACTGTGGGTTTATGGACATGTATCTGAGGGTGAGTGTAGGATGTTAGATAGTATGCCAATACAAGTAGGGCAAATAGTATGGGGAGGAGAAACAGCATGGTGTGTATTCTTTTTAAATGTTAGGTTATCTGGATGGTGTGATGAAGATGTAGGGACAGAGGGGTGTTGGTATAGTGTGGTGGGAGTAGAGTGATTAAGGACAATTGCAATTACGTTGTGTGAGGAGAGGGAGGGGTGTTACAAATAGTGTATTGGTTAATTGAGGTTGGAGTGTGATTCTTGATTGAGAGAAGTTAGGAGAGTGGTTAGTGTTGGTATAAGTCTACGTGATGCAGGGGTGGGTGGGAATGGTGGTAGGGTAAGGGAGCGGAGTTAGTTCAAGCATAGCTAGGGCGAATGGAGCAGGCTGGCTCCCTCACAGAAAAGTGCAAAGAAAAACAATCAGTATGAGATGTGGAAGCATTGAAGCTGTAATGTAACTGAAAGCAAGGAAGAGGGGGTTTTAGAAAGGTAGGAGTGTAAGCAGATAGTTGTAGAAACACTACTTTTATGGCCTGATTACAACGAAATATGTCAGTCTGAAACTTAATCCTAAAAAATCTGACTTATTTACATGTTTTGTATGCAAATTAGTCTTAATTAAACAAATCTATGAGTCGCAACGATGTGTGAGGTGTAAGTCAACAAATCCATGAAAGTCGACCTTCAGTATCTATAACTGGCTGATCGTGAGCCATGTTGTCCTTGTGGATGCACAAACAAGTCAAATATATCTGAAATGTCCCTATAAATAGAAAACGAAAAATGGAGTAAGATACAGTTCAGTTTGCATTATAGTGATAGTTAATCCATACCTATCTTGAATACTGTGACACATCTCATCACCTTTTGTCATTCAATAATTCATATGACATGATAATGACATCAACAGGATGATTTATTTATACAGTAATAGAAAAAAGGGAAAAAAAAGCTTTACTGCTGTACCCTGAAAAAAGTCATGCTTAAAGAAATGATTAATGCATGAACTTACTTCAGGCTCATTAGAAGCACATATAAGCAACTTAAAAAGTAAAGATTTCATAACTAAATTTTATTTACCATGGCAAGGAGATGTGAAAAAATTATTTTAAAAAATATGTATGTGACAAGCAGTTTAGTAAAACCAGACTTACCAAAAGCAGTTCCATGTCTTTTGCCTTAAATACCTCAAATGAGCATGAGCTAATCCACATGCGATCATAATACCCGAAAATGTTTGTAATTATATGAGCAGTTACATTTTTATATATTAGTTTGCAACTCCACAAATATTCAAAAATTAACTTCAGCATACATGATGATAGTAAGCTAGTAGGCATCTTTTTAAAATGCTTTCATGTTTTCTTATTCAACATGAGTAACCTGTTATCAGGAAATGTGCATATAGGCGTAGTGGTGCTCTTCACTAATAACTGCTACAAAAGTGTGAACCTCAGAACAATTAATGTTGCCCTTAATTTTATTTATCTAGATGTGTATGCCTAAGATTGTCTACCTGATAGTCTGGGTTGGGAGTGTGGCCTAATGGTTAAGGTGATTGCCTTATAAACACAAGGTACAGGGTTTGAATCTCACAGGGGATAATTGGCTAGGCTTAAAATAGCTCACAAGGGCAGTTAGCCTATTATGAACCTATGAACTTATTATACTGTGTGCACATAGGTTTACATCAAGAGATTGTTTTGGCACAAAGATAATACTGCTGTTCAATGGCCATTAAAGGCAAGAACTATTTACTTTCCTCAGAACTTCCCATTCGATAACTAGGAAACTTCATAAGAGAATCTCCTATTTGTGTTGTCCATTTTACTTTTACCTCCTGTCAGGGAGAAACCTGTTGGGGAATGACTATACTCTTGGTTGTTGTTACACAGCTGTCATTTGCTTGCATGAGACCCAAAGTGAAGAAGGAAAAACATTCAGCTGCCAAAGTCTTAGAAGCAGAAAGAGAGTACAAACTGTTAATTGAGAACTGCTCCCTGTTTGCACTTCTGTTTTTGCCCAGTTAGAGCTATTGGTAGTGGAACATCCTCACTACTAAGAGACAGCTGACTGTTGTGCATTACAATTCTGAAACTAGCTGAAAAAAAGAATCATATTTTTTATTTTGCATTTAGAAGTATACTTTGATAGTGATAGTGAAGTTGCTTATTTTATTGTTTAGTGATCATAAAGCAATGACCTAAAAAAGTACATTAGACTATTGCACAAGTGTTGACTGCATCTGATTTCTTAAAAATGGTGGAGAATGTAAGTAGCTGAAGCTCCTCCTTTCTGGTAATCAAGTCCACCTGTAGCTCCAAGTAATGCTAGAGCTGCTAAAGGTAGCCAGATCGCTCATCAAACCAAGGGTTCTACCCCAAGTAAAACCACTTAATTCTGATAAGGACTTGGAGGTCTTCTTGTTCTCTTTTGAAATAATTGCTAGTCAGAAGGGCTGTTCAAGGGCTCACATATTAAATGCTCATCTAACAGAAGAAGCACATAGGGCAGCTATAGATATTCCAACTACTGACTGTTAGGACTTTGGTAAGGTTAAGAGGTCCATGTTGGACCCTGTTGTGAGCAACTGCTAAGAGACAAGCCCGTAAGTTCCATTGTTGTAGCTTTTTTAAATTTTAGACAGTTAGGGCTCAACTATGTGAGCTGAAATATATATAGCAAAATACTGGTTAAACCCAGCTGGACATAGCAGGAAAGAAAAATGCTAGAAGTCTTAGTCATATACTAGTTTAACAGACCATCACCCACTGCCATAAAACCAGTGCACTTGTCAAAATCCAATGAATTTACAACCCTGTAGGAAAAGGTCTTATTTGCAAAGAATGTTTTAGGAGACTAGCTTGTAAGTCTAGTCATAGCCTGATCATGGTCAAAAGAGGCCCTATGCAGTGTAATGCATCACCCCCCCCAAAGCCTCCCCCTTCCCTCAGCTATTTCAGTGTCTCATTACTTGGCTATTTCTCCCCATTTGCCATAAACACTGCTCAAACCTGTCAGTGTGCATATTAGTTCCATTACTTCTACAGTGACTACAGATATTTAGAATTAATTTAAAGCTTTTATTTCAAATTTTATAGCACAAACACTGATAGTCATTTGCCAAGCAAATCAATAACGTCTCAGAATGAAAACAGATTTAGCATGAACAACATTAAACTCATCTGCCTTTGAAACTCATATTCATTGAAACTGCATTGAAACTCACATTCATAGAAAATGCATCTGAGCAGTGGTGGATTAAAAAATGCATCTGGTCAGTGCAGTGGTGGATTAAATTTACCTTTGGGCTGTTTTCAAACAGTGAGTCCCTTGTATACATTTTTAGGACCATGCATACATGCATGTGCTCTTTGATTCACCTTTCTGACTGCATTAAATTATATTCCTTATATAATACAGCACAAGTTATTGGAGTTTGTTTTAAATTTGTAGTTTTGAACATCTTTCCAGTAAACAAAGAAAACAAAAAGTATGTATGAATCATAATAAAACTACCCATTTCTAAACATTTCAACCATAAAAGGCCACTCAGACTTCTGTCATTACAATCCATCATTATCAGTCAATAAGAACAATATCTGCAGAAGTCAAAGTAATTTAAACAATTCCACAATAAATAGAATAATAATGCAAGTTATCAAGAGGTTGCTGATAGCAAACAGCTTTGCATTTCAGTGTTTATTTCATAAATAAAGTGCCTGCTGCCCTTGAAGAAGTAAATTGCCTATGTAACATTAACAAATAAATAAATAAACATAATATGCCATCAATATTGCAATAAGGATTGACTGGAAAACTGGCAATAGGTTTATATTCACTAGGCATCTGATCTAAAGGAGGACACACTCAGGAGTGTAGCACCCCATCCCCCTTTATGTCACACACTAGTGTCAGCAATCAATATGCCTGCTGTGGGAAGAGAACCAGTAACCTTCTGCACCAAAAGCAAATATGCTACCTGACAATGAACAAAGCAGCGTTGATACACTATGACTGACATTGACAGATTGTAATACTCATTGATTAACAAACAATAACAACAACAAAAATAAATAAATAAGGAAAGAAAGAAAGAAAGAAAATTAACGGAGACCTGGCAGCTGGTGTGGAGGTTTGAGTCACTTGCCTGCCCTTATGTATTAAGGTACAGGACTTGACTCTGAGCAGTGTAACTTAAGTAGGTAGTGCCCCAAACAGGGGTATTTTACACACACACACACACACACACACACACACACACACACACACACACACACACCTGTGTGCGCATGCACACACATGCATATACACACACACACACACACACACACACACACACACACACACACACACACACACACACACACACACATACATATCCATCAGCTGTAAAGAAACACAGTGGCTTTGACCTCACCAGAATGGAACTATGTTGTATATGTATCTCCACCACTCCTGTTGCATATCATATATCCCCAGTTTCTACTTCAATCTCCTGCATGGGTTTAGATGACATTAGGACATTGCCCCAATGAGTTAAGTTGGTCACAAGATAAGGTAGTTCATTCACAGGGTCCTAATGCTTGCTGGGTTTACAGAAGGATCCTGTGGGTTTTTCTACTCACTGACTTTTTTTTTTTTATTTTCATAGCAAAGCTGAGGCCACTCCCCAGACAACATGGGCACTAGGCAGTTGCCTACGTCATCTACTACTTGATCTGGCTCTGAGTCTAGATTTAGTGTTCCTATTCTTTATTTTAAATGTCAGAAACAAGGGCATATAGTCAAATACAAAAGGGAGTGTAGGTAAGACATTCCTGACCAGGCACCTTAGGACAGAAAATGGAGAAAAAGTGACAACCAAGGACTGGGCTAGAGGTACTGCAGTGCTGGTTGAGCTGGCCTTCTATTATTGCACTGCAGCCAAGGTAAGGAAATGTATGCTGAAGGTCAATGACCATCAGTTGCATGGACTTATAGGTTCTGCTAACACAATCAGACTTGTTAAAGTCAAGTAACTTTGTAAAAAAGAAGGCCAAGAACCCCACATCCAAATAACTTGCTAGCATTCATGGTGATAGGTGACAGTACCTGATCAACCAAATTATATGTCCAGTTTGGGAAGGGGTTACATTAAGCTGTAGTAGTTACCTACCATACTCAAAATGCAATTTTTAAGAAAGATGCCCATACTTCAACTAATTATGGAGGGACTGTGAAAGGAAAAATTGCCAAGAGATTTGGAGGGCCCCACCTACTAACAAACAAATAGGAAACCCTATGAACAGAAGGGGAAACTACCAACCCAGCATAAGTAGAGCTGAATTTAGGCAAGACACTGCCCACAATAACAGTAAAAAAAAACAGATAACATAAACACGTCTGCAGAGAGAGGTAAAATTGAGAAGTCAGCCAAAGAAATGGAATAACTTCACAGAAATTAGTAATAGTTCAATATTTTCTATTTCTTATTCAGTAAAAAGGCAATTCAATGAAATCAAATATAACTGCATTTGTGTGCGTGTTTGTGTGTGTGCGTGTGCGTATGTGTGTGTGTGTGTGTGTGTGTGTGTGTGTGTGTGTGTGTGTGTGTGTGTGTGTGTGTGTGTGTGTGTGTGTGTGTGCGCGCGTGTATGTTTGTGTGTCCATATCTATATATTGGTATATCTATATCTATATCTATCTATTTTTATATCTATATTTATATCCATATATATATATATATATATATATATATATATACATGTGTGTGTGTGTGTGTGTGTGTGTGTGTGTGTGTGTGTGTGCATAAAACCTTTAAGTCTCTCTCTCTCTCTCTGTTCTCTTTATGATAAAACTTCTTTGTGTACTTGTCTGATCAAAGTGTAGTTCGATTCCTTGCATCTGTACTAATGTGTTCTGTTGAGGTCATTCATTTTTTCTATGCTGCTGCTATTATGTAAATTTCTTTCAGTCATTACACCTTCATTTCTCTCTCTCTACCTCTCTTTTGTTTTCAGCATTAACATCTCTTTCTTTCTCCTGTTTCATGCCCCTTTTCTATCTGCCACTGAGCAAAAACAAAAGGATGCCCTTCAGAAATCTGTCAAGTGCACTTTTTGTAGAATAATGAATACTATTTCACAGAAATATACTTTACATGTGAAATTAAAAAAAAAGAAAAGAAAGAAACATATAAAAGACAAAATGCACTATAGCTGGCATAGTGCATAAATTAAAAAATAAGACAGAAATCTACCAAAAAAAAAAAAATAGGTGTAACATTGTTACATTTAGATATTGAAGCTCAGTTAAAACAGTTCAGATCATGTGCTGATGTGCTGGGCATATCCTTGTATATCAGACTTGAGTACTCTGTTATGAAAATAGGAGCTATGTTACATGGGTGTTTAGCCATAGTAAATTAAATGATCATCTTCACCTAATATAACATATATTCCTGCAGTGAGGCAGCTGACAGCTTTCTGCTTTTTCCCCCAAATTCCTAGTCATTCCATGACATCAATCCATTCAGTGGAATTCTTCAAAATGTCACAGAAGAACATTCAATTACTGCAAAGTGAAACAATGTGTGGTTGGAGTTTCATAAGCATCAGATTAAATTACTGTTGTAACAAAAGCAGAAGAATGCAGAAAAGGCAACAAAAGGAAACCACAGATAACCTAATGGTATGAACATAGCTTCCTGTCACTTTTAATAAAGGCAGTTTAATCATGCTTAAACCATATAACAGTAAAATAAGAACGCAACGATTCAGCTTTCATACAGACTGCTGACGCACATGAAAAGAACGGTAAGCAATGGAAGGAATGCAATGCCTGCATTACATAGGTAGACATGGCATGTTTGAGTTAACAATATCACAGATGTAGCACTCTACCTTCAAGTATCAACGTAGTGTAAAAAAAATGTCACCTACTACTCAACCTTGCCGAATTGTACACTGAAAACAAGTGTGTTTGAACAGGTCTTCATTGGTCTTTTACCTGAGCATCCAAATAAATGTTCATGGCAGTGTTAAAAGGCATGATGCATGATTTAGTTGCACCCCTAACTACATGGTTCATTCTAGGCCTCCATACAGGTTTTGTATCAAGTAAATGGAGAACAGCTGCAGTCATTCCCCTGCATAAGGAAGGACCTTCCACAGACCCAAGCAATTTTCTGATCCATAAGTCTAACCAGCATGTTATGCAAAAGCCATGGAAAGACTTATCATGGAATTAATCAATCAGGACACAGAGAAACTCCAAACACTAGGCCTGTGTCAGTTTTGATTTTCAAGGGAAGGTTATGCTTATTCAGCCTGGTGTATTTTTTGAAACGGTCACCAGAGCAATGGACAAAGGCAAAACAGTACACACCGTATACCTTGACCTGACCAAAGCTTTTGACACAATTCCTCACTCGGTATTGTAGAAAAGGTAAATAAACTGGGAAAAGACCCCTATGTCACCTGATGGGTTTCCATCTGGCTCGCACATAGGACATAGTTACCTCCAGAAACAGACCAGTCACCTATGGAGTCCTCCTGAGTTCTCTGCTGGGACCTTTCCTTTTTGGCATCTAATTTTCTGAAGTAAAAGTTAACACCAAAGGGCACTGACTGACTACGATTGCAGATGACTGCAAGCTAAGTGCAGTCACTGAATCTCCAAATGACTTAACCATCCTGAAGGAAGGTTTGTTTCAAATAAACAACTGGTGTCAGAATCTTGGTCTGAAACTAAATGCCAAGAAACAGATTCACTTCATAATCTCGAAATACTGCAATATCAAATTGTAGTATCTCAAAACCATAAAGTCGAATACCCTAAACACTGAACATGCATAAACCCGACATCCAAAATCGTGAATCCACAAAATCCTGAAAAACACACATCACACACTAGAAAACACATACATACATGAATGTACATACCTCCCAACAGTTCCCTTCAACAAACATACACATGCACGCAACCAAACACATGCACACACCTACCCTTAGTATATACAGGGGGGCAAGCACCCCTACACCCCCACTTATATATTCTAACTCTGAGGTCACACAACACTCCATAACACACACAACCCAGCACTGCACATTCCACACCCCCTGCACAAACACACATCACATACACATGAACACCAGCACTCCCAACACTAACACATTCACACTGCACAACACCTACACCTCAAACGTCCCAACACACTCAAACACACACAAACCCTCCTTAAATCCCTAAAAAAGTACACTTACCTAATGCGCTATCCATACCGTGGGTTTGACATTCTGCATTCAACATTTCTGGGTTCGAGATTCCTGTACATTCATCTTTACAGGCTTCAGATTCTAAAATTCGACATTTTAGTATTTTGAGCATGCAAAGTGTTTCCAAGAAACACATTATTCATAATTCCCCACCATGGAACTAGTATATTGACAATACACCCCAAGAGCTGACCCAGTTGTTTGGGATTTGGGAACTCATGTGGAAGTGATCTAACGTTTGACCACCATGTGTCTGCTGTTGTAATAGAGTCCTTTTGTATTGTACAGCTGAAAACAAAGGGATTGTTTCTAGATTTAAATATGTCATTACCGCCCTGTACTCCACCTTCATTAGGACAGTCATTGAATATAATGCCCTCTTTGGCATGTATTGGTCCAAACACATACAACAACTGGAATGCTGAAAGAGATACCTTACTAAAAGGATACAAGGCATAAACAACAAGTCTTACATGGACTGACTCAAAGCCCAGTCACTATACTCAGTATCCTCCAGATTACTAAGAGGTGACCTGTGTCTGGCATAGAAGACATCCTCTGGCCTATTACTAATGGAAGTACAATTCCTCTGGGAAAAAAGCTACAGAAAAATCCTTCTTGGAAAACCTTAATAAAACAGGATTGAGCGCTTTCATAAGACTATAACACAGCTTCATCAGAATCCAAGCTCTAACAACCAGATTCCCTTTAAATAAGAACAGTTAATCACCTGACCTAGTTAATTCTTAAAGTCCTAGCACAATACTCCTAATAAATATGTACTAAAGTTATTAATTATAATTACACCAAAGGTTGAAATAAATCCTAATATACTATTTAAATAGATATGTTACAAAATGTAAATATTAATTAAATAAATAAATCTAAATCTAAAATTATATATATATATCATAAGCTCACACATAACAAAATTCATACATAATAGGATTTTAACCTTAAGACACTAGCTATAGAATTGGATTTGTTAACTCCAGGGCAGGCCGTGGCGTTTAACTTGAGTTGCCATAGCAACTCTTTATACTCTATTAAATCACACCATAGTCCTCCCCAATGCTGCTTAACAACCGTGTCCAAACCAACAAATAAAAAAAACGGGGAAAATTCTTTAAATTACAATAAAGGGAATTACTCATCTTCTTATTTTTTATGTCATTTAAATGTTTGTATATTCCCTCCCTAAATTGACAATCAGTTTTTCCAACATAAAAGCTTGGGCACTTTTGACAAATAGCTAGATAAATCACACCCACCGTTTTGCAATTAAAATGTGAATTCATTCTTATTTTAATATTATTAACCTTAACCTGGTCAGTTTCCATTATACAAAAACGTTGACTACAGCTCCCACATTTAAAAGTACCAATTTTTCTTGTACTATGAAATTCTGTACCTCTGTCATCAACCTCTAAAAAACTCTTTAAACATCTGGCATGCATAGTAACAAAAGTAGGTCTCTCACCCAATGTATCCTTTAAACCTTAAAAACCCTGAAGAAAAGCCCAACTATTGATAATGATCTGCCTAACATTTGTAAGTGTCACTGCTACTATTAGTATGCCCAATATGATTAGAATCAGTTTCATACATAATAGGTTTAATAGAGCCCCTGTTCCTTCTCAAAAAAAACACTCAAGGGTTAGCATTGTTGAACATTTTGCAGAGGCATAACTTGACTGAAATTGAATCACTCATTAAGAAGGCAGACTTATTGGATGCGATAATTAAAAAAGATTTGTTATTTAGTGTGCAGAAGGTTGAATATAACTCTATCTTTCAAAGGATAGATTCTGTTGTTACGGATGTGGAAAGAAGGAAGTGGTATAAACTGGAACATGATAGGCTTGAATATTAGGAGGAGAGGGCATACCCTAAACCTGCAGTGTTGAGGAATACAACGAATGGTGAACAACAGGGGATGGTTATTGAGTCCAACCCTGAACATGATGAGGAAGGTTACGATGACCAAGAGGAAAGCGGCCCTTTAGAACGACCACTGCCAAGAAGGTCTGAAAGGATACACAACCGAACAAATGGGGGTCAGAGGAACTACTACAGTGATCCACAACAGAGTTACAATCCTTGACCTTGGAATCAGTGGAGGAAGAGAGGAGGAAACAGGCCACAGAACTATTGACAGAAGTAAGTGGTGTTTCAGAAGATGCCCCCAATATTTCAGGTACTGTGTATGAACATATTCCTAACATTGCAACTAACCAATGTGGGGACTTTAAAATTTACAATTACTCTGGATTTGAAATACACAATGATTTTGGGTCACTTCTTAGCAAAGGATTAACTTTTGTACCTACTGTTTTTTCTAACATTGAAACACTGATGATTGACTTAAAGTTTTTTTGAAGGAAGCTTAACTTTAAAATTTTGTTTAAGGATGTGGAAAATACATACACTAGCAATGTGTTACGAAAGAACAGTATTTTTAACCCTAAGATTTCTTCACCTCTATATATGTTTGAAAAGATTTGTGAGTGGAATTTTAGGGTTTTGTTACAACAGCATAATAGGGGTTCTTCTGTGTACAATTTGAGTGAAAGTGAAAGAAAACTTTTTAAAGAACTTAGCACGAATAAGGAAGTGCGGGTCATGAAACTGGACAAGGGTGGGGGAATGGTTATCATGTCTAGGAAGGATTACCTTGATAGAATGTTCAAACGTGTTTGACGAGGATTACTATGAACAGTTTTTTAAGAAGGATTTTTCTGTGGCTTTTTTACTAGTGGAATTGTACTTCATTTGGTTATTGGTTTGCTGTCCTCTACACCTATTACTGATGGATTCACTGCACATCACCAAGTCAAATGGTATCAGAAATTCTAGGTTTAGTAATCTAAACCTTTTCTACAACATCAAAAGAATTATATTTCGGAGAAGATACTGCTGCTATGGAACAGCCTCCCCATCCACATGAAGCCAAGCTCATCACTGTCCATTTTGAAGTGCAACTTAGATATATGGATGGCAAGCAGAACCTTTATCCCAGGTTTGCCCTGTCTACTAGTAATGGGCAGGCACAGCTCCTAAATGCTTTATCCCATGCATGGGTCTCCTTAACTCTATAGTATGATCCCAGTTATCCTCTTTAGGGGTAATATATACTTACTGACTATGGGATAGGTAAGGCTAATCTATAACCAAATAATGTAGGTTATATTGAGCACAAAATGGGAAATTTTCTAGGTGTACAGTGACCCAAAAGGGCTGCTACCCTATAACTTATGAATGAAACTATGCTGTAGTGCATACCTGACTGACATACAAATAAATGTTCATTGTAGTGTTGCTGTGCAACGCAGATTGACATACAAATGTATGTTCATGGTAATGTTCATGTGCATCCCAGATTGACAACGTTTCAGTAGGAAATGCCATAATGATTAATTCCTGTGGAAATGCTTGTACAGAACAAAATGCCTCCAACATTTATGGATTTCCCTAGAATTCACCCAGGTGAACTTTAGAGGTTTTTACAGAGTGGGATTGTTTCACTGGTAGAAAATTAAAACAATGAAGTAAAATATAACAGAGTAATGGATGAAGGGGGGCTTGTATGGACTAATGGAACTACTTAAGTTATGAGGCATTGACAAAGTCACTACAGCGTTACTATGAGTGCTGGTATACTGAGTGCAGTATACCCAGAATCTATAAAAGAAGCATGCTCTTTTTAGGTGTATTGTTACATCATAGCAGCAGGTTCTCCAGGTAATTTACTGGTTGAAATGCTGTCTATGCAGAATCTGCATGTCTTTCTCGTACTTGTGTTGGCCTTCACTGGGTACTCCAGTTACCTCCCATCTTCTAAAGATATGCAGTAGGCAAACTAGAATAGTCTAAATTATTTCATCCGTAGACGTGTTTGTAGTGTGTGGCAGATATGTAAGAAAGACCTGGCAATCTACTTCTGTCATCTACTAGCTTAGCAAACTCACACACACACACACACACACACACACACACACACACACACACACACACACACACACACACACACACACACACACACACACACACACACGCACACACATGCACACACATGCGCACACACACTCACACACATGAACACAAGCACACACACACACACACACACACACACACACACACACACACACACACACACACACACGGGTGCACAAATATACACAAACACTTGTACATGGATGAGTGCACACACACACACACACACACACACACACACACACACACACACATGCACACAAAGACACATCAACACTTGTGCATGGATGACTACACACACACACACACACACACACACACACACACACACACACAAGGGTGCACAAATATACACAAACACTTGTACATGGATGAGTGCACACACACACACACACACACACACACACACATGCAAACAAAGACACATCAACACTTGTGCATGGATGACTACACACACACACACACACACACACACACACACACACACACACACACACACACACCCATACACACACACACTGGAATTGTACATTTCTATATTATCTGATTGAACCATTAAAATGTGTGTTTTTGTAAATATTCAGTATGGTATCATCCCATCAAAGGTGGTGTCTGTATGAAATACCTTTTGGCAAATAATTTTACTTCACATTAGTCAATCCAATGCATTAACTGTTCATATTGTTAGATATAAATTAAAATGTTGTTAGAAAAACAGCAATCATATTACACGATGGATTTTCTCATGTTTTTTCAAGCCGGGTATCTCAGAATAATATGCGTGGCTTGCTATACATTGATGTGTAATGTGCAAGTCAGGGTTCAGGATACAGTAGACACTGCTCACTGATAAAAAAAATGGAAATGATATCATGTTATACTGTCTACATAGGGGGTGTATCACTCTGTGAATTGGAGGTGAAAAGTGATTGCAAGTGTTGTAAATATAGATGTCAGAAAAATCTAAGGAGAATTCAGGAAATGGGAAAAGTGATGGTGAGGTTCTAAATATGTCTGTGCTGTGCAAAAGACCTTATTCATCCAACATCAGCTTATTGGTGAATTAGAGGGATGAAGCTTGCTGAATTGTAGAAGACTCATCTAGCAGAAGAAAATGAAGTACAGACGTTGGTGGTTTACAGAAGGTGAACTAGTCCTATCCCATCTTCATGGGAAAAAGTAAAGTGATTTATTTTATTTATGGGTTAATCTATAGAAAGTTAGGAACAATGTAAGTAAGGCTGGGTTCTGAGTTAAAAAAGGGAATTATCTGCATTGTGAATAATTGGGATATGATGGGAAATGGAGCTATACACCAAAGTCAAAAAGAAAGGATAAACTTGCATTTCTGTGATATTGGGAAGTGACTTAAGCTAAGTAGTAGATGAGGTGATAGGTAAAATGCAATGGTGAATGTTAAGACCGAAAAGTCATAGAAAGTCTGGAGACAAGATTGTGCTACAGTTGGAATGCTTTAGGAACACAGAGAAGGCAGCTAAGCTAGATTTAGACACTGTTGTATTATTTAAGGATATGGGAGAGAGGAACAAACTACTTTTTAAGTTACTTTGGAAGATGATGTAAAAGGCTGTTTTGCAGAATAGGAGTTGTTGAAATGGAGCAAATGTTAATCTGAAGACAGCAAATACAATTTTATTTCAACACTTATTGGAGGAGCGCAGACCAAGCAGAAGTTGTTTTGTTGATATCTTCAGGAATGTGGAGCAGTGTGGGGGGGGGGTGCCCAAACTTTATGTTTTGAAGATGGATATTTGGGAGTGTCTCAACAAAGCAAGATGGACAACGTGTGAGGATATCAGAGATTTACTTAAGGCAATTTAAACAGAAGAGGGTCCAACTGGAAAAGTTATACAAGCTACAGGACGAGGAGCTAGGGACGGAAGCTGAGAGTGGCAAATTAGTCATATGAATGAGGAAGATGCTAGGAGAAAGTCTTAATGTGAGGAAAAGAAAGTCAAGCAAGAAGAACTGGAAAGAAAAAAGGGAGGTAAATAAAAAAGTGATGCCAAGATCATGCAATAAGCCAGAGAAACCAAGGTTGGTGCATTTTGAGATACATGGTAGGTGCTTGTTGTGCAATGTCCTGGATTCTACATTAGTGTCTTATCATGTTACTGCTGTCTAAACAGTACTCATGAGATAGAAAGTGATATTACCACTATTTCTGTCATGCATGATCCCTGGGAATGGTAAATAAGCATCTGAAATGTCAGCACACCTCATCAGGCAGCAGCAGCCTGATACAGGCCAGAACTGTGTCATTGAGGAAGTGGAATATGAGGTAGATCTAGGCTGATAAAAACTTGTCTGTAATTCAATTTAGACAGAGAAAGAACAATGAGAGAGCGAAGAGAAGAGAAGAGAAGAGAAGAGAAGAGAAGAGAAGAGAAGAGAAGAGAAGAGAAGAGAAGAGAATAGAAGAGAAGAGAAGAGAGAAGAGAGAAGAGAAGAGAGAAGAGAAGAGGAGAAGAGAAGAGAAGAGGAGAGATGAGAAGAGAGGAGAGAAGAAGAGAAGAGAAGAGAAGAGAAAAGAAGAGAAGAGAAAAGAGAAGAGAAGGGAAGAGAAGAGAAGAGAAGAGAAGAGAAGAGAAGGGAAGAGAAGAGAAGACAGAAGAGAAGAGAAGAGAAGGAGAAGAGAAAAGAAGAGAAGAGAAGAGAGAAGAGAAGAGAAGAGAAGGGAAGAGAAGAGAGAAGAGAAAAGAAGAGAAGAGAAAAGAGAAGAGAAGAGAGAAGAGAAGAGAAGAGAAGAGAAGAGAAGAGAAGAGAGAGAGAGAAGAGAAGAGAAGAGAAGAGAAGAGAAGAGAAGAGAAGAGAAGAGAAGAGAAGAGAAAAGAGAAGAGAAGAGAAGAGAAGAGAAGAGAAGAGAAAAGAAGAGTAGAGAGGAGAAGGGAAGAGAAGAGAAGACAGAAGAGAAAAGAAGAGAAGAGAAAAGAGAAGAGAAGAGAAGAGAAGAGAAGAGAAAAGAGAAGAGAGAGAAGAGAAGAGAGAGAAAGAGAGAAGAGAGAAGAGAAGAGAGAAGAGAAGAGAAGAGAAGAGAAGAGAAGAGAAGAGAAGAGAAGAGAAGAGAAGAGAAGAGAAGAGAAGAGAGAAAAGAAGAGAAGAGAGAAGAGAAGAGAGAAGAGAAGACATGGCTTGTCACAGGAAGCAATTCATAAAAAAGTGAGGGGATGAGAAAACAGAATGGCAGAAGCTAGGAAGAAATTATGAACAACACATGTCCAGTCCTGATTATAGCAGTTAGAAGATGTGCCCTGAAGATAAAGTGGTGAGAATAAGTGTTGATTGGCAATGTCATCCAGTGTAGGAGTATACAGGGTTTTGTCTGTGGGGTAACAAAAGATGAAGTGAAGCTAGGTGATGAAAGCAGGATCATTGGACTGAAAGATGATATGGCATACATAGATCAGAGCTTTACTAACACATATGTGGAGATGATGTCACAACATCTATATTAGAGATGACATAAAAGCGTATGTGAGTTAGTGATGTTTTATGTAACAAATAGCAAGCAGTAAGTGTTGTCAATTTTTATGAAGAACAGTCTAAACTTTCCTTGAAGTGGCATCATGGCTCATATTTCATGGCTATATTCCTATGTCTGTATTCTTTCTCTATATGGCAGTTAAAAAATTGACAGCACAGTTGAAACAGTGATGAAACTTATGTCATGTAGTTTTCTGTATTTAAAAAGAAATTAGTTACATCTCTTGGTTATTCTCTTTTTGATCCTTACTATCTGCTAGCTACCAGAATCATTGCTATAGCCAATGCAAGCTCATTAATTCTTTGCCATGTTATAAGAGCATTAGAAACTATTAATTATCCACCAAAGGTATAGTATCTATCCAAAGCCATCATTCAGGCAGCTGTGAGTGGTGTC
Source organism: Protopterus annectens (assembly GCF_019279795.1). Lineage (NCBI taxonomy): Eukaryota > Metazoa > Chordata > Ceratodontiformes > Protopteridae > Protopterus > Protopterus annectens. The sequence continues at coordinate 231,148,150 of NC_056744.1, forward strand.
TTTTTTAACTTAAGCTCTACTTTTTCACAATTCATGCTTAGTACTTATTGTTGACTGTGTGTGGGTGTAATTGGTTGTGTGTGCAGTGTTTCATTTGTCACTGATTTCAATGAGCAACACAAACCATAACCAGTCCTACCTTCATGGACACACACACACACACACACACACACACACACACACACACACACACACACACACACACACACATATAAACATACACCCCTGGAAAGCACAACCGACCGCCTAGTCTCCAAAGTAAGAGTGAACAGCCACCACATCATCATTCCTAGACCTCCCCTAGGTCCCTCAAGTACCCAGACAACTACTCAGACATGAGTTATCCTGGCATGCAGACGGCTTCATCCCACAGCACTATAAAGCCTGCTTAGAAGACCTTTAAAATCTTGAAGTAATAAAATAAATAGTAAGTGAAGCTATCAGATCTTGTCCTAGATGTGCTCATGCTTAAATATTCTGTAGGTTCAAAGTTGCAAGCAATATTTCAAGGGTAGATAAAACATGAAGGAAAATGACTTTGTACCATTAAATCAGGAACACTAGGATATACATCTGTAATAGTGACAATTTGCCATCTAGATCAATGTAATATACTATTCAAATTATCAGTGCTATTGCCCTGGTTTTGCCCTTCGGGCCTGCTCCATCCAAATATGCATTGTTCATTTCCTCTGTTTCATGCAAGAAAGGTGATTTAAAAAGCAATCATTTCTGGACTGGAAATAAAAATTATACTTAAAGAACTAAATCAATTGAAATTATGAATCTCACCCAAAACTGGTAAATGCTCATAGCATTACATAGTTTCTTGAATGTCTTTTGTATTGTGTTGCAGACAAACACTTGCATACATACGCAATGGGCCCGATTCCAAAAGACTTGCTCTCCGTGTAAGTGACCATATACACTGAGGGTAGGTGTTTTGGAATCTGGCCCCTGGTGTAAGCCTTTTTTATAGACAGACCATACACCAAAGTAAATCTCATACTCTGCGTACACAAACATGCACAAACACTTGTGCATGGATGAATGCACACACACACACACACACACACACACGCACACACACACTCACACACACATACATTATATATACATATATCCATATGTGTGTGTGTGTGTGTGTGTGTTTGCAGGTTGATTGCAAGTAAAATCTCAGGTTAGACTTCACTGCATGGCAAATTTATTATTACATTCTTTAAAAAAAATAATTCCAAATTCTTTTCTGTATTAGGCAGCAAATTTTGTGTCTTCATATATAAGACTCAGATGTTACTGGAAACAATAATATTTTTTTAAAAGTAAAAGGATTGCATTTGTGAAGTGACAGCTAATCTCCAGATGTTCATTTTACATAAAACTAGCATAACCCAGCCTTATGTTAGCTTATTGTAGGCCTCACATTGTTAAACTTGCCTTGCCAGGTTTAGCCCTTGTTCAAATAGACTTGAGCTGGCTCTTTTGGTGTGTTGATCTACTTTGGTGGCCTTAGGCAGTGATATTTGCTTGAAAGGATACAATACAAAAATAAGGACCGTGTCAGTATCAGATGTAGAAATAACATCAGCATTTGAAGAAAAAGAACTATTGCATGCTGTCTAGTTTTGCAACTATAAAATATGTTACTTGTTCTGTCCGTAATGCTGGTTGACGAACAATATGTATATTTCCTGTTTTAAATTTCATTAGCAAATGAAATGCAGCATTAAAACTAAGGACCAGATTCATGAATTGCTAATTTCCATGCAGTTATTGTTTGTGTGTTGCGGAACAACGTACATACAATAGCACACCATTTTGTTTTGTTTAAATGGTTGTACACATCATGCAGAGCTGCCAAACAAAGTTATCAGCAGAGTATGAAAGCATAATCAACTGAATTACATACTGATTAACCATTCCAAGATGGCATAGCCCTTCAGGAAGCTATAATGTAACCATGTAGAGATGGTGTAGCCCTTTGTCATGAACACCAAATCCTAATAGAATACAGCCACCATCACACTTAAAAAAATGTTAGGGGTTGCCACTGCTTTCTTGCATGTGTAAGACAAGAAGGGTGTTCAGACCCCGTTTAAGATATCATGGACTGCATGATATTGAAATACTAGAGTGATAGCATTGATTGGGAAAGACTATAGGAACTCTGCCACCCCCACATCTGACCCAGGGGAAATCGAGGAGAACCTACATCAGTTGAAAGTAAGGTATGTGTAGCATTAAGGATATTAGCTACTGATACATTCCAGAGATCAACAGGGGATATATTAGGGATGTCACAGGCCTAGGCTTCAAGAATATTTTACCACTGTCTAAATGTTATACTGCAACATGCAAAAAACCCATCTATTTTCTATGTGCACCAGAGAAGAGAGCAAGAACAAGGCAGGAATTCTATGCTGTATAACACTTCCTTGAAGTCTTGGGGCCACAGACTGCACTCATACAGTAATAAAAACTCCATCTAGTGAACAGGGAAGGACATATGTCAACAAGAACGGGTTCCATTGAATCAATTGCCAGGTTCTCTATAATACCCGAGGAATCATCTTGAATGTCTGTGCAGGCAACTCAGGTAGTTATCATGACTCACACATACAGCACACCTAGCAGTTTTACACAAGGTTTACTGGGGTGATGTTCCACAAGGCCATCTACTTGGTTATGCAGTAGAACTGTGGCTCATGACACTCATCAGAAAAGCAGACACAGCCACAGAGAAGGCTACAGCAATGCCACATTCAAGCTGGAAACATCATGGAGTATGGGTTTGGCATGCTACAGTCACAGTTCCGCTGTCTAGTCACATCAGGGGTGCTCTGCAGTATGACCCAGGCACTTGTGCAGAAATTCTCACGGTCTGTGCCATGTTGCACAATATCATTCTAATGAACCAGATGGAACAGGGACAGCACCACATATTCATGGATCACAGGCAGGGACAGCACCTCCAGTACATAAAAATGAAAATTCTGAAGGAAAACCTTCGGCTGCAGAGATAGCTGGCAGAATTAGGTGTACACAATATGCTCTTGCCTTGGTTAAGAGTCAAAGAATAGAGCACACACTCACCACCTAAGACTCAAAGATTAGTGCACACACTCAGCAACTAAGAGGTGATAGATGAAACACACACTCACCAACAAAGGAATACACATAAAAACCTAAGCACATATAAATATTAAAAGTGATGCCTTCTGATCACCACAGCCTTTATTAATGCATGTAATGTCTGCATATGGATAGCATCAGACAGAGTATGGTTACATGACAGTTATGTTAACTGTATTAATGTCAAGGTTAGTGTGGAATCTGTATTATATAAGCAAATGTGTAAGAAGATAAACTACCTGCATACTGTCAGTATCGTATCTACCCACACTGTGCACTAGACATATATGCGACCCTAAGCCAAACCCAAATGAACAAAGGGTATGACACAGTTGTCATCATTTGCATGTGGGGGAAGTAGGACAAAGCTGATTCCAAAGTAATGAATGTGTGTGAGTAGGAAACACAGAACAATCAGAAAAGTATGAAATATATCAGGGACAGTAATAGGTGATGTATCCCAATCAACATTAAGGTTTTCCTACTTTGCATGTGCATGGTTTGATATGCACAGTTTTTGTGAAATTGTGTTTGGGTCTGCATGAACACACTCAAGCTCTCTGCTAGCTCTGTGTATGGGTGTGGACACATCAGTCACTGACAGATTTGTGATAGTAGTGCCATTAAGGGAGTGGGATCTCGCACAGCCACTTAGCTTACCAGCAGAGGATGTTATTGCTCTACAGGCATGAGGATGCCAGCCTTCCTCCAGCAGATTTTCCTTCACAGACAATTCCAGATCCAGTTTGTCATTCATCCTGTCCAACAGGGTCATCCACACAGTTGAGGCAGTCACACAACAGAAAATGTTAACAGAACACTGTGTTATAACCATACTAACTTGGAAAGCACAGAATGAACTGCCATATGTGCTGTATACCAGCAATTAATTTTTAAAGTTGAATACATATCAAAATTACATATTGAAATACATTCAACATATGACACTGCAAGCAGGTTGTGAAGAGGATTAATATAATTTATGAAATAGTGCAGTAACCTTTAGAATAATCTCCTCCAAGTAACAAGCAGTAAGGGTTTGTCAGTATTCAGTCAGTCTCTCCTCCTTCTACTTCCATACGTACATCATTAACTTTATGTAGTCTAGATTTATCTCTCTGAGCAATGTGAAGACGCAAATGAAGTGCAAAATTCTTAGCGTTCCTGAATACCAAAAAATCATTTGATGCAGGGGATGTATACATGGTGTAAGTAGCTATATGACTGCATGCACATGCCATAGGACTGCACAGAGGAGCAATGACAATTGTTAGCTGCTAATGACTTCCAAGTGTTTTTGATTACTCTGAATACAACAATATGCAATACTGACGTGAATCTTCTCTCTGAAGTGTGTGTACCATGCACAGTAAACTTAAAATAAGAAGTGTAATCACCTTAAAATCAATGAGAACAACTGAAAAATAAAAAGTGTAAGCCTCTTGAAATTGATGAGAAAAAGCTTAGCAACATTGACATCCTTGTACTGACAGCACACTGTCCATACTCTTCATAAAATCTGTCTGAAATGTTAATCAGTAATATTCAATAATGAAACAAAGATGCAAAGAAATGGTCATGACATTGCATGTCTGTAGTTAAGCCGATAGCAGTGAAAGATGCTCAGAAAATAATGAGAAGAAACAGCTGGCAGTGTTGGCAACCTGGCATTAATATGGCATCGACTATTATTAACGTAAAGTATTGGCCATTATCACATTGATCTCGACATGTTCAAGCAAATGAGAAAAGAACATTTTCTTGTCCTATGTTGTTGGCAAAGAGTGATAAGAAACACAACTGAAAGCATGTAATGTTATTGCACTGAGCTGACGGTTCAGTTCTGGATAATGTGCTGTTTGACAGAGTTCATGCATATTTTCTGAACATGTGATCGAGCTGAACCACACACACACAAATGGGAAAGTTCGACTTTTCATTATTATTGCTGTACATATACATGTATATACATATATATATATATATATATATATATATATATATATATATATATAGATCTACTACAGTTGATTGAACTTTCAGAACTCTGAAGACCGTATGGCCAAGACTATATATTAGAAGTTCTGAAATTTTGAAAGAAAAGTAAAAAAACAAAAAAAATGGAGCAAAACACTTTTTGCTTACCTTTTTGCAAGGGGGGCAAGCACCCCTGCACCCCTCACACACCCTGCTACTTAAATGTACCGACTCAGAGATTGCACTACAGTGAGGAAAATGTCAAATCTTGAGTTCTGCACTGTACAGCAATCTGAATGCAGTTTTAAGCGAAGTTTCAGAACTTTGAACATATGGTCTCGGCCATATGGTCTTCGGAGTTCTGAAGGTTCAATCAACCATAGTAGTTCCATATGTATATACACACACACACACACACACACACACACATATATATATATATATATATATATATATATATATATATATATATATATATATATATATATACACACACACATATACACATATATATATATATATATATATATATATATATATATATATATATATATATATATATATATATATATATTTTTTTTTTTTCCCACAGGTTTTTGGCAAAGCGCAGTGTTGACTGGTAACATTTTGAAGCAATTGAGAAATTTAATTTGGTATGCCATCAGTTGCTCATTTTGGAGAGAAAAAGGTGCGCTTTGCTGCATCGCTCTGAACAGCAGTAAAAAAAGAAATTCTACATTACATCCAAGTATTATTGTAGCACATGGGTAAATGAAATGATTTTAAAGAAACATGAAAGAGGATGCAGGCTTTGAAGCCATTTGCTGCGTGGAATTTTTGCAACAAATGTGAAAATGCAGCTTGTCTTTTGTTATGTGGAATATAAATTGTTGTTTTTTTTTTTTGCCTGTGTAGTTTCAGCACTGCTTAGCAGAGTGCAAACAAGGTTCACAGTTGAAGGAAAGAGTGATGAACAATTTCATTTCTGCAATCTCCATTTGAGCAAATAGTTTGATCAACGCTGCACGGTATTACTAATGAGTGAGTGATTTGCACAGGATGTATCACTCTTTCTGTGGCAGACGCTGTAAATGCTGTGACTTTGGTACCTTAAAAGAATTGCTCTGGGGTTCAAATCCATACTGTGTGAAGGGAATGTGAAAATGATTACTCCGGATTTATGACTTACTTTTATTAGAACTTCATATGCTTTTTTCTGTTTCTTAGCTTGTGCACATGCTCGCTGTTGGGCAGGACACAATCAAGATTACTTGCTTAAGGAAAAAAGTGAAACATTTTATTTGGGTTGCCTTCTGTATTGTAAACAGGCTTAGCAGCAATGTGCAAACACCAGCACTCTGGACAGTACCAAGAGGAGAACAGCCATCTGCTATATAATTGTCTCTGGGCACATGGTATATATATATATATATATATATATATATATATATAGATATATATATATATATATATATATATATATATATATAGATATACACTGATTATCAAAACAGAACATGGGTGGTCCAGGATTCAAATCCTGATAGCATTTTTCTTTACAATGGGTATCAGAAAGCAATAATGTTTTGATTAGGAAGGTAGCACTGCATACATTGGCCATCATAATAATGTTTATTGCAATACATGTTTCATTAATGCTTTGATAAATTAATTTTTCTAAATAACATATCTCATCACTGATTTAGTTATGAAACACATTTATATGTGTGTGCAATTGTTTAAGTAGGATAATTTTGACAATGGATTAAAAATGCACTTGCATATCTATGATGAGCAAAATACTTAAGTTAAAATCATCTTTCCTCACATAGGCCAACTCTGTGTTTGGGACAATGGGTATAGTGAGGTATACATGTATCATACCAACCTGTATCAATCAGCTCAAGAAATTGTATCTGTCTGACATACATTTACAAGCAGTAAGCTGCTTCTTTCATGGGAATGCATTTCACAGCACTGCTTAAAGTCACACAGGTACAAGCTTATCCAGAGTATATATCTATTCATACTGAATCCAGTTTATCTGTAATGGAGATGGTTAAAAAGGAGTTATCCTATAGCACTAACAAATAATCATATGATTGAAGTTAATGTGTTATTTCTTCTCTAAGTTTGATTCCCGCATTGGTCAACAATTTTTTTACAGTATGTAATTACAGAAGGTTATGTGTCAAGTCATCCTATTTAATGTCCAAAACACAAAGGAAAAAGTGTGAATATGTCGAGAATCACACATGGCAAATCTCAATCCCTTGTTTCACATCTTCATTACTGTTTGATAAAAAAACATACTTGTTTGCAAATGCCCCCTTGTGCTTAACATTGTGCAATTGCAGTTGGCATGGTAGTGTTTGTTTGTGCACATGCTGTTAAACGTGAGATGGTCATTTGGTATCAGTTCAGACTTACAGTTGCTTCTTGATTTCTGCAGGGATGGCTGGTGTGGAAGATGATGCTGCTGAATTTGCAGCACAGTAATGGGGTGTTGAGGAGTCCAGGATATTTGTGGCATTCCTTGTAAAGAACTACAGCCATAGGCTGCAACACGGGGACTATAATGGGTCTTAGTGTAAGAATGAGACTTGGAACAAATTAGCCAAGGTTGTCTCCAGTGCAACTGGCACCCTACACACTGGAGATAATTGTTGCCACCACTACAGTGACCTGAAATGGTACAAGAAGAACCTCCTTAGCTGATGGGAGGATGAGTTTAGGACTGCTGACATCCCTCAGTTGTGTAAGTATACTGACCTATCAGCATTAAATGGTATAGAATGCAGGGCCCAGTCAACACTTATATTCAATATGCCTTCATGTTTCTTCTTATTCTTCTTCTCTGTTGTACAACTGCATAAGTCATTGCAGAGAATCGCGAGGTGTACCAAGAGAGATTAAATTTCCTAGAGAGGTATGAGCTATCGCTGATATCATAGCATTGCAATTGATTAATGGTACAAGAAAGTAAAACGTTCCCATCATAACTGGATGTGGCAAAGGTTTATAGAGTGGATAATCATAACTGTTTCTTTTCAGAATTATATAGTCATGTGATATGCCATGGATCTAATTCTCTCACTTTTTTTCTAACCCTGCCCTTTCTTTATTATTATTTTTTTTTTTGGGGGGGGGCATATTTTATATGGCTTAGAAATGTTCTGTTGTTATACATTTCTGCTTACAAAAACTGACATGCAACACAGGGAAGCAGACTGACCACTGCAGATTGACCTGCAATCCCTCCACAGGTGGCAGCATCGACACCCAGCACTTCAGGATCACAAGCTGTCAGCACTGCCTCCATAACCACTGCCCTATCTATACCATCTACATCAGGTAGCTCTGCCCCAGCAGCTGGTGCACTGGTACCTTCCAGGAGTAGCGTTAGTGTAAGTGATAATTTTGTCACCCACCAAGAGTTGGCAGGACTGGTGGGGGGTATAATGGAAAGGGGCCTCAGTGCCTGAATCAGCAGTGTCAAAAAGGTGCTTCATCACATTGTCAAGATGATGCCATGTTGAGGACTGACACAGGAAACTTAGGAGACAGTGATGATATTTCTAAGGGTGAGGTCTATATTCTCACTGTTCTCAGGCTTGATGCGGGTGAGCCTCCAGTGACTCCTACCTATCCCCAATCATGGTATCACCCAACATTTTGTATCCAGCACCATCCTTGTTTGTCTTGTTTGTCCTGTATGTCTGCTTCTGCTTCCTCATCTAACCTTCCTACCTGACCCTCACATTTCTATGCACCTTCCCCAACATTCCTCTCTCTTTATGAAAGGAAAAAAAGTGAACAATGAACACCTGTCCCACAAATAAATAATGACCCATACATAGATCTCCACTTTACCTGTGTGTTTTCTTGACACACTTGATCTGATACAATTGGCTGTACATCATTCTGTTGTTGCCACCTACCCTTGGTGTGGTGACATTCCAAATTCAGCAAATTCTGGGTGCATTTCTACATTCATGTTGTGAAGAAGTGGATAACAATGGTTCAGTCTCACTATTTTCCTTTGCTTGCCCACCCTCCATTTTACCATTTTCCTGTCAGCCCCATTTTCACACATTTAATCTGGTTAAAAAATAGAAACACACACAACACACATAGCCAGAAATAACCCATAGGATCCACTTTCTCTCCTCAGACTTTGCATGGAGTTTGATATCACTCACCAATGCCAAGTGACAATGGATGGCTGTTCATGCCCTATAGCAAAACATGGTAAGTCATTACCATCAGCAGTAGTAGTCTGGTTATCTTTGCAAAAGGAGCTTAAACATGCTAAGCTATCAGAATGCAGAGTAAAAAAAAAGAGCATTATACACCCAATTAGCTTGTGATTTCCCTTGAAGCATGTCTCAAATGTACTAGGTATAAAAGATTATTTCAGTAGCTATTAGTCACGCAGTTTATCCAGGCAACATATTTATAATAGTCATTTTTAGGTATTCTTAAAGTCATTATAAAATGTTATTATAATAATCACATCCTGACTCTCTTTATAAGAAGATCCATATGCTGAAGTCAAAGTTGGCTTCAACTCCGTGAGCTTACACCTTGTATCACACAGAAAGCTGCAATGCCAAATGGATTTTCTCCACTAAATACTGTTCATAGTGCTGACAGTTGTGCATTGCTACTAAGCTTGTTTGCTTTATAGAATGCAAATCAAATTAAAGTTTTTCAAACTTTTCCTTCAGCAAAAACTCTGCTCTCTGCCTAATGTTGCATAAATTGGGAAGGCAAGCTCAGTACTTGATTTTTGAATTGAGCTTTGCAGCTAATATGGAAAGGTATAATACAACATGTGAAGCATAAGTCAACAACATGTTACAATAAAGCAGATCCATTGCACATATAGTAGGACTCACAGTATTTCTTCTCTGATTCTATTTGTGCAAAGTTTGACAGGGAGCACCCCTGAAAACCACTAAACAGTGATGCTTCGCAGTCCCAGTTCAAAACATCAAAGTATAATCACATATGCACTATCATTTTGCAACAGCCCCACAAACATGTTTCTCAGCATTGCACTTTAGGAAGACATTGGGAACTGAAATAAGTATTGGTACTGAATTATAATAAATCATTGCACAGGAATCATTTAATGTACTTGAGAAATGCAGCAAACTGTGTGCTTAACTGACCACTTCACTCTGGACAGTTGGGTCTGCACTGCAGTACTGACACAAATAATATTCAACCACATACAGCCTTGACACACAATAATGATACTTTTTATCCCTCCTGCTTTGAAACATTAAGTATTGCTCAGTACTGACAGTCCGCATTGCCCATGCACAGTCACATACTATTGTTAATATCAGTACCTTTTACTAAAGTTTGCATCCCATCATCATAACCCAATGATCCATGAATAATTCATTGTCCATCCTGTCTTTCACTACTGGGTGTGTCTCATTTAAACAAGACAGATAGGTACATGTTATTCTCAGTTCTGCAGTATACAGTAATGAAAGCATATCTCACATAAGTCAGCAGTAGGTATGTATTCTAGATCATAACATTGCACTTACTTCATCATAACAACAAATATGTATTTGCACAAAACTTTCAACACCACAATATCTTGTCCGATGCAGACAAAAAAGCTAATACTGTCTACACTGCAAAGTCACAGTGTAAAAGTCAGACTTCTGAAATGGTGCTTACTAGTACTATGTCCTCTGGATTGTATCAATAGATAGGTAGGAGTTCTAATTTCACAGTAATCAACTTGTGTGAATGTATATAGAGTTATTAAATATGACCTTAACAACTTCTGGTGTTAATAAAATAGTAGCCCTGAGAAACCTCTGCATTGCAGATGAGATCACATTAATGTCAGACCCTACTCTAAACATCATCTTCTCAGTGGCGGGATATCCACATCACATATTAATTGGTTGACTGTGGTGAGATACATATATTAATTGGCTTGTAGTTGTGTGGATATTGAATTCTTGTAGCCTGTGTACAGAAGTTAATGAAGGTGTTTGTACTTGTAATCAGCCACACAGTGAACATTCAGAGTTAATATCACAATTTTTTTATTTTTTGATAGCTTAATTAGTCAGGGAGAGCAGGCACGCATGTCAGCAGAGAAGTATGGCAAGCTGACAAGGAGCCAGTTGGCTGAGACATGCCAGGCTAAAGGACTGGTGCAGGCCAACCTGACTATAGCAGACATTATTGCAGCTTTAGTCACAGGTGCATCACAGAATAGCAACCAGGAGGACAATCAGACTAGCCATGGAGATGTACAACTCTCAGAAAATGGACAGCTTGACCTTTCCACAAAGAACTTAAAACTCCATCTGGAGTTAAAGAGACTTGAGCTAGAGGCCAAGCATTTGGAAATAGAAGGAGCAGAGAAACTAAGATGTCTTGAGGCTGAGGAAAATGAGAAACTGTGATGGCTGGAGGCTGAGGAAAAGGAGAGGCAGAGGCAACATGAAAGGAGATGCTGAATCTTCACCAGAGTCATGGAGGTAATGGGGAACTGAGTAACCAAACCCCAGAAGAAACAATGGTCAGTAAATTTCTGCCACAATTTACAGAGGGGAATAATTTTGATAGTTACATTCATATGTTTGAGAGGGTATGTAAACAGTATAATGTTGACCAAGGGCTCTGGGTATGGTTCCTGACCCCCTTACTCCATGGTAAAGCTGTAACTGTTTTTTTTCTAAACTGTCTGATACTGATTGTTTAAATTATAATATTGTAAAAAATTGTTCGCTAGAATGTTTTAAGTTAACACTCCAATTTTATCAATTTATTCAATTTCACCCAAACTATAAAACTCCCCACTACAATTGATACACCCATTAAGAGAGAATCTATTCCTGTCTGGATTCTAACCAATAAGCCCAACTTTGCCCACCAGGCCGGGTGCCTCTCTGATCCTCTCAGTGATCACTCCCCTACTTTTCTTCTAAGGAAATGTATTCAGTCCCCCTGTATTGTCATTTTCAAACACATACGCAACAAAATAACATTTTCCCCTATCATCTTATATTCCCTACTTCAAAACTGCAACTGGTCACCCCTAAAATCACTCCACCTAGACCAAGCTGTACAATATTTTAATGCTACCTTGCTCAACATCCTTAATAACCTCTCTCCAACAAGAAAAAATTGCTCTAAAGCCAAAAAGATGCCTTCGATAACCAAAGATGCTAAATCTCTTATTAAACAAAGGGATAGAGCCTGGACTGCTTATCAAACCTCCAAAACCTCAGAAATCCTCACCTCTTACAAACAACTAAGAAACCAAACTAAGAAGCAAATATTATCTGACGAAAAATCTTATTTTCTAGCTTGTCAGCAAAAACACATAAATAACCCACAAAAAGTTTGGCAAAACCTTAACTACCTCCTCAACCCCAGCAAAACCTCTACTCCTGCACCATCCTCAACCAATAGCATCCCAATTTAACTCTCATTTTATCACATCTGTCACCTCACTTTTAAACAACAGATCTAACCAACCCCATTACACTGTCTATCTCTACTAACTCTAAACACAACTACTTCTCTTTTAAACCCATACAAACCTCTTATATCAAAAAACTCCTATTAAAACTAAAACATACCTGTCTAGCAGCTGACCAGTTCCCTAATGACTTCTTAAAATCTGCTGCAAACTCCATTGCCTATCCCGTATCCTAATCAATCACTCCGTCGCAGAACAATATGTCCCCATACTATGGAAAATATCCCATATCATTCCCCTCCACAAGGAAGGCCCATCTAAAGATCTCTCTAATTATCAGCCCATTGTAATTCTCTCATCCCTAGCCAAAATCTTAGAGAAATGTATCCATAAGCAGCTCCTAGACCACTTCACTACAAATAACCTCTTGTCTAGTTCACAGCACAGATTCCATCCAAAACACAGTACTCTACAGCTCTCATAAGTTTCACTAACTACATCAATCTCCTCAAAAACAGCAGACAACTAGTCTCTACTATATTCCTTGATATGTCCAAAGCTTTTGATGTGGTATCCCACCAACTACTAAACACTCTAGCCTCCTTCAATCTCAACTCTACAGCTCTCAAATGGTTCTTTAGCTACCTTACTAATTGGCAACAGGCAATTAAATGGTATAATAAACTCTCCACATTCCTCCCAATCTCTGTTGGTGTTCCTCAGGGTTCCATCCTTGGCCCTCTCCTTTTTATTATATTCACAAATAGTCTAAACACTGCCACTAAATCTGCCTCTATCATTCAATACGCTGATGACGCTATTCTTATTTACTCTGCTGCCACACCCCAAGAACTCCAAGATTAACTGCAAAAGTCATTTTTAGATATTGAAAATTACCTAAATGAACTTCAACTCATACTAAACCCAAGCAAAGCAAAATTAGTGATCTTCTCTAACAAGAAATCCAAAGCAAAACTACTTCCTCTCTCCATCTACTCCACTAATGGCACTATAACAGAACCAGTTAACCAAATAAAACTACTTGGTGTCACGATAGACAACAACCTAACATTCAATAAACACATATCACTCACAATAAAGAAAGTTCACATCAAACTTGGTGCTCTATATAGAGCCAAACCTTACCTTACTCAACATGCCAGACTAGCTACAGCCAGATCCCACCTCCTATCTACTCTTCTCTACTGTTCACAACTTTCCACTAACCTGCACAAGTCTGATTTACTTTTACTTGATTCCTGCTATAACAAAATAGCAACATTTGCTGCTAATATACCCAACAGGACCCATCATTACCTTGCTCTTCAAAAATTACACTGGCTTGAATTTCCCAATCTGTTATTGCTCAATCAGCTCACCACTGCCCACTCTATTATGCACAAACCTGAAAACTACCCTGCACTTTCCAACCTAGTGCAACTAAATACAAACCCCAGGACCCTTAGATCATCTGATAAACTTATACTCAAGGTTACAAAGTCCCATAATTACTTCGGTGACTCTCTCTTCTATTTCAAAGTAGCCAAACAGTGGAACTTACTACCCCAGAATATTTTAAAAAACAGAGATCAGCATAGCTTCAAAAAACTCCTAAAGTAACAGCTTACTCAACAATGGTTATGCTCCATAATACTCCCGGCTAGTTTCTCATGCCTTTGATCAAATGTTTTCTATTCTGCTATCTTCTTTTTGCACTACTGTTATGGACCTTATTTCTCCAGGTCTCAGCTGAAAATGGGCTACTTGCCAGGGTGGACTCTACCCAGTTGGGAGGGTAGCCTAATGGGTAAGGTATTTGCCTTACAAACACAAGGTGCAGGGTTTGAGTCGCACAAGGGATAATTGGCTAGGCTTAAAATGGCTCGCAAGAGCAGACAGCCTACTACTAATCTATGAACCTATGAAATGTAAATAAATAAATAAGGAATTAATTAACACTTGAAGCTTATAGGAAAAAGTTTTGTAAGCACATCTGCAAGGCAGATGAAAGTGTAAATATGTTGCTGAACTAAGCACTTATATTCATAGGTCGGTGAGTGGATGTAAGGTCACCAATTCTGAAGGGCTGGCAGACCTTTTGGTGATGGAACAAGCCCTTAGCACTTTGCCTGAGGACATAAGAATCTGGTTAGTTGATAGACAATGTACTACTACTGATTAAATAGGCTACAAGGGAGACCTAAACCAAGCAAGCAGGGCATCACTGCACAGGAAAGGGACACCCGCTACTGCTGTAGGTCTAAGAGAACCCATGGTGGCCACCCCAGACTGCCCCAACAGAGTCTGCCAGTAGCAGGTGAAGCCACTAGTCCAGGTACACATCCAGGACCAAGAATTAAATGTTTTAAATGCAACCATTGGGGGCATGCAGCATATAGATGTCCATGGAGGCAAGGTGGGGAACAAAAGGTGGGAGAACCAGTAAGTGGGAGTGACAAAATGCCAACAGTAGGTTGTCTAACAGAACAAAGGTACCAAACTACCACAAGAGGTAATATCCTATCTTAATTAATGGGAAAAAGGCCACTGTTAAGAGAGACACAGCCTCTGATCTAACCATTGTGAAGCCTGCAATGGTTACAGAGAAGCTCTGCTTGCTTGGATATTCTACTCCAGTCAGAGCTTTAGGGAGGACCCCATTCCAAATACCTCTGGCTAGGGTTCACCTTGACAGTGAGGGTGGAAAAGGAAGCCAGCAAGTTGGTGTGTTTGAGGATATCCCTACAAATGTCCTGATAGGGAATGATTTTGATAATGCAGTACCATGTGTCCATGCAGTTACACACAGTCAGGCTTGGAGACAAGCATGTGGGTCTGCTAGCCTGGGGGAGACCCAGACAGACCACACACTCACAACCAGGACTGTTGAGGTGGTTACTTCAGGGAGGGAGCTACCCTGTAGCAGTGAGACTGAAGGTGAGCCACAGCTGCTTGTGGGTACTGATATTCCCTTGGACAGAGTGACTGCAAGGGCAGAGGTGAGTAGTGGTAGTACCCAGGCTGATAGTGAGACACAGCTGTCAGAGGATGCCAGATTTCCTGTGGAAGGGAAGCTGGGAAGGGTTACAAAGAGACAGCTGAGACAGGCTCAGCTCTCAGACCATACATTACAAGGCCTGAGGGAGGTAGCTAGTGAGGCACCTGATTCTCAAGGGAAGGGGGAATCTGTATACTGGGACAAAGGGTTATTGTACAGACAGTGTATCCCTGAGGTCGGTCTAGTGGGTGAGAGAATATAGCAGTTGCTAGTGCCCACAGCCTACCATTTGGCACTTCTAGCCATAGCCATAGCCCATGATATTCCCTTTGTAGTTTATATGGGCATAAAATGGTCCCCTGCTATAAACAAACTATACAACAGAAGGAAGAAACTGTTGCAGAAAAGATGAAAAGCCCAGGATGCAAAAAACTCCCTCACCAGCCTCAGTAAGAAGCTGAGATACCTCATAAAATCCTCAAAAGCTAGTTACGAAAATAAAATTGCCAAAGATTCCAAAGACAACCACAAGGCATTCTATAGTTATGTCAAGAATCTAAATGGCAATGCTCAGATCTGCTCTGAGCTACAACAGAATGGCATTAAATATACTGATCCCAAGGATATTGCCAATATCCTGGCAGATCGATTTAGTGCCAAATTCACTCCCCTCTTACCCCCTAAAGGGCCCATCTCAATACCAAAAGATTGCCAAATTCTGATAATCACAGCCACACAGGTAGAAACAGCACTATCCAAAGCTAAGAATACAGCATGCATGGGACCAGATGATATCCCAGGCTGTGTACTACATGAACTACAAAATGAACTGGCACCCCACCTAAGTGTCATGTTTAATCATAGCCTCACCTCAGGCTTTGTGCCCACTGAGTGGTGCACAGCTACAGTTATCCCGCTCTACAAGGGAGGATCCACCTTGGATCCCGGGAACTACCATCCCATCAGTCTGACAAGCCTGATCTGCAAGGGCATGGAACGCATTATCATGGAACTTATAAACAAAGACATTGGCAACCTCCAGACACTGGACCCCACCCAGTTTGGGTTTGTGAAGGGCTGATCTTGTCTCCTGAATCTGATTGACTTCCTTGAATCGGTCTCCATAGCTGTGGACGAGGGTAAGGAGGTCCACACAGCCTATCTGGACCTCGCCAAGGCCTTCAACACCATCCCCCACTCTGGAATCATAGATAAACTTACTAATGGGTTGCCAACTGGCTTACTGACAGAACCCAGACTGTAAAAGTAGCCGACTCCAAATCCAGCTCCAGACAAGTGACAAGTGGAGTACCTCAGGGTTCAGTCCTGGGACCACTCTTGTTTGGCATCTACTTCTCTGAAGTATAGGCCAACACTACGGGACTATGGATAACAAAGTTTGCAGATGACTGCAAACTGGGAGCCATTATTGAATCCCCAAATGATGTGGATATTCTACAAAAGGGCCTTACAGAAGCAGATGCCTGGTGCCAGAGCCATGGGCTCAAGCTTAATGCCAAGAAATGTATAGTTATCCCCTTTGGAAAAAAACATGTACCCATGAACTACCACATAGGTGGCAGGACACTAAACATCAAAAGTGTGATGAGAGACTTAGGGACACAAGTGGACAGTGGTCTCACTTTCGATAACCACATCGCTACAACAGTCAGGAAATCCTTCTACGTGACTCACCTCATCACTAAGGGCTTTTCATCCAGAAAAAAGGAGGTCATTGTCCCACTGTACTCATCCCTCATTAGACCCATTATAGAGTATAATGCCCCATTTGGTATGTATCTCACAAGACATCTGCAACAGCTGGAAAGGCTACAGAAATACCTCATTAAAAGAATCACAGGCCTAAAGCAGATGCCATATGCTGACCGTCTAACTCCAGCTATACTCTGTGGCATATCGTCTACTCAGAGGTGATCTCTGCTTAACATACAAGGCCATGTCAAACCCTAAGCTGTTGGACATGCTCCACTTAAAGAAATCCCAGTCCCTCAGAACCACACGCTCCAGGGATCTAAACTTTATTATCACAATGAACAAAACATGCTGGAGGGATAGGTTCCTGACCCAGAGACTCCCCATACCCTGGAATAGACTGCCCATACATGTCAAGCAGAGCACCTTATTGGCCCTCTTCAAAAGGAACCTTGATGATTGGATGGGAGATAGGAAATTCACCTCAGGGATCATGTCAATTTCTCTGCTAGACAGGGGCCCTGAGAAGTAAATATTGTGGGAAAAAAATTCCAGGGAATTGTTATGGCTAGGCTTGCATAGACCTTAGGGCCAATAGCCTAGGACAAACCTATGAACAAAGAGATGTATTATCCAGAATGTTTATTGGTCTGGGATTTCCAGAGGTGTAACTGGGTACTGTAGGACCTGTGAGCAGTGCCAAAAGGTAAGCAAGGAAGGAGACAAGGTCAAATCTCCTTTGATGCCTTTGCCTGTGATTGAGGAGCCATTTGAGATGGTAGCTATGGGTATTGTGTGGCCTCTGAATACCCCATGTTCCACAGGGAAAAAGTATGTCCTAGTGGTAGTAGATTATGCTATCAGATACCCTGAAGCAGCGGCTCTGTACTCCATTGAGGCAGAAAAGGTGGCAAATGCTTTGTTAGAGGTTTTCAGCAGGGTAGGTTTTCCAAAAGAAAATACTGACTGACAGAGGTGCCAATTTCATGTCAGATCTGTTTGCTTTTCTGTGGAAGCACTTTGGGGTGAAGCACATAAAGACCACCCCCTACCATCGCCAGACTAATAGTCTTTTTGAGAGGTTAAATTCTACACTCAAGTCCATGCTACAGGCATTTGCAGACTGGTTTAAGAGGGAGTGGAGCAAATATTTGCCACATGTGTTGTTTGCTTACTGAGAGGTAGGCCAGGAATCCACAGGTTTTTCAACCTTTGAGTTGCTGTATGGGTATAAGGTGAGGGGACCACTTGATTTGCTTTGAAATGAGTGGGAGGGTGAATGTGAATCCCACAAGGAGTCTGCTGTGGCATATGTCCTGAACCTCAGGACAAGGCTTAGGGAACTTATGGGCTTAGCTCAGGAGAACCTGTCAGACGACCAACAGCAAAAGAAGGTCTGGTATGACAGGAATGCTCGAGCTAGAAAGTATGCTGTAGAGCATGAGGTAATGGTTCTCGTTCCTGTCAGACACAACATGCTACATGCAGCCTAGGAGGGACCCTACAAAGCTGTAAGGAATGTCAGTGATGTTAACTACATGGTAGAACTGCTAGGCAGGAGGCAGGGGCACCAATTGTACCATGTTAACATGATGAAACCTTACCATGATAGGGAGGCCCTAATGCTGAGTATTTGCAGTGGATGGCAGGAGGAGTCTAAGGGGGATCTGGTGACTGATCTCCTCAGTGAGGCTTGAAGTGACACCTCAGTGGAAGGGGTAGCAATGTCCCAGCAGCTATCCCCTACCCAGGTTCGAGAGATCCAAGTAGTGTTACAGAAGTTTGAGGACATGTTTACTGGGAAACCGGGGTGCACCCTCCTGGTGCAGCACCATGTGGATATAGGACCCCAAAGGCCAATGAAATAGGCCCCTTATAGGTTGCCTGAGAGTGTCAAACAGTCTCTGATGGAGGTGATACAGGAAATGTTGAAACTAGGGGTAATTCAGGAGTCCTGGAGTCCCTGGGCCTCACGAGTGGTGCTGGTACCAAACAAGGATGGCAGCACCAGGTTCTGTGCAGATTACAGGAAAATAAATAGTCAAACAGAGTCAGATGCTTACCCCATGCCTAGGACAGATGAAGCCCTAAATCAGCTGGGTGGGGCTAAGTATCTTACCACTATTTATCTTATCAAGGGTTACTGGTAGGTGCCCTTGACTCCCAGTGCTAGAGAGAGGTCAGCCTTTGTGACTCCTTTTGGCTTGTATGAGTTCATGAAGATGCCCTTTGTGATGAAAAATGCCCCAGCAACTTCCCAGAGGTGGGTAGATCATATCCTAGCAGGGGCAGGATATTTTACTATTGCTTACCTAGATGATATTGCCATCTACAGCCATTCCTGGCAAGAGCACCTTCAGCACATCAGGGAGGTGCTAGGCAGACTACAGAGGGCAGGGTTGTCCATTAAGCCCAGCAAATGTCAGGTGGGTATGGAAGAGGTCTCCTACTTGGGACATAGAGTAGGGAGTGGGAAGTGGTAAGATCAGGCCAGAACTTGCCAAAGTGGTAGCCATTCAGGCATGACCTGCCCCTGTTATCAAAAAGCAGATGAGGGCAGCCTTAGGGACAGCAGGGTACTACAGAACGTTTGTCCCCATTTATAGTACCATAGCTGCTCCCCTCACAGACCTGTCAAGGACAAACAGGCCAGATAAGGAAGTGTGGACCACAGCATGTTAGCAGGCATTCTAGAAGCTTAAAGGAGCTTTGGGAGGACATCCTGTGTTAACCAGTCCAGATTACAGGAAATAATTTGTCATGAAGGTGGATGCTTCAAACCATGGGGTAGCGGCTGTACTTAGCGGGGTTTCCTTAGAGGGAGAAGAGCACCCTGGTATACAGATCTGGTATGACAGGAATGCTTGAGCTAGAAAGTATGCTGTAGAGCAGGAGGTAATGGTTCTCATTCCTGTCAGACACAGCACGCTACAGGCAGCCTAGGAGGGACCCTATAAAGCTGTAAGGAATGTCAGTGATGTTAACTACATGGTAGAACTGCTAGGCAGGAGGCAGGGGCACCAATTGTACCATGTTAACATGATGAAACCTTACCATGATAAGGAGGCCCTCATGCTGAGTATTTGCAGTGGATGGCAGGAGGAGTCTGAGGGGGATCTGGTGATTGATCTCCTCAGTGAGGCTTGAAGTGACACCTCAGTGGAAGGGGTAGCAATGTCCCAGCAGCTATCCCCTACCCAGGTTCAAGAGATCCAAGTAGTGTTACAGAAGTTTGGGGACATGTTGACTGGGAAACCGGGGTGCACCCTCCTGGTGCAGCACCATGTGGATATAGGACCCCAAAGGCCAATGAAACAGGCTCCTTATAGGTTACCTGAGAGTTTCAAACAGACTCTGATGGATGTGATACAGGAAATGGTGAAACTAGGGGTAATTCAGGAGTCCTGGAGTCCCTGGGCCTCACGAGTGGTGCTGGTACCAAACAAGGATGGCAGCACCAGGTTCTTTGCAGATTGCAGGAAATTAAATAGTCAAACAGAGTCAGATGCTTACCCCATGCCTAGGACAGATGACGCCCTAAATCAGCTGGGTGGGGCTAAGTATCTTACCACTATTTATCTTATCAAGGGTTACTGGTAGGTGCCCTTGACTCCCAGTGCTAGAGAGAGGTCAGCCTTTGTGACTCCTTTTGGCTTGTATGAGTTCATGAAGTTGCCCTTTGTGATGAAAAATACCCCAGCAACTTCCCAGAGGTGGGTAGATCATATCCTAGCAGGGGCAGGATATTTTACTCTTGCTTACCTAGATGATATTGCCATCTACAGCCATTCCTGGCAAGTGCACCTTCAGCATGTCAGGGACAGGGAGGTGCTAGGCAGACTACAGAGGGCAGGGTTGTCCATTAAGCCCAGCAAATGTCAGGTGGGTATGGAAGAGGTCTCCTACTTGGGACATAGAGTAGGGAGTGGGGAGTGGTAAGATCAGGCCAGAACTTGCCAACATGGAAGCCATTCAGGCATGGCCTGCCCCTGTTATCAAAAAGCAGATGAGGGCAGTCTTAGGGACAGCAGGGTACTACAGAACGTTTGTCCCATTTATAGCACCATAGCTGCTCCCCTCACAGACCTGACAAGGACAAACAGGCCAGAAAAGGTAGTGTGGACCCCAGCCTGTTAGCAGGCATTCCAGAAGCTTAAAGGAGCTTTGGGAGGACAGCCTGTGTTAACCAGTCCAGATTACAGGAAATAATTTGCCATGCAGGTGGATGCTTCAAACCATGGGGTAGCAGCTGTACTTAGCCAGGTTTCCTCAGAGGGAGAAGAGCACCTAGTGGTATACCTCAGTCATAGGCTCCAACCCACGAAGGAATGCTCTGCAGCAGTAGAAAAGGAATGTCAAGCTGTAGTGTGGGCACTGCAGAAACTTCAGCCTTATCTGTATGGAAGGAAGTTTACTGTAGTTACAGACCACAATCCCTTAACATGGCTGCATTGACCCAGCCAGCAAAATGCTAAGTTACTACGTTGGAGCCTAGGGTTGCAAGCATATGATATCACAGTGCAGCACCACAGTGGGGATAGCAATGCCAACAGAGATGGGCTCTCAAGACAGGGAACGGGGTAAAGTATTCCCAGATAGGCTCAACCCTCTCAAGCAACATTTCACAAGGGTCACTTGAAAAACTAGCTTGAGTTTTTATTTTTGGGTGGGGGAATTGTGACACTGCCAGCCCAGCTATCTGGAATTTTGTAAATAATCATATGTAATTTGTGAATACTAATGTGATTCATATGCTTGTCTTACAAATGTAAGAGAATTATATGTTATGTGTATATTAAACTACTGGTGCAGAAGTGTGTGTTGAACAGGGTTTGTACAGTACTGAGCTTCAAGGATGTGTCCACAGTGTATCCAACTGGAAAAAAACAGAAATGTCTATAAACAATATACCTGTGGAAATGTATGTTTTAATAGTAGAAACTGTAACACACATAGTTAACTTGCCAAACTTCAAGAAACAAAGTTGAAATTAAAGTGCTTTACGGTTGTGCTATCTCTCAGTTCAGTTCAACAGGAAGACACAATGTCTAGAACTAGAAATTGTTGTATTGTCTTGAAAAGGAAATAATTACTAGGTTTCAAATGTAAACGTGTTTTATTGTTTTATGACTTACAAGTTCTGCAAATTTCTGAGAGATATGTACTTCTCACACAGAGATGTTAAAATTCTGTTAGTATCTGTTTAGCCTGGGAACTGTAGTGAGGTGACAAAAAGTAATGTCATTCAATTTAACCCAACAGTAATGTTTATTATTCATTTAAGAACTCTCTCAGAGAGAGACTGGACATTTTGTTTCTTGTCTTGGACCTAGAAACATCCATTCAGCACTTCTGCCTGTGTGTTGTCTGTAAGTAAGACTTAGGGCATAGTGTCTTTCTTAGATACAGATAGGAATATAGTAGTTTAGATGTTTTCTGTATTTATTTGAGACTGTCCTGCAATTTTGTTTTAAAATATTTCCTGATATTTTGAACTCTGAAGTAACTGTGTTGTTTGAGTATTGTCTTGTTCTTTTATTATTTATTATTAAATATATTTAAACCTATCTTTGTGGCTGATATTACACCGTTGGATTGGTCGGGTTTATATTACATTATCGAAAGATAACGTAATCAAATGCTCAAAATGTCGAAATGGACGCATATAGAAGTTTTTATTGTGGGAGGCTGCACCCCCACACCACCAACTAAATATATATTCCAACTCCAAGATTGTAGTACAGTGAGGAAAGGGCAAAGATCCCAATCTTTACTGTACTGCAATCTCACAATGTGATCTTCGAAATGCGGCCGTTTAGAAGTACTGAGCATTTGATTATGTTATCTTTCGATAACGTAATAGGAACTTGGATTGGTCACCCTTTGTAAGGACCTTATAGAAGCTGATAAGTAAGGTGGCTGCTGGCAGATGGTACTACCTTACAGTCTGGGCAGAAGGGGGCATAGCTAGTTAACCTGTTCCAGCTTTCCCCAGGTGTGTGTGTGTGTGTGTGTGTGTGTGTGTGTTTGTATATAAATCAAATCTCAAAGTGTGTGTGTGTGCATGTGTGTGTGTGTGTGTGTGTGTGTGTGTGTGTGTGTGTGTGTGTGTGTGTGTGTATGTGTGTGTGTGTGCATGTGTGTGTGTGTGTGTGTGTCAGCTACTTGGGCAAGGACAAAAAGCACTGGTTGGACAGACAGAGTGCTGGAGGTCTTAGCTTGCCCACTCAGCTGACATCTTAACCCTACAGCTGTGCCAGAGGGGAGTTTTATTGGGGATCTGGAGAAAGACAGAGAACCCAGCCCCCAGACTAACTGTGATCTCTCTGTGCTCTTAAGGGAAATTATACTTTATTCTCTGTAACACCACACTGATGTCATCCTCTATAAAGTGTACTCTCACATTATAAAAGTCAGACTTCTGTGGTGGAACTTGCAGTATGTGCTCTGTTCTCTAGATTGAATAGGTAGAGAGTTAGGATGTTCTAATGTTACAAGGATCAACATGTATGTATGGAGTTGTATATATATGACCTTATCTGCTGCTGATTTCAGTAAGGTGGGAGCCTTGAATTACTTTTAAACTCTAGGGTGAGTCCACATTAATGTCAGACCCTTCTCCCAACACCATCTTCTCTGCAACACCACACTGATGTCAGCCTGTATAGAGTGCATTCTTACACTAAAACAGTCAGACCTCTGCAATGGTGCTTGTGCTACGTACTCTGTTCTCTCGGTTGCATAAGTAGGGGGTTCTAATCTCATAGCAGTCAACATGTATGTATGTGTACGGAGTTGTGTAAATATGACCTTAACTACTGCTGGTCTCAATAAGGTAGTAGCCCTGAGACACTTTTACACTGCAGGTGAGTCCATATTAACGTCAGACCCTTCTCCCAACAACATCTTCCCTGTAACCATCTCCCCTTGATTGCATATCTATAGGGGTGGAAGTTCCAGTCTCACAGGAATCAATGTGTGTGTGTGTGTGTGTGTGTGTGTGTGTGTGTGTGTGTGTGTGTGTGTGTGTGTATGTGTGTGTGTGTGTGTGTGTGTGTGTGTGGAGTTGTGTATATATGATCTTAGTTGTCTTCAATAAAGTAATAACCTGAAATTATTTCTGTACTGTAGGGTGAGTCTACATTAATGTCAGGCCCTTCTCCCAACATCATCTTCTCTGCAACACCACATTGATGTTAGACTCTTCCATGTTGTGTAAATATGTTATAGGTTCATAGGTTCATAGGTGTGTACTAGGCGAATGGCCCTGGAGCCTTTATAAGCCTAGCCCCTAGGATTATCCTGGCATCATGCCACCTGACCTTAGTTCCCAGAGCCTCTGTCAAGTAGAGCCACTGGAGTGATCCTTGGAGTGAATTTTCTATTTCCCATACACTCATCACAATTTTCCTTAAAGAGGGCCAGTGAGATGCACTGCTTGACATGTATGGGAAGTCTATTCCATAGCGTGGGCAGTCTCTGGGTTATTCTCCATATGTCTGGGCTGTGGGGTAGGGTTGCAAGACGGAAGCCATTTCTTTTTTTTTTTTTTTTTCTGTTTTTTTTTTTTTTTTTTTTTTTTGAAACACAGAAAAACATCCAGGCCCACCTAAAATTTGCAAAACAATACATCATGTCTCCTAAAAGCATGTGGGAAAATGTGTTATGGTCTGATAAGACCAAGGCTGAACTTTTTGGCCACAATTCCAAAAGGTATGTTTGGCGCAGAAACAACACTTTTCATCACTAGAAGAACACCAACCCCACAGTGAAGCATGGTAGTGGCAGTATCATGCTTTGGGGTTGCTTTTCTTCAGCTGGAACTGGGACTTTAGTCAAGGAGGAGGGAATTATGAACAATTCCAAATACCAGTCACTTTTGCTCCAAAACCTTCAGGGGTCTGCTACAAAGATGAAGGGAATTTCACCTTTCAACATGACAATGACCCCAAGCATACTTCCAAATCAACAAAAGAATGGCTTCACCAGAAGAAAATTAAAGTTTTGGAATGGCCCAGCCAGAGCCCAGACCTAAATCAAATAGAAAAATCTGTGGGGTGAGTGTGTGTGTGTGTGTGTGTGTGTGTGTGTGTGTGTGTGTGTGTGTGTGTGTGTGTGTGTGTGTGTGTGAGATGTATATGTATATATATATATATATATATATATATATATATATATATATATATATATACATATACATATATACACATATACATACACACATACATACACAAGGCTTATAATAAAATAAAGCTCTATCCACAACTGCAAACAGATAATAAACTGCATACACAATATTAAGCAGGGTATCATACAAGCAGCAACACAGTTACCTCAGTATTACATTATTACAGTGAAATATAATCTGCAAAATAAAATGTACAAAATGTTAAGAACACCTAAATTAGACCAATAACAAAAACCTGTAACAGGCACTACTTTATGCAAACACTGTAGCAGTGGTTCAGTCCACCATCCAACCAACAAGTAAATGTTACAGCAAGTTAACGTATGTGCTGTCTTCGTGAACTGCCATCTCAACTCAGCATGTCAATGACATTCATATGTTATGTAGTTCTCCTCTGTTACAATGTTAATTTGTGTAGCTTTCACATTGTATAATGTTATGTCTGCTTTTATTTACCTATATTTCCTCAGGAAGTGTGACCACCATGATTATGACATAAGCACCATCACACCAATCCTCTTACTATAATTTGAACATTTACCTTCCCTTCTTATATATTTCTGTATACATCTCTTTGATTTGTATGCACATTGTCCTCAGTATATTTTTTTGTCTAGTAACCCATGCATTGTAGATGCCCTTGCTGTTTCCCATCGTCTTTTACTTATTACTGAACTCATATGCTTTATTTATGTGCAGAGTACACTAAGCACACTTTCCCTGCCTCTGTACAACATGCATTATTTGCCTCATGTAGCTCTTTGTGCTGTCTGCGTGAGCACAATTAACAAGTTTGCCCATAGGCACTCCTTTTTGTTTACTGTGTGTGTACTCGAGCAGCTCAACACATTTTCCAAGCTGCCAACACTGTTGCTGGCCATGAAAACTTGCCTGTATTCCCACAGGCCTGATGAGCAACATGCATATGCTATGAGCACTGCTGCTCATCTCGCTAGCATGTAAAACATTCTGTAGGCTTCGTGTGGAGCCTGCACAAAATTATTCATGAATCACACAGTATATTTTTATTTGTTAACCAAGTAACTAGCTTGGTCTGTAGGACTTAACTAGCCATGACCTTTGCCTTTTAGTACAGTGATAAATGATACATAAATAGCACATTAGCACACAAATATAAAAAATATAATATTTTGTCATACCAAATAGAATCATCTAAGTTATACTATTGTTACCTAAATGTTAATGGAATAAGACACTGCACACATAAAGGATGATGATATAAATAGAATTTCCAATGCTAACAGGCACACACATTACAATCAAAATATTTCAATTTTTTGTATTAAACAACATTTTGTCAACATACAGTCATGTATTGCATGAACCTAATATGACATTTATTGCTTAAAGCTAGTATATGATTTTAGTATCTTCAACAGTTGTTATCTTTTTTATTTTTATTTGATTTTACTCATACAATTTAATAATCTATGCTTTGCACTATGAGTGGTAGTTGCGTAGGATGCATCAGTTTCTTTTTACTAATGGTTTTGACTGTGAAAGGCACTCTTTTCTTAATGGTCACTACAGGGGAATTTTGCTATTTCTGAATGTATGGCAGTAACATTAAGGTTTACTGTATTAATTAAATGGGTACACAAGTGAGGTTTCCTGCACAAGGAAGGAGCTTTACCCTCAAATAAATGCAGGCTTCTGAATCAGTTTCAAGGGCCAGATTCCAAAAGAGTTGCTCTTGGTGTAAGTGTGCCCTGATTCTGAAAGATTTGTTCTCAGTGTAATTGACTTCAGTGTAAGGCATATCTATAAACAGGCTTACTGTGGAGGCCAGATTCCAAAAGACATATTCTCATCTTGCTCATAATCAAACCTTCATAATTTGTCTCTTTGATCTTTACTGCAATTGGAGTTACTTCAGTTCTGATGTCCTCATTTCTTCATCTGACCCACAGTGTGCACCATACCACCCATCACAGCACTTTATTTCCTTCATCTCTAGGTTCCTAAACTGTTCTATCTTTACTGCCCAGGATTCTGTATAATACAGTAGTACTGTTTGCACCACTGTTTTGTACACCTTACTTTTCAACTTCCTTGGCATTTTTCTGTCACACACACCTTACACTATGTGTCAGTTGGCTGTAACTCCTCTGATTCTAGTTTTGACTTCTTCATTCAGACTTCCACTCTCATCAACTACCCCTCGTAGATACTTGAATCCATTAACCTGTTCTACTATCTTCCCTTCTATCTTGTTAGCTTCTTCTGATTTCCCCCATTTGCTGCCATTACCACTGTCTTATCTGTGCTTAGTTTCATCCCGTGTGCCTTCAGTTTTGCATTCCATTCCCCTCTCATTTGCTGAAGCTTTTGCTTAGTTTCTGCCTGTAAAGGCACATCATCTGCATTCATCAGCTTTGCTGATATGTCCATTCTGACCTGTTTGCCAGTCTAATCCATCACCTATATGAACAGCAGTGGGCTTAGAGCTAAAACCTGATGCACACCCACTCCCACTGGGAACCCCTCTGTTAGACCGAACACTATTAGTACTTGAGCCACTGGGTCCTTGTATATAGGCTGCACTAACTCTACAAATGTTTTGGGACTTTGAACCACCACATGAATTTCCAAATCAGCTTTATTGGGACCCTGTCATACACTTTCACCGATTCTAGGAATGCCCAATTGGACTCATTCTTCATCTCTATCTTCTTCATAATTATCTGTCTCACTGCAAACATTCGATCAGTTGTGCTACATCCTGATCTAAATCTGAACTACTCATCTCCAATTTTACTTTCTACTGCTTTGCATGCCCATTTAAAAATCACCTTGTCCAGTAGTTTTGTGCAGTGTGATAGAAGTTTGAGACCTCTGTACTACCCACAGTTGTGAATCACTCCTTTATTTCTTGTACACTGGCACTAGTACTCTTATTCTCCAGTCATCTGAGATACACCTTTCTCTCCACACTGCTATGGGTACCCTTAGGAGCCATTTCTCCCCTATCTCACCCAGCACTTTTTTCATATCTGTTATGCCCTCTTGATGCCATGCCACTGTACCTCTAATGAAGGAGCCTCAATCCTCATAACTATCACCAGTGGGGGACATACATTGGGAAGATGACAAATGGATACACGGTATTTCCAAATGCAGCTCACTGCATCAAGTCCAATTTCCCTTAAGAGCACATAAAGATCACCATCAGTCTGAGGCTGGTTTCACCCTCTCTCTCAAGATCCCCAGTAAGACTCCCCACAGGCACAGCTATAGAGTTGAGTCCTTAGCCAGGGCTCCAAGCCAAGTCCTCCAATACTCTCTCTGTTCAAACAGTGTTTCATGTCCCTGCTCAAATAGCTGACACACACTTTTGATGATTTGTTTTATACACACACATACATGGGAAAGGCTGGCACAGGTTTACTAGCTATCCCCCCTTCTGCCCAGACTATAAGGTAGTTATCACTTTCACCAGAACCCCTTATCAGCTACTTTAAGGCCCTTAAAAAAGGGTGTCCAATTTTACTGTGCAGTGTTACTATCAATACAAATG
This sequence comes from Protopterus annectens, assembly GCF_019279795.1. NCBI lineage: Eukaryota > Metazoa > Chordata > Ceratodontiformes > Protopteridae > Protopterus > Protopterus annectens. The sequence goes on from NC_056744.1 coordinate 231,177,164, forward strand.
GTAGTTTGACCGAGAGCAAGGATATTAGGAGTGGCCCACAGTTCCACCAAATAAATATGCAAGTGCTGTCAAAACTTAAATGTCTCTAGACAGATCAGCCACAATGAAATGTTTAAATATATTTAATAATAAATAATAGAACAAGACAATACTAAATACATATTTACAGCGACATTAGAGTTCAAAATCACAGGAAATATGTATAACAACTTTGCAGGACAGTCTCAAATAAATACAGAAAAATCATCTACATTAAGTTTTGCTATATTCCTGACTATATCTAAGATAATTATACTGTTCCCTAGACTTAATTACTGATGGCAAGTGTATCTTGTCAAGCCCAAGACAGAATGCAGAATGATGTCTCTCTCAGAGACCTCTCAAATTTATACTCAAATATTACTGCTGGGATAGCTTGCAGAATGACATCATTTCTTGTCATCTGACTCTATCCCAGGTAAAACCCCCCACTGCTGTAGTTTGGCAGTATTTAGTATCTATCTATCTGTGAAAATACATAGACAAGGGCTTTTCCTCAGATCTTTGGTAAGTGTTGGAAGTCATAAAACAATAAAACACTTCTAAGACAATACAGAAAGCTCCTTAGTTTTAGACAGTGTGTCTCCTCGCTACACTGGAATTGAAATACAACATCTTTTTTTATGTCCTAGCCATAAAGTAATTTAATTTGAGATATTTTCTGAAGTTTTGCAAGTTAACCTCCTGTATTCCAGTTTCCCCTGTTAAAATATATACTTTAAACAGTTACAATAGTGTATGTACATTTCTGTTCTGTTCCAGTAGGATACACTGTGGATACATTTCAAACAGCAGTTTGTAAAATACATCTTCAACACACGTCTGTACAAACCATCATATATAGCATACAGCTTTAATACATTTGTAACACGAACATGTTGAGTCATGTTGATATTCACAAATGACATATAATTATTTACAAAATTCCAGTTAGCTGGGCTGGCAGTATCTCCTTTTGTGACAGCCCTCATCTGAACTTGTTGGTTTCCCTGACTTAATTTTCCTTAGTGCTGTTCTTATTTCTTCTGTCATGGGCTCCTCTACTTCTCTCAGCATAGGTTGTGTCTGCGGCAGTACACTACTGTCTGCTTTAACCATTTTTGCTCTTTGAATTAAAAAAGGAAACAGCTCCAAGTCAACTGAAAAATATTAAAGCAAAACGCTTTCAAAATTAGAAAAAAATTAAGGACCTCTAAAGGTAGATTCTGAGTTAAAGGCCCAAATTATTTTTATTTTATTACTTTTTATTTTGCTTTTGCTGCTGATCTTGTGCAACTGGGTTTAGTCAAAAAAAACTTTTAGTGGATACCCAGATAGAAAAGCTCCAACATATTACAAATGTTTTAAACAGATATTCAGTAATATGCATGGACACACAGTAGGTGATATACAATTGCATCTATGTTCGGTAATTAGATCACATTGGTATGAAATGAAGGAATGTATTGCAGTATAAAAGGCCCTTGTACATTTAGTAGATGTTGCACATGGAACAACTGAAGTTGTGTATTGATGGCTTTATGAACTACACAATACAGCTTGTTATTAGTAATTAGAAATTCAAAGAAATGGAAGGGAGAGAAAAAACTCAGTAGGACAGAAAATGCCAACATTGTAGTTAAGAGGTGGGGCATTAATCAGGTTTGGACACAATTATATTTTGCTTCCATAAGATTTACAGAGTTGGGCTGGCAAGCAGTGTCACAAAACTATGTAAACACTAGGGAGATGCTAGTAAAACTATTCAAATGTCTCATTATTAATCAAACTGTCACAACAACAAAAACAAAGAGTGATCTTTTTAGACTCTAAAAAGATCAAACGTGAAAAAAAAAAGACTCCCCTGCACCCCCACACACCTATAAATTATATATACCAGCTCTGAGATCATACAACAGTAGGGTAAGGGCAAATTTCCAGAGGTTGCTCTTCCATGATCTTAAACAGAAAACAGCAGAAAGCTGAAAAACAAGCCTATTAGAGTGTTTGGTCTTGTAGACTATGACCATCTATTCAGGTATTGCTGAAGACCGGCCATAGGAATCTGAGTGAAAAAAAATGGTTTGACAGCATGGCAACATGAAAATTGCAGTGACGTATCCTGGAGATATGCAAGAAGAGATCCACTGATTTAATATGTGAAGCTTTTGCTGTGCTTTAAATGAGTTTATATTCTGAATGGATTTCAGTGGTAGTGGAATTTGGTTACATAATTTAGCTATGGCATTTTAATATAGAGAGTCCCCTGCAGCATAAGGTGATTTGGGGCCTAGTATTGATTCTTGTGGGAAACCAATAGTTGCTGTGAGAAAGTAAAAAAATAATTTTTCTTTATGAATATATGTGCTTGAAAGGTAACTATGAAAAAAAGTGCAGTGAAGGGTTGGTGAGTGCTAAGGATGATAAGATTTTGATAAGTCTAGAAAGATGGTGGAGACTAGGCTTCTGACATTTCTGTGGGAATTGCAAGTTTTAGCAAAACTGAAAAGAGCCTATTTGGGATGACGACAGAACTTGGTTATTTATTAGATAGTTGATAAGTTGTGTATGAAAAAAATTCTATTATTTTGAAAGGGGAGAAAAAATGCAAGTGGCCTAAAGTTTTAAAACATCTGTATTAATTCCGCCCTTGTGCAATGGAATAATAAATGTTTTGTTATTTTATTTATTTATTTTTTTACAAAGCGAGGCAACTTTGTTTTCAGATATGGATCAGTTTATCAGAATTTATAGTTCATAGGTTCATAGGTTCATACTAGGCTATCTGCCCTAGGGCATTTATAAGCCCAGCCAGAGTGTGTTTGGCTTTCGCCACCCATTTTAAATTAATTTTGCTATGCCCTTTTTCAAGGTTAGTATACTGTGCCTCTGTCTAACAGTGACACAGAAGTGATACCCAGGGTAAACCTACAATCTCCCATCCACTCATCAAGATTCCTCTTGAAGAGAGTCAATGAGGGACTCTGCCTAACCTGGACTGGGATTTTATTCCAGAGTGAAGGGAGCCTCTGGGTTATGAATCTGTCCCTCCAGCATGTCCTATTTATTTCAGTGCTGAGGTTCAAGTCTCTCGAGCGCATAGCTCGATGGGATTTGGATTTTCTGAGGTGCAGTATGTCTATTAATTCTGGGTTGGACGTGGCTTTATACGTCAGGCACAGATCGCCTCTGAGCAGGCGGTATGCCACTGAGTAGAGCTGGAGTCTCTTTAAACGGGCAGCATATGGCATCTGTTTGAGCCCTTTGATCCTCTTGGTGAAGTACTTTTGGGGTCTTTCCAGTTGCTGCAGGTGTCTGGTAAGGTACATCCCAAAAGAGGCATTGTACTCAATTATGGGCCTGATGAGGGATGAGTAAAGAGGCACGATGACCTCCTCTGATCTAGATGTGAATCCCCTCATGATTAGGTGGACTATATAAAATGTTTTTCTAACCACTTTGGCCACGTGGTTGTCAAATGAGAGATTGCTATCAACTTGGGTCCCCAGGTCCCTAATAACTTCTTCTGTACTTAATGGATTACCACCTATGTGGTAATTTGTGGGCACTTTGTTTTTGCCAAAGGGGATGACTATACACTTTTTGGTGTTTAGCTTGAGGCCATGGCTCTGGCACCAGTTGTCTGTTTCTATGAGGCCCTTTTGGAGGATACTTGTGTCGGCTGGAGTGTCGATTATGGCGACCAGTTTGCAGTCATCTGTGAACTTGGTCAGCCACAGTCCTTCCATGTTGGCCTGTACCTCTGAGAAATATATACTGCACAAGAGAGGTCCCAGGACTGAGCCTTGTGGGATGCCACTTGTAACTGGTTTGGAGTCTGACATGGCTCCAGCAATTCTAACCATGTGGGTTCTGTCCTTGAGCCAGTTTGCAACCCATCTAGTGACATAGGGGTTTATATTTAAGCTGGTGAGCTTATCTATAATGCCCGAATGGGGAACTGTATCGAAGGCTTTTGCAAGGTCCAGGTAGGCTGGGTGGACCACCTTCCCCTCGTCAATGGCCTTGGTGATTGTTTCAAAGAAATCGACCAGGTTTAAGAGGCAGGATCTGCCCTTAACAAAACCGAACTGGGTAGGATCCAATGTCTGTAGGTCCCCAATATCTTTATTTATGAGGTCCATGATGATCCTTTCCATAGCTTTGCAAACCAAGCTAGTCAGGCTTATGGGGCGATAGCTTCCAGGATCCATTGAGGCACCACCTTTGTGGAGAGGGACCCCTGTTGCTGTACGCCACTCTTTGGGTACATATCCTATAGTAAGGCTGAGATTGAACAGTAGTTTTATGTTTGGGTTTAGCTCTTCTTGGAGTTCATGTAGGACGCAGCCTGGGACACCATCTGATCCCATTGATGCTGTGTTTTTTGCTTTGGAAAGGGCGGCTCTTACTTGAGCATCTGAGATGTCAGGGGGGCAGCACTCTGCTGGGATAGATATTTTCCCTTTTGGTGGGGAGGGGGGTGGAGAAGTTTGCGCTGAACCTGTCAGTTAGGATGTTGGCAATGTCTGTGGGTTCGATGTATTTTTTGTCATTTTGGACCAATTCTGAGCATATCTGGGAATTCCCACCCAGGTTCCTAACATAACTAAAGAAAGCCTTGTGATTATCCTTAGTGTCCTGTGCAATTTTTCTCTCGAAGCTGGCCTTAGACGATTTTATGAGTGTCCATAGTTTTTTGCTAATACTGATCAGAGATGCCTTCCCTTTTTGGGATTTTGCTCTATCATGTAGTAGCTTCCTCCTTCTACTGTATAGTTTGTTTATGGCTGGGGTCCACCAGACAGGACGTCTGCCTTTGGAGGATTGGGTCTTGGTTTTATTTGGGATTGCATGATCCATGCATTCCTGAACGTGTTCATAGAATGCGTTTATAAAGGATTCTGCGGTCTGGGCCATATTTTCCACAGGCTCGGGGGCTTTGAAGTATTCCACCTTGGTTTTGAGGAGTGTGAAATTCGCTTTAGATAAGTTTTTCACTCTGGTTTTCTGGGCAGGGGGTGGGGTCGGGATGTGAATATCCAGTGAGATTAGTTTATGGTCTGATCTTACCAGTGAGGGATACACTTCTGGTCTGGAGCATAGAGTCCCCATGTTGGTGATGATCAGGCCCAATATGTTTTCCCCTCTTGTGGGAGTGGTAACAAGTTGTTCCATAGCATTTGAGTTTATAAATTCTAGGAACCTTTGGGCTAGGGTGTTTGAGCTAGAGTAATGCTCCCAGTCTATGTTTGGGTAGTTGAAGTCGCCCAATATAATGGTGTTTGGAGAGACCTTCATATTTTCCATTGTTCTCAGGAACGCCAAGTGGGGTTCCTGGGTTTGGGAGGGTGATCTGTAGCAGGCTATAAACTGGAAGGCAGTTTTACCCCCTGTTAGTTGCACATGGATAGTCTCTGATGCTTCGTGCTGTGCCACCAACCTGGAGGTGTGGGTATCTTTGACGAATATTGATACTCCCCCTCCTTTTGTGGTTCGGTCCAAGTTTTGGGGCCAAAAAGCATGGTATGAGGTATAATCTGGTAGTGCTGGGGTGCTCTCGGGAGCCTTGAACCAGGTTTCTGTTACTGCACAGATATCGATGTTCTCCATGCTAAGGAGAGTTTTGAGTGCATGCATCTTGAGGTTTAGACTTCTGGCGTTGAGTAGCATTACTCTTAGTTTCTTATCCCTTGTGATACCTATGGAGGTGGGTTTGTCTTTTGAGCCTTGCCTAAAAAAGGCACTATGGGGGAAGCAAGAGCCTTTGCCAATATCCAAAAGCCCAGGGGTGACAGGTGCAAGCTGTCCCTAGCGAAGCATCGTGGCTTGTCGAGCATGTCATCCCAAGGCTGACAGGCATTGGATCCCCTTTGAATAACAGCAATACTTAAGCCAATTGTTGAAATTGATTATTTTGTCTTCATATTGTGGCATCATTCTTGGTGAGGGTAAGATGCTACTCAAGGTCAGGGTCATACCGGCCTGGGCTACATGCTCAGAGAGCTCCTCTATGTCTCTTTTCATGTAGTCCAGGGAGGTACATCTCAGGTCATTCACACCAGCATGGACAATGACCGAGTCATATTTGTACTTGCCTTGGAGTGACCTGAGTGCTTGTGTTATGTGGTGGATCCTAGCGCCCGACAGCTAGCTCACCGTGACCTTCTCCTTGTTCAGCCTGGTGAGCAGGACGTCAGTGTGCCTGATGATAGAGTCACCTATTCCAAGTGTATCAGGTATGTTGTTTAGCCTTAAGGGCTGTGACTGTTCGGCACACTGGCTTTGTGAGCTATGTGTTTCACGTGTTTTGTTTTGGGGTAGCGGTTGCTTGGGTGTCTGCTTTGGAGGTCTCTGCTGCTTAGGCAGATTTTTATTTAGAGCCTCCGAGTATGTTTTTGTGTGTTTATGTGTTTGGTTTGCTGTCGTGGTAGGTCTATGTGAGACTGGAATTGTGGTGAGTGTGGTTTCCTTCTCCTCCTGGCTGGTTACACCGGTACTGTGTTGAGAGAGCTTAGCCTCCAGTTTGGCTATATGGTTGCATCTCTCACATGTGTTGGAATTTGTTGGGAGGAGGAGAGGGTTGTCTGTGTACATGAGGCAGTTGTAACATTGCCCCAAGATTCCCAGATTCACCAGCTGGACCGGAGAGGAGATTGACAACTGACCTTTGGACATGCTAGAATAGTATTGGGAATTCCTTTATAATTGAAAAAAAGGACCAATGGGGATCAAGATACTCAAGGGGAGTTTGTGAGGGTGTAGTGCTTTTAATGTTTTAGTGCTGACTTTTATAATTGCTTTAGTGAGCAAGTGACAGGTAACTTAAATGCAATGTGTTACAGGTAACTTAAATGCAAAAACGACAAGCAGTAACTTTCTTTCAAGTGAAACAAGGAAATAAGTACAGCAAGCAATGTAGATATCACTAAGGATCCACAAAAGCGCTGAAAAGCCGCGTTTTAGGTGGAATTAGCATTTCAGTGAAATAAGAAGTAAACAAACAACAAGCATACAAACAAAGCTAGATTCAACAGGCCTGGATCTAGTCTATGCTACAGCAACAAGGTGTACTGATTTCAGTAAGAAAGAGTTCAAATATGCAGGCACTATAAGCCTTTAACCAGAAATTCCCAGCTCAGAAGGGCAGAGTCCAGCCTCTCCTCCCACAAGAGTGCAGACCATGAACCTTCTTAATGTAAAATAACTGGCCTGAAGCCCAAGTGCTTAAACCAGAACTAATACACTTTTAGAATAACAGACACTGAGCCCTCAATCAGCAGTTCCCAACTTAGAAGGATGTAAGTTACCTGTCCTGCCACCACAGTGCAGGCCACAAACCTTCCTAATGTAAAACAACTGGTCTGAAGCCCAAGTGCTTAATCCAAAAGACTTAGAATGATAGCTACACCTTAATCAAGTTACTACCAAGCAGTAATAAATACAATTGAATACTTTAAAGAATGCCTGGATTAGTGCTCAAGTTGTACAAACAAAGCTAGATTCAGCAGGCCTGAATCTAGTCTATGCTACAGCAAACAAGGTGTACCAATTTCAGTAAGAAGCAGTTCAAATATGCAGGCACTATAAGCCTTTAACCAGAAATTCCCAGCTCAGAAGGGCAGAATCCAGCCTCTCCTCCCACAAGAGTGCAGACCATGAACCCTCTTAATGTAAAATAACTGGCCTGAAGCCCAAGTGCTTAAACCAGAATGAATACACTTTTAGAATAACAGACACTGAGCCCTCAATCAGCAGTGGATATGCATTAGCCTCAGCTGGCGTTTTAAGATATTCACCAGGAAGATTGTCACGGGCAGTAACAGCAGGATTACATTTTTTAGGTATTTTGGATAGTATCTGTGGGAAACGGGTAAAAGGAGAAGTGTTGAATGAGATTATTTGTTTGAGTAGGTACATCAAGAACTTAATTAGTCACCTGACTGGTTAATAGCAGTACTGTCTGTATAAAGTGGTATTTAATTGGTTGCCTCTAGTATCATTTTGCTTCAGTGTGTTTGGTGTTGGCAGTGAATCTTGTCCTGGATTTATAAGTTTATCGATTGAGGCCCAGAACATTTTTGAATTACTTGTGTGTGTTTTAATTGGTTGTATAATAGATTTTCTTACCTTTGGTGATACATTGTTTTATTATGTTTCTTAGTTGTCCATATGCTATCAGAGAATGTGCAAACTGTACATCACCACCCTGACTGGAGAATGAATATTCTCCAGCAGGGTGTTAATATACAAGTAACGCCTGCTGAAAAATGAGTCTGATGCTTCATGGCAGCATATCAAGCTGCTGTGGAGCTCGGACTGCAAAAAGCAACCAGATGCCATTACTTTACACTTGTTAAGCAATGCTTTTGCTGTTTAGCGAGTGTAAAAAAAAATAAACAGAAAAAAGTGTATGTGTATGTATATATATATATATATATATATATATGTATGAGTGTGTTTTATGTTTCTCTCAGCATGTGTGAGTGAAAGCATGTATGAAAGCAGAATAGACTATGTGTGTGAGAGATCGAGAGAGAGTGAGTGCGATCTTGTGTGAGTGAATGTGCGTATGAAAACAGAGGAGACTGTGTGTGTGAGAGTAAAGAGTGAGAGTGATCTTGTGTGAGTGAATGTGTGTATGAAAGCAAAGGAGCCTGTGTGTGAGAGATCAAGGGAGAGAGAGAGAGAGAGAGTGATCTTGTATGAATTAATGCATGTATGAAAGCAGAGGAGACTGTGTGTGAGATCCAGAGAGAGAGAGAGAAAGAGAGTGGTCTTGTGGCTTAGTTTTCAACTGCCCACATTTTCGTAGAATGTCCAGATTTTTGCCTCATATTTTTTGTCTTTTCCTAATAAAATTTGTGGTGTTCTAAAGTTTTGTGGCAAATCAATGAGGAGTGAATTCATTAAATAATGACAGGCATTTGAGTTTCAGGCTTCATATCTTTCAGAAAAAGTATTGCAACACAAGACCGTTTATTCTAGCTTCTTCTTATTTTGGCTTTTCCCGGTTAGGGGTCACCACAGTGGATCACCTGTCCGCTCATGATTGGCAGTGAAGTTTTACAGTGTTGAGTTGCCAGCCCAGCATCCAACCTTCCACAGAAGGCACACACACGAACACACTCATGCCTAGGGCCAGTTTAGAGTGCTCAATCCACCTACAGCCTTTTATTCTAGCAACTTTCTAAATTTATAAAGGTAATATTTAAAAATTTTCCCTGTTTCGGGGGCTTTCTCCCCCCATTGTTTTTGGCTTTGTCCAGACTTTTGGTACTAAAATGTTGAGAATTATGCTTGTGTGAGTGAATGTGAGTATGAAACCAGGGGAGACTGTATGTATATGTATGTGTGTGTAAAAGCACAAGAGAATGTGCATGAGAAAGAGAGAGAGAGAAATAGGCTCTCTGTAAAATGGTTGTCTTTTACTTATTTCTTTTTTAAGTACTATATTATTTTTATATATTTTTGATGTAAAATGCTTTCTCCAACACCATTAACATATACTACAGAAAGTTTGAAGCATTAGGCGGAGGAACTATTTTACATCAAAAATATATAAAAAAAAATAATATAGTACTTACAAAAATAAGTCAGTAAAACAGCAATTTTACAGAGAGCCCATTCTCTAAGCACAATAATAGTCTCCAAGGTGTGTGTTAATGTGCAATTAATGCCTTTCCAGGGGTTTAGAGGCACATGCTGCGTCGGGTCTCCTAACACCCCTGGGCGAGCGTTAATTATACATTAACACACACCCTGTCCGGCATTATTGCTTACTAAATATAAAAGCTGTTCTATTTTTGTCCAGACATTCCAGGCTTTGGCTCTTTGTTTTGTGAGTTGTTTTGTTGCTAAAGATAGGCTTGGGGCAGGGTAGAGATTTTGACCTTTTTGTTGTGAGGAGGACTAGTATGTTTAGAGCACCTTGGAAGATTTTATTTAACTCAGAGACAGCATCCTATCTTGAGACAGTCTTTAGAGACTTCCAGTTAAGGAGATGAAGTGCATTAATAGATGTATATTTGTGAAAAGTAGTACATTTTCTTACCAGGTAGTAATCATGTGTTTCAGGACTGTTGCCTTGGTACCTTAAAGTGTAGATTGTGAAGTGACCACTTAGGCTGTCTGACAGAGGTCCGTGGGTTATTTCTTTATATGATGTCAGGATTCAGTTGATGGCTATGGCCTTGTTATTTCTAGTTGGTGTGGTAATAAGTTGGGTGAACATGTACAGGTATGTATTATTAATTGGACTTTCTAATTGTATGTTTTGCCAGTCTATATTAACATCATCCACCATTATGATATCATGAAGGATTTTTGAGGAAGCCCAGCAGGAGGTATTGCTAGTGTTTTAACAATGTTTCCTAAAGATATATGTGCAAACATGATTGTGACTCTCTTATGAGTGTTTAGTTTTAGCATGATTAGAAGGATTTCTGTGACAGACAAAGTTAATGGGTTGTGGAGAAAGAGAGATATATAATATTTATTTCTAGAAAATAATGACACCACCAGCTTTCTCATTGTCTCTGTTTAATCTGATACTACTATAGCCAAGTGGGACAATTTCTTCATTTTTTGTTTCCTAGCAGAGGCAGGTTGCTGTGACAACTAAGATGTCTGGAATGTGAAGTGCTATGCATTCATGCACTTTAGAGAGTTTGTTATAAATACTTTGCCAGTTAGTATGTACAAATGAAGGCCATAGTGGGATTATCAGTGAGGTGACCGTGACAAGGGAGCTGCCAGGGATATGCCATCTTCTGCTTAAACATGCTGAGTTATGCCAGGGTTTGGATGGATGTCACCACTAAGCTTCATGGATATGGAGGTGTGATGATACCGATAGAGATATTTCTGCTTGATTTTTTGCTTAGTACCAATTTTCTGTGTATATGACTGCTGCTTTGTATAACTGTACTTGAACAGCAGGATATACGAGTGCTGATATAGGTAAGGAGGTAGTTTGTTTGGAATACACAGTGTAAGAGGTTTGTCAGAGTTGTAAGGGTAATGGATGCTGGCTGGATGTTAAGTGTGCAAGTAAGAGAAGAGGTACTAGTATGAGGAAATGTAGGAAATGCTTATTGTTTCTGAAATGTAAGAAACAGACGGGTTTAAAGCATACAGGATAAGGATGTAGCTACGACAGGAAGTAGGGAGTGTTTAATTGGAGTCTAAGGTGAACTTTGGAATAATAGATGGTGTTGAGTCTGTAGGTTTATATATGATTTTGGTATGCAAAGGTGCAATGAATATTTTTTTTTGAGTTTTTGCATTTGGTTTATTTTCCATTTTATGCTATTCTTTACAGAAGCATTTGTATTTGAAGCCTTACGTGCAGTTATTTATATTGAGTGCATTCCTTTAAACGCTATCCTTCCTTTTGCCTGTTCTACAGATTTTGGTTTCATCAGCACATATGCAAAACTACACAGTACAGCAAGTAGTTGACAAGCAAGTTGTTTTCTTTAAAAAAAAATAACCTATAGACCATCTTCTGAAGGCCATATAGCCCCTCCCCCCTTACTCAGCTTTTCCCTTTAATTTTTTTTTTTTAAATATCATAATTTGTCAAACATTACATGAATTCAGAATGGTTAACATATATACAATTTTAAAAACATATAAACTACAGGACAATATATAACTATATACATTGGTGTTTATACAGAAGAAAGCAATAAATACATTTAAACACACTGTGAAGAATGATATATTAGTTTATATATCTTTGTCATTTTCTCAAATATTTCCAGAATTTTCATCCAAGAGTTATAAAACGATGTAGGTCTGGTGGTTCTGTTCTTCAGTGAAGATATTTCCATATCTCCAACTGATAAAGATAAGTTTTTAAATTCCTTGAATGTGAGAGAAGTCGCACTTTTCCATTCAATGGTGATGCTTTTGTGTGCTACTTCCAGTAATGTCCATAGAATTTTAAAGTCTTTTTTAGATACACAGTCCAGGATGGGAGAATTGAATAAAATCATTGATTTTGTTAATTGGTAATTATCACTGAAGACAATCTGGAAAAAATAATTAATATTATTCCAATATAAAGTGAAGATTTACATTCAAAGAATACATGCTGCCAGTCAGCTCTTGTTTTAGTTTGACATCTCCAGCACTGATCCTCACTAGCAAATATTTTAGCTAATTTGTGTGGTGTATAAAATCTCATGTGGTAAATATCTCCAGCTGAATAGTTGCCAGTATATTGACAATGTTGACTGTTTTGAGGATTTTAAGATAATCTTTTTTTCTTCTTCTATAGGAGGGTGGTTGTTAATCTGTGTATAATAGTCCCAATAAGTGTTTACATGGTAGACTTTTGTTTTTTTTTAACAAATTTATAAATATTAGAAAAGTATCCACAACCTTGATAAGGTTGAGTTGTGATTATAATAAAATATTCAATGAATTTTGGAAAACTATGTCTGATTGATACTTGCATTTGTTCAGTTTTATTTATAAGGTATTGTCTTAGATTTTGCAGAAGCAGCCATGAGTCAGTCCCCTGGATTTATGAAGCCTATTATAGCATGCAGGATTAGTTTAAGAGCTATTTTTGGCAATATAGCCCACGTGCAATCCAGGAACGAATTCCCGGGACATGCATATGAGCTCTTAGGCTAATCCTGCCCGGACCGAGCTCCTGTATGCAAATTACCCTCATTTGCAGGTGAAAACCATGCCAATGAGGGTAATATGTGATCTAGGAAGCTGGCAGCTATCCGGGCAAGACGAGTGCAGTGTGCAGAAATGTACTCTGTTAGTAACCGAGTACAGTTCTGCAATCTACAAAACGGTGCTATGACAGCTCCAAATAAAGGCTGCATATCATTGAGGAAGCATGCCAATGTCCAAGTAGAAGGCCACTGGCATTGCAAACTGTAAAAAAATAAAATAAACAACTTTTAATTATCTTTTTGCCGAGCTCGCCTGGATAAGCATAGGACAGTGACTCGCAAATGGGATTGGGGGGAAAATAATAAAATAAACCTAAAATAAGCATGCTAACTAAACTCAGTATTCTACCATGCAGGTCAATGGCAGGCAGAAGATAACCTGGCCAGTGAGTAATGGTTGCTAAGGGGGGAGGCTCATTGTGAGACGTAACTATGAATTAGCAGGCAATCCTATGCAAATGAGAGAAAGTTTAGTGAATCCCAGATTTTCCCAGGATGTGAGGCAGGTCCCAAGAGTGTAAGATTATAAATAGCTGGGTGCAAGACTAGGATATAGGTGACATCATGGGGGGGGGGGGTGTCAGGCATACTGTAAGTGGATTGGAGACCTGTGGCTCGGGATTGCTCCTAGCTTAGCACAGCTAAGCTAATGGTGTGTCTAAACCTGCCTAGCACTCTTTACAAAGTGCAAGCAGGTGCGCGCACTGCACACCGGGTTTTACAGGAAGAAAAAGGAAGTTAAACCAGGAAAAAGCAGCTCTGCGCACATTTGAGGTCTACGTTTGTGCGACGTGCACACTGGCCTAAACAGGGAGGCAATGGGAAGGGAAAACAGCAGTAGGAAGGTAATCAAGGAGAACTAGCTGAGCCACCAGGTGAAATGTATCAGAATCCGCTAATCACACAGGAAGCAGACCAGCCCAGCCCAGAACACCACTATAAACCAAGCAAACACCTACCCCCCCCCTGTTTTTTCCACACTCTACACCGCCGGTGTATACAAGCGAGGAAATTTTAAAACCAAACCTACAAAATGAGAAGGGCTGCAGCAGGCAACATACAACAACATGTGCAAGAGGTTGAGGGTGGTGAGGATGTCAGTGCTGCCGAACAACCCACAGTGAGGAGACAGAGAAGAGTGTACAGACCCAGGGTAAGCTACCAGGGACTACATGAGCTGGAGATAATGGAGTGCTATAGGGTAGACAGAGACTTCCTACAGCAAATCGTTTACCTGTGCGGGCCACACCTGACACCACACTGGCTGAGGGGAACCCATCCCAGTGGATACCAATGTATGTGTAGGCCTAGGTAAACTAGCCACAGATACCTCCCAAACTACAACTGGGGATAACATGGACATCTCACAGTCATAAGCATCCAGAGTATTCCACCAGTTCCTGGATGCCATGTCAGAACACGCCAGTGAGCACGTATATTTCCTCAACACATGTGAGGTGTTGACCCGCAATATGCATCTCTTCCACCAAATAGCTAACTACCCTGACATACTGGGTGCTATAGACTGCACACATTTACGCATCAAAGCACCACCCGGTGAGCAGGGTAGGGCCTACATCAACCACAGGGGCATCCCCTCCATCAACTGCCACATCATATGTGATGCCCAGGGCATTATACTGAATGTGTGTGCTGGCTGCCCTGGAATCTATGATGATTCACACATATGGCAATTGATGCAGCTGTACTACAGATTTGCCCATGTGGGCATACCCTACGGTCACTTAGTGGGAGATGCTGGGTACCCACTGGAGCCATGGCTGATGACACTCATCTGAAATGCACACACCTGAACAACGCCATAATGATTCACACACACGCACAGGCCAGACATATAATAGAGCATGTGTTTGGGATGCTCGGGTCATGGTTCCGGTGTCTGGGCACATCCGGTAGAGCCCTGCAGTATTCACCAGCTACATGTACCCAAATAGTAATGGTATGTGCTATGCTACACAATATGAGCCTGTGGAAACTGCTGCAACAGGAACAGCATGGGGCAGGGTCACACAGCCCCCCACCAATGCCAAGGTCTGTACAGGTATGGAGTGACTCGGAGGAGGAACAACCTGAGCATGCCCCAGTAGGCAGAAGGGGGCATGCCCAGTATGCCCTGGCCTTGGCAAAGAGGCAAGGCATAGCATATGTACTGACACAGTAGGGCCCCAGGGAATGACACCTCTCTCTGACTTGCACAGACAGTGAAAGGGATGCCAAACATGACACTACCTGTGCCCAACCATGTATAGGGAGTGTACTATGTGCATCCAACACAGGCAGCTCTCCAGCACCATCCATAAGTCCAGCACGCCCTCTAGGTAAGTCATTAAACCTACCAATTGCCAAATGAAGTAGAATGTGTTTTTACCTGTAGCTATGGTATGGATGTGAACATGCAAGGGAATTGGGTGGCCGGATGTCAAGGCAGCAGAGAGTAGACACCCATAGTAGCAGCACGAGAGCTGTAACACATACTGGAGTCACCATAGTAGCCAGAACTACACAGGGTGACAAAACCCACTGCAGGAAATGGCCTGAGGGACAAAGGTGTCCATAAGAGCCACACATGCCAGTCAGGAAGGATCACATACCCAACAACGGTCTCAGCCAACAGGACAGGTGAAGACAAACACAAACAAATGCTGTACTATGGCCCCCGAATTTGCCCTATGGTTAACCCTCCCCAAGGCCTACACAGACAGACCCCAGCAGGCCAGGCAGTCGGATGTAAGTTGTGAAGGTTAGGAAGTCAGACACTAATATGTAGGTAAACAAAGCTAGGATCTGTACTACACTGGTAAGCCCTAGCCAGCAGGATAGGTAAGACTGCAGACTGAAATGGAGTACCTGACATACCAGTACAGTCCTAGCAAATGTGTACAAGTGTCAGGTGCACCCCCCCCATCCAAAGTACACCTAGAGTAAAAGTCAGGTGTGCCCCTCCACTCCTGTGTAGAACAGTAGAAATAGTCAGGTGTCCCCCCCGCTATGCAGAAATGTAGCAACAGTCAATGGCAAATGACCGATGAATACCCTGCAGACACAGCATGCTACCTGTCGGTGTACAACAAAATGTCAGCACCGCAGTACAAACAACTTGGATATGATCCACACATGCAATACAGATGGCCATACTGGGTATGCTCAGACACTTAGAGGAATGAAGGCAATGTCAGTGAACAACATACTGAGAGGTCATACTGGGCATGCTCACACACTTAAACACATGAAGGCCATGTCTGCAAACACCAGTGGACCAGACATATCTGGAAATTGCAGTTCTCAGTGCAGACACATGTCAGTATGCACCACTCCTGCCTTGCACACACAGTGTATAGGAATACAGACAAATATGTAAGGACAACACGCTATAATAAGCCACAGGTACATGGGCATAGATATGTGGAAGAGGGTGACCATGACAAGGAGCCATGTGGGCCTGTCTCAACTGGCACACAGCCAAAGGGCCCCCCAACAAATGAGGTGTGGATGTAACCCACTGCAGATACTTGCCACCAGTACCTGTCAGCATGACAGACTATGTGGTGTATGTGCCAGCTGTGCAACAAGACTGTACAAGGAAGCAGCCATCTAGTAGCTGTATAATCACACCTGTGACATATGACCATGTGTGTGCCCGCATGTGGCATGTCAACCCCTACATGAATGGGGTATGGCCCATGCACACACTGCCCTCCCCATGGCAGTAGTATGACAAGCCTGCTGAGGTCATCCAATGTGAATTACACCTTTGGGAGAGCTATAGCTCAGTAATATGCATGGCGCGTCCCATAACTGCATACTGCTGTAGTGACAGAGTAGTTAGGTAGTAGTAGCAACCCCAGACCTGTCAATTGTTTGAGTATGTGTTTGTGTGTGTGCCTGTCTGCCTCTGACTGTGTAGAGTGAAATGCTTGTTAGGCTACTCACACTCTGTGCAATACATATAATCAACTTTGGCAAGGCTGCTGATGTCATTCACCTAGAAGTACACCTCTGGGAATGTGACAGTCCAGTAACTGCTGTGGTGCATCCTATAACTGCGTACTGCTGTAGTGTGATAAACTAGTTAGGTAGGTGTTCGAACCCCAGCCTTGGCAACTGTGTGAGTCTGTGTGTGTGTGTCTGACTTGGTAGAGAGCAATGCTTTTTAGGCTACTCACACTCCATACAATACAAATACACTACTTTGGCAAGGCTGCTGATGTCACTCACCTAGAAGTACACCTCTGGGAACATGATAGCCCAGTAATCACTGTAGCACACCCTGTAACTGAGTACTGCTGTAGTGTGATAAGCTAGCTAGGTAGGTGTTTTAACCCCAGCCCTGGCAACTGTGTTTGTGTGTGAGTTTGTGTGTGTATTTGTCTAACTAGATAGAGAGCAGTGCTTTTTAGGCTACTCACACTCCATACAAAACAAATACTCTACTTTGGCAAGGCTGTTGATGTCACTCATCTAGTCGTACACCTCTGGGAAAGTGATAGCCCAGTAATCGCCGTCGCGCATCCCATAACTATGTACTGCTGTAGTGTAATAAACTAGTTAAGTAGGTGTTTTAACCCCAATCCTAGCAGCTGTGTGTGTGTGTGTGTGTGTGTGTGTGTGTGTGTGTGTGTGTGTGTGTCTGACTGGGTAGAGAGCAATACTTTTTAGGCTACTCACAATCCATACAATACAAATACTCTACTTTGGCAAGGCTGCTGATGTCACTCACCTAGAAGTACACCTCTGGGTACATGATAGCCCAGTAATCGCCATAGCATGTCCTGTAACTACATACTGCTGTAGTGTGATAAACTAATTAGGTAAGTGTTCGAACCCCAACCCTGGCAAGTTTGTGTGTGAGTCTGTGTTTCTGAATGGGAAGAAAGTAATGCTTTTTAGGCTACTCACGCTTCATACAATACAAATACTCTACTTTGGCAAGGCTGCTGATGTCACTCACCTAGAAGTACACCTCTGGGAAATTGATAGCCCAGTAATCACCGTAGTGCATTCTCTAACTGCGTACTGCTGTAGTGTGATTTAGAACAGTGGTAGTGTTCCATCTCCATCCATGCCAGTTTTGGATGTGATGTGTGTGTCTCAGTGTCTGTATATGGAGCAATGATTTATAGGCTACTCACTCGGAGTACATTACAAATGTCTTACTTTGGTAGTCCTGCTGATGTCATTAATTGTGAAATACACCTTTGGGAAAGATGTACTTCAGTAATGTCCATGGCGCGTAATATAACTGCGCAGTGCTGTAGTGCAATAAACTAGCTAGTTAGGGGTTCTATGCCCAAACATGACAGGTGTGTGTTTGCAACTCATATCCTGTGTAGAGTTGGGTGTGAGTCTGTCACACCTGTGGGCAATGTGGAGGGGTTTTGCCAATTTAATTTATGGTGGCCCTATTATATATCACAATGTCAACCATACAGGGATAACAGATGTAAATGGCTGAGAGGCTGGGGTGCAAAGCCATACCCATACATGTGACATCAAGGCCTGCCAATCACAGTTAGCAACCCCACTGTGCCTTCACATGTGACTCACAACGGACATACCATGCCTGACAACATGGCCTGTATGGACAGATGAGACTGACATTAGGAAATGCTGTTAGCATGCGATCAATGTAGGTGCAGGGTAAATCTGCTGAACAGTACCACTCCCTACCACACGTGGGCAAGACTGGCACATCTGATGATAAGCTGTGTTCACAGCATGGGCCAGACATCCCAGGTACAGTTCCACATGTCACTGTACATGCATATGGGAGGTGTGCACATCCTAGACACCATCCACGTCATAGACTAGGGAACACATACATGGCAAGTGATGCACAGCATTTTCCAGACACAATAGTCATCCAGGTGCCTGGAAGACAGATGCAATACCCACCTATGTGGGCAAATGCAGGAGCTACAGGCCTGTGCCACAATGCAGACCATTGTCATGTGGGCTGATGCCAACATATACCCATTGCCTACCCTTGTATAGCCTGCTGGCACTGTTGGCCACCACACACCCGTGCAGACATGCATGTCTGAACTCGACCTTGTGTGTTCGTGTGTGCGTTGTATGGTGTGTATGTCCACATAGACATGCACTACTCCCACAGGGCACAATGAAGCATGCCACCATATGTCTGACAATCCCTCATACTCACTGCCCATATGACCGCCATATCACCCATGTGGTGCATGTGTTCCCTGCACATTGATGTGTTGTGGCAATCTCACTAGTGATGGGTTGCACTCCTGGCCCTGCCAAGTGTGTTAATGTGTGTGCATCCCTGTGCGAGTGTTCCTGTACTGACTCTGGCACCTGTTCATGCAGACAGACACATATACATCACCTACTGTATATCTACCGTATCCCTGTTGCAGATGTCACTCACCATCACATATATGTTCTGAGTGCTCCCCACCAGATAACCCATGTGACGCATCCAATAACAGCATCAAACTGTGATAGCACTAGATAGCTGTCGGGTGTTTAATACCCT
>NC_056744.1:231201402-231378902 GCF_019279795.1 Protopterus annectens
AAAAGATTTAACTTATTTTTCATAGAATTCTTTAAACTCTGTTCATTTTGTGATGTAAAAGGGTATTCTTGTGATGGGATTTGTGTATGTAGGTGTAAGTTCTATTTCAAAAACTAGAGCATTATGATCCGATAAGGGGCAATTTATAATTTTAACTTTATCAATCTTTGTTATTAAGTCGTTAGATACATATATCCTATCAATTCTAGAATTAGTCTTTTGTCTGAATGAATAAAATGAATAAGTTAATTAATCTGGATCTACGTATTCATTTATATCTTTTATGTATGCTGTATCAATAAACTTTAAATGTGCCTTTGATATAGGTTGCTTTCTTCTTGTGGTTTTTGAATCTGTATCTTTGTCATCTGTTAGACAGTTAAAATCACCTGCTATTATCAAGCTACCTTTAGCTAAATGTATTATGTCTTCAAAATGAAGTTTAACTGTTCCAATTTATAGTACTGGTTGGTACAATGAATATTAAGTGAATGAGGGTTAATGTATACGGTGAGGGGTCTGTTAACAATGCAGAATAGGTATAGGTAAGGAGAGATAATAAAGGAAAATTACTGTTGTAATTGTGTATGGATGTACAGAGACTGTGGGTGGAATTGTGTAAGCAGTATTGTGATATGACAGGAAGGCTGGGAGGTGTTATAGAGGAAGTGATGAGAGACAGATTTTAATATGATAAAAGTACATGAGAGGAGATCAGTCAGAAGAATAAAAGAGGGGTTGTGCTAATGAATTTCTTAGCATTAATGTTAGGGAGGGTACTGATAGCAGTGGATATAGTGCAAATAAGTATGGGATGGAGAAAGGCTTTAGGTGACAATGCTAACTGTTAGAAGGAAATTGGAAATAGGTGAATAGAAGCAAGAGTGATACTGTGATAGCTGTAAAGTTTTTTAGGAGGTATAGGGATCGGGTGCCACAGGTGATAGGTGTACACAGGTAATATAATGGTAGAGGAAGGTGGGTGCATGGGTAGGGGGTTGGTGGTAATTATGTGTAGGAAAGGGAAGTGTAGTTTGGTTTCTGAACCTGAGACCCTTTACTATAAAAGCAATCCGTTTATACCTGATGCTCAGCAATTAGCATGGAGGCACAAAGTAAAACAGAGCTACTTTCACTCACAGAATTCAGACATCAAGTAACTAGAGGTACAAAGTAACTGGTATACACAATGTAATTTAATGGTCAGGTGTAAGAACAGTGACCAATTAAGCAAATGGTCCTTAGAGGCTCTTCATGTTAAACATGCTTACACTGCACAGTGACAACAATCTCATTCAGCTACTGCTCACGGGTGCAGCTTTTGCACAAGGCTAGTTCACAGAGGTGTGATTTGTGACAGAGACTCTGTGAAAGAGGACCAATGTAATATCCACAGGCTCTGAAAGGAAAGAAACAAGAGAAAACCACTACAGTACAGAACACTATATGTATAAGATAAAATCAGAGCATTGAAAACTAGCTTATTCTTAGAGGTGGAGGAAGAAACGCAGTGAGTAAGAGACAATGGACTATTCTAAGAATAATGAGATGGTAAAATGTTTGTGAAAGTAAGGTCAAAACAGGTATAGCAGGAGGTGTAGTGACAAAGAAACGGAGTGATAAACTGTATAGAGCTATATAGTCTCATATGTTCATAGAAGTCATAGGTAAGCACTAGACTAGCTGTCCTGGTGAGCCTTTTCAAGCCTAGCCAGTTTCTTCTTTTGTGCTCAAATTAATCACTTCCATTTATCACATGGTCACTAATTGTATATTATTCCTAATGAGAGCAACTTCGATCTACCATAGATAATTTGAGGGGACCCTTGCATGGGATAAATCATCTAGGAGATGTCTCCATCCATTAGCAATACAGCGGGCAGCCCTGAAATAAATTTCCTGCTTCCCATCCATAGATCCAAGATGCACTTGAATGTGGACAAGGATGAACTTTGTTTTATGTGAATGAGGAGTCTGTTCCAGAGCAGTGTTATCCTCTGTGAGATATACCTTTTCCTCCAAAACATTCTGTTGATGTTGCAGTAGAGGTTTAAATCCCAAGACAGAGTATTTCTGATGCATATGACTTGCTGATGTGTAGCAAATTCATCAGTACTGGATCAGGGGATGTCTTGTATGCCAGACACAAGTCACCTCTTAGGAGTCTGTAGGACACCACTTATACTGACAGGACTTTGAGTCTATCCACATAGAACATGTTGCTTAGGCCTTGTACTCTTTTAGTAAGGTGTCTCTGTGGAAATTTCAGATGTTGCATGTGTCTGGACAGATACATGCCAAGGGGGTATTATATTCAATGATTGCCCTAACGAGGGCTGAGTGAAGGGGAACAATGACATCCCTATAGACACAATCTTTTTTTTATAAACTGTAAAATATAAAATGACTTTCTTACAACAATGGACACATGTTGATCAACATTTTGGTCACTGTCCACCTAAGTTTCCAACTCCCAAACTACTAGGTCAACTCTTAGGAGTGTATTGTCAATGTGGTAGTTCCCTGGGGTAGATGACTTTCCAAAAAACTACAATAATGCATTTTTTGGCATTTACTTTCAGTGCATGATTTTGACACCAGTTATTTATTTGTGGCAAACCACCCTGAATGATGGACAAATCATTTGGGGATTCAGTGACTGTTCCTAGCTTCCATTCACCTGCAAATGTACTCAGCCCTTTGCTACTGGCTTTAACTTCAGAAAAGTAGATGGCATACAGGAAATGTCACAGCTCAGAACTGTGGGGGAGTCCACTGTTGACTGGTCTCTTTGTGAAGGTAACTTCCCATATTTTGTTTTCCTGAGTCTTAAATGTGAGCCATTTGGCAATTCAGCACATGATATAGGGGGGGGGGGCTATTCCTCAGTTTATTAAACTTTTCTACTATGTCTCAGTGGAGAATTGTGTCAAAAGCTTTATCCAGGTCAAGGTATGTGGAGTGTATCATTTTGACTTCATCTTGTGCTTTGGTGACCTTTTCAAAAAATCTACCAGGATGCATAGGCATGACCTGCTCTTGACAAATCCAAAGTGAGATGGGAACTGTGTTTGAGGGTTGTCTGTGTCCTCATTGATTAGTTCAATATTAAGTCTTTCATGATTTTGCATACGAAGGCTGATGAAACATATGTGTCTGTAATTGCCTAGGTATGTGGAAGGTCCTATCTTATGCAAGGTAATGACTTGTAGCTGTTGTCCATTCACTTGGTTCAAAACCTGTATGGAGGCTCAGATTGAACCATATTGTTAGTGGTGTGGCTAAATCATGCCTCATGCTTTTTAAGATGCATCCTGGAATGTTGTCAGGATCCAGCAATGTAATATTTTTAGCTTCTGATGGCACATTTAGGGCTTCTTTTACATGTGGTAGCTGAAGGCGAGCCAGTTTCAGGCATATATTGATGGACAGACAGAAGGGAGAGAGGAATAAAGTAAGAGCTAAATTTATCTGCCAGTAGGTTTGCTATTATCTTTAGCCTTAGTGTAGATGCCATCATTCACATTCAGGTCAGTGAATTGCTGTATTCTGCTTTGAGATTATAAACAGAAATAAAAAATGCCTTGTGATTCTGTTTGGCTTGGATATCTATTTCAGCCTCAAACTCTGCTTTTATGGATTTCATTAAGCTCCTAAGTTTTTCTTTTCTTTTTTTTTTCATTTCAGTTACAAGGGCCATGACCTTCTGGGAATTAGTCTTACATTTGATCAAAATTCTTTTGCTTTTATTATAAAGCTCGTTGATATTATGGTTCTGCCATGTGGATATGTATCAGTGTTTGCCCTGCATTTGTTTCAGCAAGGTACATCTGCATCTTTGCAGCTGTTTACATGCTGGTGTAATGTGGTGGTGTACATTTTTGTGTCTTCAGTGGAGTTAACTGGGACTGATGGGGATTTGAAGTATGCAATATATCAGTTAGGACTAGGTAGGCAGTTTGTCTTAAAGAAATTTCTAAAGGTAGCTTGAGTGAAGGGATCTCTCATTTCAGTTTTATTTCGAAGGAGACTGCTTTATAGTCAGACCTAACAAGTGATGAAGATATGCAAGGGTGGTGCAAGATGCTCCAGTATTAAGGACAAGATCCAAGAGCAAATTATAAGAACATAGCACTACACCAAACTGTTCAGCAAATTACAAAACCATCACTTAGGAAGTAATCATCGGATTAATCCATATGACAAAAGAATGTTGTGTATACCAAAGCAGCAGCAAATGAAATGACATACTTGAATCACATACTTGTTAAATGAATGGCACAAGCTAAACATATGCAAAGCTTTACAAACTAGAATAAAATCAGTATAAATGCAACATAATGCCAAGGTCTTTTCACTGTTCTACACACTTTTAGAACAAACTGAAATGTAATAACACCTGACACATTATGTGTCCTGTGAACAAATATGGTGACCAAGTGGTTGTGAAGAACTGAGGAGAGGAAGAGATTTACATTGCCCTACAGTGATGCAGACGCTAAGGAGAATATTAGTGTGAAACCACTCACAAAAAAGCTCAGCAAATCTGGGAGGAAGAAGAAGAAGAAGAAGAAGAAGAAGAAGAAGAAGAAGAAGAAGAAGAAGAAGAAGAAGAAGAAGAAGAAGAAGAAGAAGAAGAAACTATGCCCCATTGTTTCTACTATAATTGTAGAATGACTAGCAGTAATATGTGTCATGTAACTAAAGCTGCCTAGTGGGATTATAAGGATACAGCAGCTACCCCTGATAGACAGAACCTAGGTCATGCAGGGCATGGATCATAAGATCTTTTAGGTCATACAAAAATATAGAGAATGAAGCAATCATATTTGGTGATGTGAATATTAACTGGTTAGACATCATACATCATCACCCAACAAACAGTATCAACCTATTTAAGTATAGCCAGGTCATTACTACAATACCAGTAGCTTGCCAGACACGCATGTATTACTGCTGCACAAGTTAAAACAGCATTGTCCAAGGCCAAGAATACAGCTTTAATGGGACTTGACAATATCCCTGGCTGTGTTCTACATGAACTACAGAGTGAACTGGCACCTCATCTGTGTGCACTGTTCAATCACAGCCTCACTTCAGTCTTTGTCCTTACTGAATGATGCACTGCAACAGTCATCCCTCTTCACAAAGGAGGAGCGATTACAGACTCTGGGAGCTATTGCACAGCTATGGAACACAGCATCATGGACCTAATAAACAAGGATATAGGGAATCTCCAAACTCTGGATCCCATACAGTTTGGTTTTATGAAGGGTAGATCATGACTGGTCAACTTGGTTGACTTCTTTGAATCAGTCACCAGAGCTGTGGATGAAGGCAAGGTGGCTCATACAGCCTACCGTGATCTGACCAAGGCCTTTGATGCCATTCCCCACTCAGGAATCATAGAAAAACTCACTAAGCTAGGCATCAATCTTTATGTCACTAGGTGGGTTGTAAATTGGCTCACAGATAGAACTCACAGTGAAAAAGTAGCTGACTACAAGTCAGACTTCCAACCAGTCATGAGTGGAGTCCCACGGGGTTCGGTCCTGGGTCCTCTCTTGCTTGGTATCTACTTCCTTGAAGTCCAGGCCACCATGTAGGGACTCTAGCTGACAAAGTTTGCAGACGATTGCAAGTTGGGAGCTATTATTAACTCTACAAGTGATGTTGACATCATACAGAAAGGCTTCACTGAGTCCAAAGACTGGTGTCAGAACCATGACCATAAGTTCAATTCCAAAAAAATGTGTCGTCATCCCCTTTGGGAAAAACCTGGTTCCCATGAATTACCACATTGATGGCAGTCCGCTGAGCACAGAAGGCATTATAAGAGATCTGGGGAACACAGGTTGACAGCAATCTCTCTTTTGACCACCACATTGCCACTGTGGTCAGAAAGTCCTTCTATGTGGCACATCTCATTACTAAGGGTTTTGCATCCAAGAAGAAAAAGGTCATTGTCTCCCTCTACTTTTCCCTCATTAGGCCAGTCATTGAGTACAATGCCCCATATGCCATGTGCCTCACTAGACACCTGAAACAACTGGAGAGGCTGCAAAAGTTCCACACAAAGAGGATCCTAGGCCTTAAACACTTGTCATATACAGACAGACTCAAAAAACTCCAACTATTCTCTGTCTCATATCGCCTACTTAGAGGCGATCTCTGTTTGACTTACAAAGCCATGTTTGACCCAGCTCTATTACAAATGTTACATCTAAAGAAATCCCAATCCCTCCACACCACACACTCCAGAAACCTCTACCTCATTACTACAATCAACAGAACATGCTGGAGGGACAGGTTCATAACCCAGAGACTGCCCATGCTATGGAATGGACTTCCCATACATGTCAAACAGAGCACCTCACCGGCCCTCTTCAAGAGAAATCTTGATGAGTGGATGGGAAATAGAAAATTCACCCTGGGGATTACTCCAGTGGCTCTACTTGACAGAGGCACTGGGAACTAAGGTTGGGTGGCACAATGCCAGTGTAATCCTATGGGCTAGGCTTGTAAAGGCTCCAGGGCCATTAGCCTAGTACACATCTATGAACTTATGAACCTATAACCACACCCAACAAAAACAACAGCTCAATGCTAGACTGGGTCCTTGTCTCTGACCCTAGTAAAATCTCCACCACTGGCACTATGCCTAACAGCATTAGTGATCACTTACCGGCAAACATAATTCACAAACCAATTCCAGTGCTTAATATACACCACTATAAGCATACCAGAAACCTATCTCACTTCTGCCCAACTACATTTAACGAGATCCTATGAAATATCAACTGGCATTCACTTAAAGTCCTACCACTGAATGATGCTGTTGAATTCTTTAACTCAACATTCCTCTATATACTAGACAATCTTGCTCTTCTCCAACATAGGAGAGTGAAATCCATCCAGGTCAGCTGGCTTACCAAATCCACCAAACAATTTATGAAAGCTATGGATAAGGCCTGGAAATTATGGCATACAAGTAAAAGCCCTGCAGACTTCGCTCAATACAAACAACTGCATAATCAAGTAAGGCGACTTGTCATCAAAAACAAAAAGGTTGCTACATTACTCTGCAAAACGACCATATGCAAAATCCTAAAATGGTGTGGAGGTCCATAAACTGTCTATTATACTATAACACAGGCAAAAGTGATAATCCCTCCCCTGTTCCAGACATGGACCCAGCTGAAACTGCCTCACTTTTTACTCATTCTTTAAAAACAGTATAGTCAATCTCACTGCCAACTTCTCACTAATCAACTCACTGCCCCCAGACCCATCTGCTACAACAAGACCAAACTTCTCTCTCATACTCATACCTACCTCCACCATAAAAAAACTCCTGCTTAAACTTAAACCTGGATCAAGTTTTCCAGATAACTTACCACCAGAATTCTTCCAAAATCAGCAGACACTATAGCCTATCCCATTAGTATACTACTAAACAGATCCATTCAAGAGTCCTTCATTCCCACCATCTGGAAAGAGGCATATATCCTTCCTCTCCACAAAGGTGGAAACAATAATGATAGATCTAATTTCTGTCCAATTGCCATCCTCTCTCCCATCTCCAAAATTCTGGAAAAATGTATCCATAGTCAACTACTTAACTACCCACTATACCTCAACCTCCTCTTCTCAACCCAACATGGGTTTAGGCCTAGTCATAGCACCACCACTGCTCTTGTATCTTTCTTGGATACAGTTAACCATGCCTGAGAATCAGGATAACTTGTCTCCTCACTATCTCTTGACCTTTCCAAGGCATTCAACACTGTCTTCCACCCACTTCTTCTGACTAAACTCTCCAATTTATGCACATCTCCCCCTACCCTAGGCTGGATTTCCAACTACTTTACAGATATAAAACAAGTAACCAGGTGGCACCAATCCCTTTCTCCTTTCCTTAGCATCAATACTGGAGTCCCACGAGGGTACATAATAGGTCCGCTGCTTTTCAGCATTTTTTCAATGATTTCCATACCAGCATAACCCATGCTAATGTCATCTATTATGCAGATGAATCCACCATCATCTGCATTGCCAAGTCTACTTCAGAACTACTTACACTCGCCAAAAGTGCCTTCAGCTTCACTGAAACCTGGATACATAATAACCATTTAGCCCTAAATGCTAATAAAACCAAACTAAAGTTATTCACCCCCAAAAAACAACACCCCAAATCTCAAATGAATTTATTATGAACTCACTCAGCAACATTTGCCTTGAAATTTTCCCATATACCAAACTTCTAGGGGTCATCAGAGATGAACACCTAACTTTCAACCAGCATATTGACACAAACATCAAAAAAAAAACACCAGAAACTAGGCATCCTGTACAGGCACAAACACTTCCTCACTTATGCAACAAGACTATCCCCTCCCTATTCCTTTCTACTTCAATCCTTGCTCTATGGTGCACCTGTCCTTACTAATATACATTCCTCTCTTAAATCCAAACTAGACTCATGGTAAAATAAAATTGCAAAATTTTTAACTATCGGCAAATACTCCTCCCACCACTGTGTGTCAGTCCAGCATCCAAACTGACTAGAACTTCCACAACATCTAACATATGTGCAACTAACCACAGCTCATGAGCTAATCTATAAGACTTCTAGTTGTCCTGCCCTCTCTTCTCTGTTCACCATGTATCACCCAAATAGACCTCTGTGTTCAGTCAATCAGATGCTCCTTAATGTAGCAAAACCTAACTTTTCAGCCTGTCAAATGCATTACCCATATGCTATAGCGAAATTATGGAATGCTCTTCCTCCTTCTGTTAGGTCTACTAGCAAGCCTGAATGCTTTAAGACTTCACTGAAACAATAGCTGTTCTCCCATTGGCTATGTACATCCACCAGCACTGACTATAAAAAAAAAAACAGTAGTCCTTGCCTTCCTACTTTTCCTCCCTATCTCATTTATGTTTCAGACTCTTCATATATACATTCAGTCCTTCCAACTTACTAAGTCCAACATGTGCTACCCAGCCACACATAATCTGCTATATCAGTTACCTACCATATCTTCTATTCATTCTTGATGCCTATATAGCAATATCTCTAAGGTATACCCTACTTTCAGAATCTTTAATCTGCTGTTTCCCATCTTTCCCTCTCTACTGCAAATCTGCAATACTGTATTGTTCACACATTCGCTATTATCCCACATCATCAAATATATACTTATTTGGCTTGCATTTTTAGAATCTAACATCTGTATAACTAGTATTATTTATTTTATTGAATCATCTATTCTGTATTATACTGTTCTGTACCATCGCTGCTTGATTTCTATATTTTGATTCTGTAGCTTTATCACGTTGTTTGTTTTTGGAGCTTTCCTCCCTGGGCTCTACTGAAAACAGGCTCACCCTGGCCCAGTAAGTCTTGCAGTAAATAAATGCAAATAAATAAATAAATCATAGGGTCATAGGAGGTTAATAGGCTAATGGCTCTTGGGCCCTTACAAGCCTAGCCAAGTTCAACACATGTTCCCAAAGGGTATCTTGTTCAAGCAGACACTAAAATAAGTACCTATTGCCCCTGTCTAAGAGGGACAGAGGTGGAACCCCTGGAATGAATTTCCGGTTACCCATCCAATTGTCCAAATTACACTTAAATAGGGCCAAAGAAGGGCTTTGTTTACCATTAATAGGAATCTTGTTCCAAAGGTGGGGCAACCTCTGTGAGACAAATCTGTCTCTACAGCAAGTTCTGTTGATGTCACATACCGGGTTAAGGTCCTTTGACCGAGTTACCTGTGTGCCATTTGACTTGCGATTATGCAGCATTTCCATTAAAGCTGGGTCAGAGATTGCTCTATATACAAGGCACAGTTCACCTCTGAGGAGACTGTATGACACAGAGCTAGATGGTAAACACTAGAATTTTAAAAGTGCATTTCAGAATAAGAGGTTGTCAACATAAGTTCCTAAGGACTAGTATGATTAATACACCAGTTTTAAGTCTGGTTGCTCAATTCTGAGCCCACTAAAAATGTGAGAAGTCACTATCTGAAATCCCAAGTAAAAGAACATTGTAGTAGTTTAAATGAAAATGTACTAGTGCATTTACAACCACATGAACATGTAATCTAGACTGTTAGTGCTTAATATTAGCAATATTCCTTTTCTGGAAGTATAATATTTTGATGATAGCCGAAAGCTGACCCCACGGGTCAGCCCGTCATTAAGAAATATGCCCAGATTTTGATGTTGAAAACAAATTCCACTTGATTGTGACCATAAATAATCAACAGTGCCAATAGTGGAATGTTTAACAGATGAATGACAGTCTGCACCAGTAAAGTTTTAGTCTTGGTGGGGCTGAGTTTCAGCTGTTAACACTTGTGCAATCAATTGGATTGAAAACAGTCTTCTGAGGCAAATTCCATGCAGTATCCTTTGTATTTAATGCCTATATCTCCAAAGTTGTTCAACTTTTACTCATGAAGATTTTACATTATATTATTAGCATTTTTATCTATAAAATTTCTTTGAGCTCCTATACTCAAACACAAGTAAGTAGCTACATTTTGGTTTTAATGAAACAATATTTGTTATGCTACATTTCAAATCCCCACATACACAAATAATGAAAAGATCACTTTCATATGCAAACATATATTACTTTTATGTCTGAAATCACACCAATGTTATCTATTTTTTATTTTTATTATACCTTGCATCAAAATGTGCTTAGATGTTGTCTCCATCTATAAAGGCAAATGCATACATTTATCTTCCTGTAATGCAGTTTGTTGTACATGAGTGCATAAAATGTGCATTGGAAAGGGAAAGAATCTCAATTCCAGAAGAGAAAAAAAAAACTTCTATATTTTGGCAAAGTAAATAGAGATTTTTTTCTCTCAGATGTACTAAAAGTTCAATAAAGAAGTATTAAAAACCATTATTGTACTCAACATACTGAACAGAAGTTTACTGCAGCACTCGTAATGAAAACTGAGTGCAATGCAAAATGCCATACAGCATCAGTAAAAGGATAAGAACTAAAGACTCTGGGACCTGTCTCTGAATGTCTATGGCTCTTTCAGGTAATAAAAACAGGGTACAGCTGCACAGCACACCTCAGACTGCAATTCTATACACGGATTTTTCAGTGGAACTGACTTCTGAATTTGACTACACATCCTTAGCTGCTTAAAAGCATAATATTATAGCCACTGCACATTAGAAATTTTCTTATGAAGTATGGCAAATTTTTCTTCTGATTCAACACTGAATAACAAAGTATTTCAAATTATTGCTGTGTGCAATGAACTTAGCTCAGGTTCACCAGTGTACTCAAAATGAAAACTGACTATAACGTAAAGATGTCAGAAAATGTCAGGAAAGATACCTGGACTAAAGCCATTAGTTTGACTCATGAACTAAACCCATTGGTGGCTGTCTTTAAAAAGCTATATATCTCTGACCCCTTTGAAATTTCCCTATGCAACTTTCAAGCAATAGCAAGAATCAGTCAAATACAAGGCTAAAATTCCAAGCTCAGAATTTCCAATAGCACAAACCACTGAATTTGACTGCAACAGCTTTAGCTGCATAAAAGCATAAAAGCATGCAGTTGTAACCATGGCATGTTAGAAATAAAAACTGTGTGTGTGTGTGTGTGTGTGTGTGTGTGTGTGTGTGTGTGTGTGTGTGTGTGTGTGTGTATATATTTTATTTTCTAGTGAAATCTGGAAGAAACTTAATTCTTTGCAACTCAATACAGAACAATGAAGTCTGTCTTAATATATCACTAAACCATATGCAATGAAATGTAACTAAAACTTTTCAGTTTTGGCAAGTATTTGTAGCATCTTATCAATTATGAATACTGATTAGTTTACATGTAAATCTTTTAATTTCTATCCAATTAAATCTGTGCCTGATGTCAAACAAGCTATAAGACTGAAAAAAAAATCGACTCCTGGATTAGATAATATAAACTGATTCGTTTTATGCAGTATTAAAGACCAACTTATTTTAGTTTTGGCTTATTTGCAATGGTTTACCCATGAAATGCATTGCGTACCAGAAATATAGACGATAGCTCATGTGATCCTTGTGAACCAGGGGCAATATAATTGCAGTATTGATAACTATTTATCTATTTGCTTAACATGTCTAATTGGGAAAACTTTTGAACATGTTTTATTACAATTTATACATGAGACAAACTCACATTTTGACATAAAAAAATAGGGAAATAATATATTACAAAAGGAACATTGATAGCTTTATCATCAGAAAACAAATCAAACTTACTACTATCAGTTAAGCTAAAATCTTACTCTCAATACTGGAGAGTATTTAATTTAATTTCTGTATAGATTCTTTTTAACCCCCGATAAAATTTCAAAAATCAATTCTTCCAGTAATGGGTTATGTTGGAGATGTCAACAGGCATCTAAAGCAGATTGTGCTCATATTTTTTTATGACTGTAAGAATATTAAAGAATATTGGAATGATATTAATAATTTTTGTAAGCAATTTACACAGATACATTTGTCACAGCTAAAGCACTAATTTTATTGAATGTAAATGAAAGTCCTCTTATCAATAAAACTAATCTATATTTACAATGGACAATGCTAGCAATAGCTAGAAAATGCATAACTAGAAAATGGAGCTCTAACACAGTGCCCACCATGGAGGACTTCATATGTTTATTGAAGAAGACAAAATTGATAGAGATTAAAACCAAGGAACTAAGAATGTATCTTAATCCATTAGTTAATAATCTGTGGAAGAAAGGTTTGTCATTGATTGACACCTTGCCATTGGAATTGGTCTCTTCCTGATAATATATATACTGAGTGTTAAGATTTACTGTATATGTTATAAATGTGTTGATATCTTAAGTCTACTTATGTTAGGCTATATGTAAATATTGTATATAGTTAACTTATTAACTAATTTGGTATTTAAAATGTAAACGAGTATTCTCTGTGTTATATGTTTAAAATAAAAATTATCTGAGGAAAAAAATAGGTTAAGATCTTACACTAAAAATTGGATATCTGTTTATTCGATGTCCCTAAATGACTTAGCTCAGGAGTCCCTGTGAATACTAACCCACTGATCAAAAAATAAACACATGTGATCTTCCCTAATATGTCCAGGCCTTCCTCTCCTGAAAGAGCTGTGGAAGATATGGTGGGAGTTCAGCCACATGCACTGCCAGAAATGCACAGTCCAATTAGAAAGGTAGAAGTCTAGATGACACAAAAGGAACTAAATATTGCATCTGGGTGGGAGTATGATCAATCTAATATTAAGTTTTGCCAAAATACCCCAATTATTAAAATGATAAATGGCATAAGGGTAGAGACTGACAGCAAAGAGCAGATAGTTAAGAATATACTCATGGATATAAGTATAGAAAGTGGAAAAGAGATGGGTGGATCTCATAGTGCTGAAAATGGAAACAGGAACTTTAATACAGTCTTGAGTTTCTCTCAGCTACACTGGATGAAAAAACAGTCAGAAAGAGAACAGGATTCAAAAGGTACCGAACAAACCTGCATTGGCAAATTCTAAAAGTAACAAAACTCAAAGAAAACTATAATTTCCACATCAGATTGACTTTTCAATTATAAAGTCCTAGCATTTAATCTCCATGGAGCATTTGCAATGTTTCAGAGACAGATGTGCAAAACTCAGAAACTTTAGACGGGATATGCAGCTGCACCTTGAGAACTTATTTTTACATGTAAATTTTTTTTAATCATATTTTATGACATTTAAAGGATGTCCTTAAATAAAAGAGCACATAAAACAAGAAATCTGACTGTTTTCTTCCCCAGATCAACTGTCCAGCCAGCTGTCAGGAAGCACTACCTTGGAAGCTCCTCCTACTTTGCTTTTCAAAGTCAAAGAATGACTCTGCAACTTATTTAAATTCAAGCTTTTAAAGAGTTCTGAACTGCCTTTTATTGCTTAAACAAGTGAGGTAACTCAAATTTACTATAAAACCTTAACTTAACAAAGAAAATGACAAAACTGCAAAACGGATATTAATTAATCAATTTACATATATTAAATATGCAAATTTCTCTAAACAACAGTATGATGATTGTAATACTATATTTTGGTAAGAAAAGGTATAAAATACTGTAAAACAGTACATTTCTGCATGACAGAATCTGCTGCAAATGCTAAGCAAATGCATTTTGCATGTTAATTAAATTGCGTGCATATGTTGTCGAACGTTTATGTGTCTCAACAAAGTATGACAAAACAAGGAAGAAAACTAAGGTAGAGCTTACCAAACAATGAAATATGTATAGTATCCTTATCCTATGAGAATAAAGACCATGATTTGAAAAGCCGTACTATATTTATGAGGGCTAATATACAAAAATAATATTTAGGGTGACATTCATAGCCCGAGGTTAATACTTACACAAGACTTATCAACAGAAAGTGTAGCTACTCCAACATGCAAATATATTAAGCACCAGCTAATGGCACAAGCTATGACAAAGTTAAATCCTGCACAGACATGACCTCTATATTTCAGACTGTTTACAAGTTGATAAAATTGTTTAAAAATGTCTTAGTTATATGTGAATGCATCCATTAGGGCATAGAGTCTCAATTTCTTTCAGCTATTTATAGTATTTCTGAAGTGGCACTCAGCACAACTATCCTGAATGAATTTTAAGGAAGGAAAATAATGACGATAGGGGTGTACCTATGTGGACACCATCACTGGATCTTTGTAAGCAAAAAGGGAAGATAAGGCAGCTGAAAAATGGGGACACAGAAGCCAAGAGTGACAAACAGAAGGAAAACACCAAGACGATTGTGCTGGAGGAGATGGTAATGTTACTAAGTTTTTGGAAGGGGATAGACCTACCTATTTTTCAGTTTAAATTTTTTTTTTTGTAGACAGGGTTAAGAAAGTAGGGAGGGTAAGGCAGTGTTAGAGCAGCTCTTAACCCAATACAAAGGATCTCAGATATTTCCGCTGTACAATGGAGCTGCATTGGATGATCATGATGGCATTGGCTGGAGGCCTCTTTTAGCTCAGTGGTCAGAGCTGATGAGAGCAGAAATTCTTGCTTCTATTGGAGGTGGTCTTGCTTGGACCAAATGCATCTCTTCATAGTGCATTCAGACACCTTTTGAGGCTTTCCAGGATGAGCTGCACCAAAGTGCCAACAGGACAGGAGCCACCACCCTGAGTTGTGAGGATGTCCTCCTGTGGATGGATGGAGCTGACAAATGTTCCATGACCTCACATGCACATGGTCAGGCTGCTCTTGGGCTCCTGGACCTGTGGAAAAGAGAACATAAAGAGAAAAAAAACAATAAACAGTAAACAATACTTGCATATACCATATTCCATTCCTTTTTAAATAGTACTCTATTGACTCCTAATTTACTGAATGCCCCTTTCTAAAACCCCTGACATAACTACATTATTTTCCTACTTCTCAGTGAACTGCAGCTCCCCGATTTTAAAGAAAAATAATAACAGAAAAGAAAAGACATGTTTTCTTTTAGAATCTAGCTTGTTTAATTGCCCTTATATCTGGCTGTTTATCTTCCCCGGACACTGGATTGTACTGGCTGATTTTTTTTTTTTTGTAATTTTCTCTGCTTCATGCTTGGGTATCTCTTCATACCCCAGACTTTATCTCTGTCATAGAAACTTGGCTTAAACCTCAAAACCAAGATAAAAACATTCTTCCTCCAGGTTATAATATACTTTGCCAAGATCGCTTAAAGAAAAAAGGTGGAGGTGTTGCTTTAGTTTACTCTAACTACCTCACTCTCTCCCTTCCTAAAGAACCACGTCCCTCCTTTACACCTGTTGAAATACTAATAGCAAACCTCAAACCCAATGACTTTATTACTATCACAGTAGTAGCCATACACATTCCACCAGGGGACAACATCCCCTTTATGGAAAATATACTGTCATATCTCTCCCTAGATTTCCCTAATGAAACCATCCTTCTTGGGGACGTAAACATTAATTGGCATAATCTTAATAATCCAAACCCTCCACAACACATAAACCTCCATGGATTTACACAACTAATCTCCAAACTTACCCATACTAATAACTCTCATTCTTCAAGTTAGTCGATAGATTGGATACTTGTTTCTAACCCCAGCAAATACCATAACCCTAAAACTCTACCTAATGCCCTGAGCGACCACTCACCTAGAAAAGTGCTGTGATACATCACCTACCTCCTCTAACCACACCTGCTTATCACCTGCCGCAAACTTTCAACCTTTAACCCAGACACTTTTAAAACCTTCCTCTTTAGAATTAACTGGAATGTCTTACTCAGCTCCCACTCAATGAAGCAGTAAATGCTTCAGCTCAGCTTTCCTAAATATTTTAAATTCTCTAGCCCCACTGAGAAAAGTTTGATTAAAGACAAAAATTTCACCCTGGCTAACTAAAACCACCCATGCCCTTATGAAATCCAGAGATAGGGCATGGAAAATATGGGTACAAACCAAACTTCCAGCTGACATCCTAAAGTATAAAGAACTTAGAAATCAGACAAAAAATTATCACCAAAGACAAAAAAGACTTTTATTATAATCCCCCCAAAACATTAAAATCTGATCCAAAAAAAATCTGGAATGCTATAAACCAAATCAAATACAACATCCAGGTAACCCAACTTCACCAAACCTATGTCCTGACAAGTCACCTGAAGAAACTGCCAATATCTTCAACACCTACTTTATAGAATCCATTTCCAAACTATTTAACCCAAGCCTCACAAACAACAACACTTCAAACCTCCCTCTACACCCCTCAACCACTATCTCAGTAAACTCTTTTTCTCTTAAACCTATCTCCATTGACTATATCAGAACTCAACTCTCAAAGCTCAAACCATGCTCTGTATCAGCAGACAATATTCCTTCTTACTTTCTCCGGACTGCTGCACACTCCCTTTGCTATGCCTGTATCTATACTAATCAAATGCTCCATCTCTGAGTCTAAAGGTCCTTCTATCTCAAAACAGTTTTACGCTCTTCTTATTCATAAAGCAGGTAACTCCACAGACATATCTAATTTCAGAACTATCGCTATCCT
Source organism: Protopterus annectens (assembly GCF_019279795.1). Lineage (NCBI taxonomy): Eukaryota > Metazoa > Chordata > Ceratodontiformes > Protopteridae > Protopterus > Protopterus annectens. The sequence goes on from NC_056744.1 coordinate 231,218,502, forward strand.
CTCCCCTCTCTGCAAAATCCTTGAGAAATGTATACACAAACAAGTTATGCATTATCTCTTACAAGAAAAACTTCTCACTCCAAAACAGAATGGCTTATCTCCCAAGCATAGTACTACCACAGCTCTACTATTATTTTTCAACACTATAGCCTTGGCTAAAGATGATCACAAATTCATATCCTGTCTATTCCTTGACCTTTCTAAGGCTATTGACACTGTCTTACACACTCTGCTACTTAGTAAACTTGTAGACCTAAACTTCTCCCCTGATACAGTTGCATGGTTCTCTAGCTATCTTTCTGATAGGCTGCAGTCAGTGTGATGGGACTCAGCATTATCTACCCCTCTCTCAGTAAGAACTGGTGTTTCCCAATATTCCATTCTTGGACCTCTACTCTTTAATATCTTCACCAACTCACTCCACTCCTCTTGTCCTCAGTCTAACATTGTCCAATACGCAGATGGCTCTAAAGTCATAACTATTGCTAATTCCCCCTTAGAACTCCTAACAAATACCCAGACATTTTTCAACTCAGTAGAGACGTGTCTCACAAATGATCAGCTCGTCCTCAACCCTAAGAAAACAAAATTACTACTCTTTCTACCTAAATCTGCAAACCATATTAAACTTTCCTTCTCCATAAGATCCCTAAACAATACTCCTATAGAAGTCAAAATTAGCACAAAACTCCTTGGCATTACGATTGACAACTAACTAAAATTCGATCTTCACATTAACAATTGTATCAAAAAAAACCCACCAAAAGATAGGACTACTGTACAGGAACAACAAACTCCTAACTACTGAAGCTAGGATTTCTCTTACCCATGCCTACCTTCTACAATGCTTAAGCTATTGTTCACAAATACTCACAAATCTGAACTCCTCCCTACTTACCAAATTAGAATCAACCTACCACAAAATAGCTAGATTTGCAACTCAACAAACATATAAATCTCACTGCCGCCTCTTCCTAAAATACCTGAACTGGCCCGAACTACCTCACCTGTTCCTACAATCTCAACTCCAAATCATGCACTCCATCCTATATCAGCCTGATTTCTGCCCAAGTTTATCTTCTCTCATCTCTCACTACTCTCCTACCAGACATCTCCGAAACTCAACCCAAGACCTACTAAAAATCCATAAACCCAAATCCAACATAGGGTGCAACTTATATAGCTACCGTCCCTCTATTGCATGGAACAACCTCCCACTAGAAATAAGGTACCTGACTCACCCCAAACAATTTAAGCTAGCAACCAAAGAACAGTTTAAAAAACACTGGCCCTGCCATTGTACTCACCCTCCCTGATTATTACCTCCCTTTATACTACAGTCAAACTAACTTACTAAAACTTATGTAGCACACCCACAGGTGGAACTGAAGTAGATATGGGTTCCTTCCTACCTGACTCTGGTGACACCCATATAGACCTAACACACCAAGGTGGCAAGAATGACAGATTTTATTCTAGGTGACACATCTAGTTTAAAAGGCAATAGCACAACCACAAACAAATTATTTCAACAGTGCACCAGTTAGCAATAAGGCAAGGTGAGATATGCATGCAGTGAAAACATACATTCACCCTCTTCCCCAAAACTCAACAGAAGAAGGTCTTGACATTCAAACATGCACAAAGAAAGCAATATCAATAAGCAGTAAAGCTTTATAATGCAGCAATACAAACATGGGAAAAATGCAATGTCATTAAGCAATAAAAGAGTTATAATACAACAATACAGATCTGAGAAAATGCAATGTCACTGAGCAGCAAAATACTTGAAGGCAGCAGTACTAACACGAGGAAAATGCAATGTTATTGAACAATGAGGATTTATAATGCAACAATACAAATATGAGAAAATGCAAAGTCATTGAGCAGTACTAACACCCTCAACCCCCTTGATCAATTCTAAACAGACCAGCTATGAAACACTCTGTTATACCCTGTTCACTGTCCAGTGGCTACTTACAGTCTTGCTGCCAGCATGATGGGGCCCAAGTTGGAGCTCATATGGATCCCAGTTATTTGTAATCCACAAAGCATTTAGGGGGAGAAATCCACAATCTTAGAAAAATATAAAATGACAGCCAGAGTCTCTCACCACTCTGTCAAGAATATCCTAGTGACTGGGCACTGTGGTTCCTCTGATGAGAATAGTAGAAAAATCACCTGCCAGAACTCTGGTAATCGTTTATGGCTTCTCTGTACTAAGCCCAAAGGAACTCCTTTTCTTGCTGAATCATATGCAGGCATGGAACTACTGGTTTCAGACTTCTCTCCTGATTCCACAAAATGCCATCATCCAGGATTTCAGCAACAGATAGACACAATCTGCTACTTCACTTCCCTGTCCCAAAGCACTAGAAAAGAAAAAACAGTCATGCTGCAAGGCTCTTTTTCCCTTCAGCTACCAGTTTCAGTCTTCCCATCTTCAGCTAGTATCTCATTCCCTGCTTTCACTTTCAAAATTCTCTTTTATATCCCTGAAAAGGAGCTCCACCTTGTGGTGTAATGGAAAACTACAGTCTATTACTTCTATAATGAAATACAGTGGGAGCTACACCCTCCCTCCACTTGAAAATCTTGGGTCCCCCCAAAAACTGAACAATATTTTTGCATTCAAAAAATTCATTCACCAAGGGTAGTCAGCCTTATGCTTAACTTGGGATGGGGTTTCAGCACTGGAGTAGGAGGTACAGCGATTATGTGCGCCGACTCTCCTATAAGGTGTGGTCACAGGTTCCTGTGTACTATGTCCCAAACTGTTATATGTAAGTCTCTGTGGGGGCTGAATCAGTCTTTGCAGTTTTTGTTCAGAAGAGACACTTTGCTTGGAAGGTTTGTCACTCACATCACATTCAATGTCCAGTTCTTCAGTAGGCATATTGTCTACTTCTGAGATCTCTTGTATAACTTCACTTTCATTTTCCATAACAGCATGACTGTTCTCAGCACTATTTCCTGAAGTTTGCATAGCAGGGCCTCCATCAGTATCAGGTTTTGCAAGAAGTACAGAAACATTACTTAGACTATTGTTAGGTCTGGGCTGCTCAAAATGACAAGGAATGAATTACAGTGCATTTACATTGAGATTACATCCCATGGGGTGTGAATGTCCTCATAAAAAATCCAACTAAAACCCCAGTCATCATCACTGTCCTCCTCTCCTTCAGCAGGAGGAAGCATTGACTCTTGAGCACTGGAAGGATAGTTCCTCTTCACCTTAGCCTTCTGGATTGCCTTGAGTTAGGCTTCCGCTGAGCCATTCTAGGTTCCGGATTCATGTGTCTCACTGATTTTGTCAAAGGCATTAAGTTGTTTCGGTGCCAGGTTTTAATGGGTCCTTCTTTCCCCTCAGGAAAAACTTGGTAGACAGGGATATTAGGTAGCTGAGAACAAATGATGTAAGTCTCAGATCCCCAGCGGTCAGCTAGTTTAAGCTTTCCTTGTAGTCCCAAATTTCTCAAAAGAACTCTGTCCCCTGGCTGCAAGTCATGCATCTTTACTTTTTTGTCATAGTGAGCCTTGTTTCGCTGATGTCTTTGTCCTGTTGATTTTTGAGCAAGCTCATAAGCCTGTCTTGAGGTTCTTCTTGAGTCTCTCCACAAAACCGCCATGAGATCGCACTAGTGTATCATCAGCAGTGACTCCAAAGGTGACATCAACAGAAAGACGAGCTTCTCTTCTAAACATTAGAAAATAAGGTGAGAATCCTGTGGCATCATTTTTAGTACTGTTGTAAGCATGCACCACTGTGGCTACATGTCTACTCCATTGACTCTTCTTTTCAGCAGATAGTGTCCCCAACATGTCTAGTAAAGTTCTGTTGAAACGCTCTGTCTGAGGATCCCCTAGAGGATGATAAGGAGTGGTGTGGCTTTTTTGAACTCCCAACAGAGTGAGTAGTTCATGGACTAGCTTGCTTTCAAAATCATGTCCTTGATCAGAGTGTATCCTTTTTGACAGGCCATAGTGTACAAAGAACTTCTCAACTAGTAGTTTCACCACTGTAATAGCTTTCTGATCTCGAGTGGGAAATGCTTGAGCGTATCTGGTATAGTAGTCGGTCACCACCAGCACATTACTGATCCCGCCTTCATCCCGTTCATTGCACAGGAAATCTATACAGATAAGTTCCATGGGTCCACTACTTTCCATTTGACCAAATGAAGCGCTCTAGTTGGCAGAGTCTTTCTATGGATGCATCGAAGACATGTACGACAATAATCCTCAACATCTTGCTTCATGCATGGCCAGTAGAACCTGTCTCGTACCAGACCCATAGTTCTATCATAACCAAGATGACCATGTTCATCATGCAATGACCAGAGTACTACTTCTCTATACTTTTGAGGAAGCAACAATTGCTATTTTTCACTGCCGAGTGCACTAGGTGATCTCCTAAACACTAGTCCATTCTGTATTTGGAGTTTGTCCCATTTTTTGGCCAAAAGTCTTGCCAGAGGATGAATATCCATGCAAAGCATATTAACTTGTTTCTTCTCTAAAGTTGCTACCACCAGCTGACCTAAGGGGTATTCTCTTTGATCTCTCCTGAGGTCACTGTTATTCAAAGCTGGTAGTGATGAAGCCTGTAAAGTGACCAGATTACAGTAAGCTTGAGGTATGCTTGCTGCAGACAGACCCAACTTCTTGGCCCAACATTCAGTGTGTTGATAGCAGGTTGCAATCTGACACATACCTCTTAGACCATCAGCACCTCCATTTTCATGTCCTGGGCGATATTTCAAACTGAAATTTTAGATGCATAGAGCTGCCATCCATCTGTGGCCAGTAGCATCTAGCTTTGCAGTGGTCTGGATGTATGTCAGAGGATTGTTGTCAGTCTGCACTTCAAATTCAGCCCCATAGCGATAGTCGTGCAGCTTGTCCACTACCGCCCACTTTAAGGCAATGAATTTCAACTTGTATGCAGGGTAGTTTCTTTCTGTGGGGGATAAACTCCGACTGATAAAAGCCACAGGGCTCAGCTTTTTGTCATACTCCCAATAAAGGACTCCTCCTAATCCATCGCTGGTAGCATCCAAATGCAAAATGTATGGCTTTGTTGAGTCAGCATATGCCAGCACAGGGGCATATGTGAGGCAATATTTAAACTGTTTGAATGACTCTTCGCACTCAGGAGCTCAACGACTCTTGATGAGTTCTTTAGAACATCTTGGTCCCTTACATTTTTTCACAAGGATATCTTCATCTGTTTCATCTGCTTTCTCATCATTTCAGAGCAAATGGTTGAGGGGTCTTGTTATCTTTGAAAATCCTTCCACAAACATTCTATATAGTAACTGCAGAACCCCAGAAAAGATCACAGCTCTGTGATAATTTTGGGTCTGGACCAAGATATCACTGCCTCAACTTTGCTGGGATCTGTGGATATTCCATTTGCAGACACTACATGTCCCACATAGGTCACTGAAGGTTGGAAGAACTTGCATTTGTCCAATTTCAACTTCAGGCCTTCCTTCTTAATCCTGTCCAATACCTTCATCAGTCTTTCTTCGTGCTCCTCTAGGGTCCTCCCAAAGACAATGATGTCATCCAGGTAGACTAAGACTTCCAGGAGATGCATGTCTCCAACTGTTCTTTCCATGATTCTCTGGAAAGTTGCCGGTACATTTGATAAACCTTGAGGTAGGCGATCAAACTCAAAAAATCCCAAAGGGGTGATGAAGGCAGTCTTCTCTTTATCTTCTGGGTGCATAGGGATTTGATAGTATCTACTCCTTAAGTCTAGCACACTGAGCCACTTGCTGCCCACCAGGCAATTTAGAGCATCTTCAGTCCGGGGAGTTGTGTACTGGTGTGGAATGGTTTGCTGATTCAGAGTACGATAGTCGACACACATGCTAATTGACCCATTCTTTTTCCTGACAATGACAATGGAAGAGGTATATGGACTTTTTGACTCTCAAATTATCCGTGCAGCTTTTAGTTCTTCCAAATGTTTTCTTAAGTTGTCCAGGTCTCCTGGAGCTACTTTTCTGGAATGTTCCCTGAAAGGCTGGTTCTCTTTTACTCTTATTCGGTGTTCTGCACTTTTTGCACAGCCCACATCTAGTTCACTAGTAGAAAAACAATTTTTATTTTTCATTAGTAGCTCTTTAACTCTGGTTAGCCACTCAGGGGGCAAGAGACCACCTCCTATATCAATATCTTCCAGCTTCAACTCGTTGGCCCTGCTCGCATTCCTTGTCAACGCAGAAGCAGGTAAGGGAGTGGTAGCATAAACATTTCCCAAATGCACTTGTGAACGCAGGACAATGGGAGTACTTCCTTTATTCTTTAACCCCACAGGCAAAGTGTCATAAGGATGCTTTAACTTGTCCATAGGCCAAACTTCTGGGACTAGTTCCAGCCCCAGTGGCAAGTCACTTTCTGGATCTGTTTCCTTCATGAGATGAAACTGTTTGTCCACACATCCTCACTTTGGCTCTCAAGCAGGTGATCTGACCAGGATGAATTATATGCTCTTTCCCAAACAGGGTCCACACATGACCAATTTCATCTTTCTTACTATCCTTCTCCCTTTGAAGGACACAGAAAACTGGTGTCAGGAGAGGATGTAGTGCTGGGTGCTCCTGGGTCAACTGAGGCATTAGCATTCTTCTGACAAGGTCATAGTTTGTCCCCACTAAAATATATGCTGAATCCTTTCCTTTTGGCCTGGGGCACACAACAGTGAGTGTTTCAAAAACTTCTGTTGACCCAGCAACTGAACTGGAAAATTCTAACTTGAGTGAGACATAGCCATCATAAGGGAAATTCGTGTCACTTAGCCCCCAGATCTCCAAATTTTCTAACTTTTCAAGTGGCAAATGCTTTAAGTATTTTTGCTAGAAGTCTCTGTACAGGATGGTGATTTGTGCACCAGTATCCAACAGTGCTTTACTATACATTCCTTCTATTTTTACTGACATGACAGGGGATGGTCTCAGTAGGCCATCGGATGATTTCTGTTTCCGGTGCTGTTCAGCTGAATGGCAGTCAGCATGTGGTTGAGGTACCACCAGTTGACCTTGCCATTTTAATGGATAAAACTCTTGCTTAGTAATGCTTTGTGGTCTCAGATGCTGAGATTTTGGCTGAGATACCTTTAAAATTCAGAAGTTCACCTCATATGAGCTAAAAGTGTGCATAGTAGGTAGTTTATCTCCCCTATTACAAGGGTTTGTGTGGAAAAGAGATCCAGGATGCTGTCTTTTGATGTTAGATTTTTATGGAGCTCTTTGTAACTGGGCACTCATCTGGCTCCTTCACTGAGGCTCTTTGAAGTTTCCCTGCATTGTACTAGCCAATAATAGTTTGTTCACTTTTTTCAAGTCCTCTGCATTAGGACGTTGTCGCTTTATATGCCCTGAGTCCCCACAGCGGAAACAAAATCCAGTAGGAACTCTGAAAATTGGCTGATCCAGTTCTTCCCTGAGTCCATTTGTGGAGGTTCTAGCTGATGTATTCCTCCCTTCAGCTAAAGTTACCATGGCTTTCTGCAGTTCTGCAACTGTCTTGGTGACTTAAGTTATGGCGTCGGTCAGAGAAGACACCTGCATCTGCAACTGTGGCATCTCTACATTGCAGACACTCTGGGCCATGACTCCTGTTTGAGTAGTGAGCATGGCTATAGGCTCCTGATGGTATTTACTAACTGTTTTAGTTGCTGTTGAACATTGAGATGTGGCTTCCAACAGAGCTTTCTCTTCCCTCACCTCTTTAAACAACTGAGAATAAGTTAGTGTCTCTTCCCTATTTCTCATCCTCATTTTCCACACAATGGGGTCCATAGCTTGAGCTCCCTGTAAAATTTGTCCAATCCGTACTCGGTCAGCTACTTTAGGATCCACCTCCTTCTTTAGGATGATCTGGTGGAGCATTTTATCTAATCACTTAATGTAATCAGATAGTTTCTCACCAACTTCTTGGTATGTATGTTCAAATTGATACAATAGGTCAGCATCCCTCTAAGTCCTTCCAAACACATCCTGCAGTACTCCTAAATATCCCTTGGCCATGCAATCTTGCTTACCCATCGTTAGGTTGCATATGGTATCTGCAGCTAATCCCTTTAGACTTTCAGCTATCCACTGCTTCTTCTGAGATTCTGGGATATCCCACTCCTCTGGGGATTGTGAAGCCTGATCCATCCAGGATTCAAAATCTTCCTCTCCCTGAGGTGTGGGTTGTTTTCCAGAAAAGAAATGCAATTTGGGGTAGCAAACACAGTGAATGGCTGTGTAGGCTTTAAGCATTTTTCTACAATACTTTCCAGAGCATTCAAAACTTCAGGCCCTGTAGTATTTATGGGCAGTGACATTGCAGCTTCTGGTGTAAGGTTCTGACCTACTTGGAGAGCTTCCACAGGTTTTTTCCCTGTTGCTGAGGTAGTGCACTTCTCAGGGATTACCACAAAGATTGCACTCTTACCTGAAATTTGTACACTCGAAGGTATGTGCTCATACACTAAAGGACTTTTCCATTCTAATAAGGCCAATGTGCTCTGCTTGGTAGGGTCCATAATGCTGTCTAATAAAAATCCATGTCCTACAACTGGTAAGGATCCTGTGACTTGATGTATTTGCATATCAGTCCATGTGACCCTTGGCAACACCAGAACTAAGCAATGCTCTGACTGAGCATTGTGCTGTTTGCACCACTTAGCAGCTACTTTTGGGTTCATGTTTCTGCTGGATTTGGTATCCACATGTACAGGGGAATAGGGTGGAGTCCAAGGCAGTACAGGCAATCCCAGATGAGCCCCCAAATGTAGCTCACCCGCAGGTGTAGCTGAAGTAGATATGGTTCCTTCCTATCTGAATCTGGTGACACCCCTATAGGCCCAACACACCAAGGTGGTAAGAATGACAGATGTTATTCTAGGTGACACATCTAGTTTAAAAGGCAATAGCACAGCCACAAACAAATTATTTCAACAGTGCACAAGTTAGCAATAAGGCAAGGTGAGATATGCATGCAATGAAAACATACATTCACCCTCTTCCCCAAAACTCAACAGAAAAATGTCTTGACATTAAAACATGCACAAAGAAGGCAATATCAATGAGCAGTAAAGCTTTATAATGCAGCAATACAAACACGGGAAAAATGCATTGTCATTAAGCAATAAAATAGTTATAATACAACAATACAGATCTGAGAAAATGCAATGTCACTGAGCAGCAAAATACTTGAAGGCAGCAGTACTAACACAACCAAAATGCAATGTCATTAAACAATGAAGATTTATAGTGCAACAATACAAACATGGGAAAATGCAATGTCATTGAGCAGTACTAACACCCTCAACCCCCTTAATCAATTCTAAACAGACCAACTATGAAACACTCTATTATACCCTGTTCACTGGCCAGTAACTACTTACAGTCTTGCTGCCGGCATGATGGGGCCCAAGTTGGAGTTCATATGGATCCCAGTTATTTGTAATCCACAAAGGATTTTTTTTTTTTGGGGGGGGGGGAGAATCCACAATCTTATAAAAATATAAAATGATGGCCAGAGTCTCTCACCACTTCATCAAGAATATCCTAATGACCAGGCACAGTGGTTCCTCTAATGAGAAAATTAGAAAAATCACCTGCCAGAAGTCTGGTAATCGTTTATGGCTTCTCTGTACTAGGCCCAAAGGAACTCCTTTTCTTGCTGAATCATATGCAGGCGTGGAACTACTGGTTTCAAACTTCTCTCCTGATTCCACAAAATACCATCATCCAGGATTTCAGCAACAGACAGACACAATCTGCTACTTCAATTCCCTGTCCCAAAACACTAGAAAAGAAAAAGCAGTCACGCTGCAAGGCCCTTTTTCCGTTCAGCTACCAGTTTCAGTCTTCCCTCCTTCAGATAGTATCTCAGTCCCCTCTTTCACTTTAGAAATTCTCTTTTATATCCCTGAAAAGGAGCTCCACCTTGTGGTGTAATGGAAAACTACAGTCTATTACTTCTGCAATGAAATATAGTGGGTGCTATACTTAGCATTAATTTCTTTATCCTATGTTTCTTATGCAACCTCCAAAGCTTCTTCTATACTCTGCTACCTGAAATTCTTATGTAACCTTTAAAGTTTCTGCTACTCTGGATACAAAACCTTATATTTACTCAACTTTCTTTTTAAACCAAAACATACAACTTTTTCTACTTTTTAAAATTCTCCTTTTTGTTTATAGTATTGTTTTATCTGTCAGCACTATACATGTACTGCATGAAGCTTACGTATTTTAACTACAAAATTCTCTTTTGCTATTTTTATTGAAATGTACAGCATCTGTATTGCTATTTTTATTGCATTGTATATCTTTAGAGCTTTTATCCCCAGGCCTCTGCTGTAAAGAGGCAATAGCTCAGCTGGACACCCCTGGTCAACAAATGTAAAATAAATAAAAATAAATAAAATAAATATTGAGCCGACATGTTGGTGATGTACCCCCATACATCATAGACTGTGTGTCAGTTGATGGAATGTTTGTCCAGCCTATATTGATACTGCTCATCCTGCATTCCTGATGGGGCTGTAATGGCAATGTAGGTGCAGTCTATTGCACCGAGCACCTCTGGGTTATGAGTCATCCCATAGAAGACATGGATGGTTCTTGTTCATGCCTGTGGTGGCACTGTCCGATAAAGATACTAATCCACGCACACCAGGACTATGTCAAGAAACTGTTGAAGTATCCTCAAACCAGAAGACTGAAAAATACCCAAATGTCCCCAGTCTCTCTCTGAAAGGTCCCCTGGCCAATATAGTGTGGGCGGGTCTATATTATATGCTCAAAGAGACTTTTCTTCGAACATATAATCATCGACACATAAAGAGTGAACGATCTAAAGTGCGAACAGCCACATCCACAAATTTTTTCCTTGAGAAAATATTCACGGGGCAGTACACAAAAAATACAAACTTCGAAACCCTAATCAAGTGGGGGGCTTTGCCCCTCACCCCCCTGATGTAGGGGGCTGTGCCCCCACACCCCCCCCTAACTAAATATACCAACTCTAAGATTACTCTACGTTGGGGAAATGGGCATTTTCAGATAACGGCCAACTGAATTTTTTCCAGAGGAAAAAAATTCGCTGACATGGCCATTCATGCTTTAGAGCATTCGCTCTTTATGTGTCGATGATTATATGTTCGAAGAAACGTCTCTTCGATCATATACTATAGACCCATGTGGGCTATCCATGCCATTTTATCCACAGGTATAGGAAGGACACACATCCCCTAGGTTCCTGTCTTTGGGCCATAAAAACTAAATAAAACCCTTATAATATTCCTGCTAACACTAAATTTATCAAGTATTTCAAAGTAATAATGAGTTAAACTTTGTCTGTATCTACACCTTCTTGGTTGTTGAGTGCTGCTGATCACCTACAGTTTTGGCTTGGCCAGGACAAAGAAATGGCTATGCTGGCAGCTACAGCAAGCATCTTTGCAAATTGAAAAGTATATTTAAAATGCATGACTTTACCTATTATAACCTGCTGAAGTGTGTCAAAAAAACAACTATGACTCAAGCAGACAGGAAGAGGGCTCATTGACATAATAAGTTCTGAGACTGTTTCATTTCCAGGTAATTAGGTCTTTGTTTGCTTAAGTTGATTGAAAATGGCCATGCCTAAGCACAGCTGGCCCCTGTAATTCACACTGAGGCTGCCCTTAGGGCAACCTGCATAGATTGCCTTTACATATAAGTGCAATGACTAGGAATATCATCCATATTCTCAAGGCCTTAGAAAAATGGATAATAATGTGACATTGAAGTGCAGAAAATATAGTAACTTCAGAGCTTTCTATATGTGTTTTTTTTTTCATTCAGATAAACACATTAGTTCATTGTATTAATGTTTCATTTTTATGATTCATTTTGTTTTCTGTTAGAACAAACAGTTTTCTGTCCAGGTCTTTGCTTACATCTTTAGGCTTGTATGGCTCCAATCAATTTCATCCTGTAGACTGCTGATCTTTTTAACATTTAGGAAAGGAATTGGCTTTTTGAGAAGAATCAAAAGTACTTGCTCCTTCTGCTAGAAAAAAAACATCGTAATCTGACTGTAATTAAAATGCATCAGTTAATGCCACAGTTTTTTGGGACTTTACCACTGGTAAGCAAGCCTTCATTTTTATATTACTTGATAGAACTACCAATTTTCAGAGGTATATTTGCCCTAACAGTATTAATAACAAGCTCTTTATCCTGATGGGAGAGGGATTCAACAATTATTGTCCAGAGAGGGACTTTTTTTTAGCTGGCTATTTTGCAACAGATTTACTGTTTCTCTTATACTATAAGACAAGCCCTCTTGAAGGTTTAGTACTTTTGCTATCCAACTGGTGAGTAAGTTAGACATATTTCCTCCTTCCGTTATCACAGGCACACTGTATATTTTTAACTCATTTCTTCTCTCTCAGTGTTCAAGATTATTTGCAACTGATATTTATTCTATTGTTCCAAAAATACAGTGTGGCTTTCTTGCTCCCCCAGTCTTCCCTCAATGTCATTTAAACTTGTTTCTGTACTATTTGTTTATTTCAGTGCTTTGCTGTTAGAGCATAGTTTTTAAAAGTTCAAACTGTTTGTTGCCATTTTCTTGTATATAGTCTAACTTCTTATCCATGCTGTCTATTTTTATGGATAATTCTTGCAATTTTGGGATATTTTGGCTAATATAATTTGATACTAACACAAAACACACATTTTCCTTCACTTATGGACTAACTTGATCAAGTCTCTTAATAAATTCTTGTCATACATCCTGGCCACACCGTCTCTAGGTCCCAGAGAAATATTTAGTGGTGAAGGAGACTCTGATTTCCAGAAAAGTCGCCTTTGGTGATGACACCTTACTCAGCATTTGAAGGGAATCTTTCTAATTCATTATTATATAGGTTCATAGGTAAGTACTATGATAGCTGTCCTTGTGGAACATTTTAAATGTACCTATCTCATTTGGTGATAGTTTGGCCTTACCCATCTCATGCTTGATAATTTTATATTACCCCTAATAAGAATAACTGGGATAATACCATAGATAATTTGAGGAGACTTGTGCATTATCTGCTTGGATTTTAGATGTTGCTCCTTCCTTTTTCCTGGAACATATAAGCCTTGCATGCTTATAAAAGTATTTGATATCACATCGAAATCTATGATTCAATTAAAATGAATTCATTACAGTACCCTATACATTCATAATATATTGGGTTTATACATGATTTATCTCTAATTCTCATTGCATATTTGTCTCCTCCAGCATTTTATTACTTTCTGCAACAAAGTGCTTTCTTATTGTAAACTCTCTGAAACTTTAATGCTGTTTTGTTTAAGTAAAGAAATACATTTTGTAACAAAACTTAACTAACACATTAAGCAGAGAAGTGGGATGTCTGAAAAACGCTGCAATATTAGCATTTTCACCCTTAAATTCCATCACATTCAGAAGACAAAATAAAATAAAAGCAGAACCAATACGTTAGGATTTTTCTAGATTGCCCATAGGTAATAGGCTTTTCTGCTAGGTTGTGCAATTTACTATGAAGTCATAGTTTACTGAAAAATGATCTCCTCATATTAAAAACAGCAGCAGAAACCACCATCCCCTTAGACCCATTAACTAATTGCACACGATATCACATTCTTGTCTGATTTTGTATTCAAATGTCCTGCTATAGCATTGCGCTTCCATTGGCATTTTTGTTGCGTAATCCTGACTCTTGTAATTTTACTCGTCATTTTATATCACCATTAAAGTACCAAACAGACAAGTGTGAAAGGTATTACTTAAGCCGCTTTCACGTTTTATGCTCATTTCTGCTAAATATTTTGCTGCAGTTAAAGTGAATTTCTGAGGTTTGCCACTACTGAGTCAATTTATTTTAAAATAACACGGCTGCAGCTGTCTAGACTAATAAACATGTACTAAGACCCAGCCATTCGTAGTTGGTAACTACATCATCATTTAGAAACTTCCAATTTATTTAGAGAATAGCATGATTCTTTACTTTTCTCAGAATGTTTGACATCAGCTTGAGACCATATGCTTGTTCTTAATAAGTAGCTAAACTACTGTACAGAAGGTTTACCTAGGTAGAATTGGAGGTTGAGTCCTGCAACACCAAACATTGTGAAATATACCACTGTTTCAGCATATGTACATGAAGCTGCGATAGAAATCATAGAGATGAGAAACTGAAACAGATTAATTTCAAGATGACCTTCCTCTTCGTAGAATTACTTTAATGTGTGTCCTGGTATTTGAATGTAAAGCTAATGCCAAAATATGTATGGTACAGGATGTCACATTTTAAACAACTTTGCTTTTTTTTTTATTTCTCTGAAGAAGACGTTAGAAGGTTAAGCAAAAACTGAAACTTATTTTCAGTGTTTCAGAGGTTAAGTACAGTGATACTCTAATGGATTGATTTTTTTTTCAACTTATTGTTTTTTTTAATCTCATAATGTTGTCTATTTATCTCTATTTATTTTTTCTCCCTCCCACTCTGCCTACATGCATACACACACACATTCACACACACACACACACACACACACACACACATAAGTGTATATGTGTATACATATATATATATATATATATATATATATATATATATATATATATATTTGTATGGATCTACTTTTAAAACCCGAAGTGCCATAATACCAAACCTGAAAATATGAAGACATTAATACCAAATGTGCCAGGTTGGGAGGATGGCCTAATGGTTAAGGTGTTTTCCTTACAAACACAAGGTGCAGGGTTTGAGTCTCACAAGAGATAATTGGCCTAATACTAATCTATAAATAATGTACAAATTCAGAAAGTGAATAACACTGAATATCCAAACCTACAAACCAAAATTAGCCTTGAATTTTGCATTCAACATTTTGCAGGGGGCTATGCTCCATTGCACCCCCCCCCCACATCCCCTGCAAATTTAATATACCAACTCTGAGATTGCACTATGCTGAGTAAAAGAGAACAGTGTAGAGATCACTACATAAGATACCAACATTCCTTAATACCGGATTCATACAACAAGACATACTCTGCAATCATAGCAACTTCTCATTTTGACTTGCTACTTCAGACTAAAATGAACTTATCCAGAGACAACACAACCACGGTACATTAAACTCACCACAGTGCAATATGGAAGTACTACACACCCTTAAATGGGAACCGCACCAACAAACCACTTTACGTATATATAGATATTTAAAGACATTTCAGCAAACTGCAACAAATTCTGTCACGAAGACTACAATTATACTATACAAACAGCTCTATGTTTCTAACTTTTGATATCCGGCATTCGGTATTGTTGACTTGCAGGATTTTGAAACTTTTTTGTCTCGATATATTAAGGTTCAGTATTATGCAATTCAGGTTTTAAAAGTAGACCCATCTATCCCTGTATATCTACATATATCTATATATATATATATATATATATATATATATATATATATATATATATATATGTATATAGGTTCATAGGTTCATAGCTGTGTACTAGGCTAATGGACCTGGAACCTTTACAAGCCTAGCCCATAAGATTACCCTGCCATCATGCCACCCGACCTTAGTTCCCAGTGCTTCTGTCGAGTACAGCCACTGGAGTGATCCCTGGGGTGAATTTTCTATTTCCCATCCACTCATCAAGATTTCTCTTGAAGAGGGCCAGTGAGGTGCTCTGTTTGACATGTATGGAAAGTATGTTCCATAGCTTGCCCAGTCTCTGGGTTATGAACCTGTCCCTCCAGCATGTTCTTTTAATTGTGGTAATGAGGTTGAGGTCTCTGGAGCTCGTGGTGCGGAGGGATTGAGATTTCTTCAGCTGTAGCATTTCTAACAGGGCTGGGTCAGACATGGGAGACAATGACCTCTTTCTTCTTGGACTCAAAACCCTTAGTAATGAGATGTGCTACACAGAAGGACATTCTGACCACAGTGGCAATGTGGTGGTCAAAAGAGAGGTTGCTGTCAACCTGTGTTCCCAGATCTCTTATAATGCCTTCTATGTTCAGTGGACTACCATTGATGTGGTAATTCATGGGAACCAGGTTTTTCCCAAAGAGGATGACGACACATGTTTTGGCATTGAGCTTAAGTCCATGGTTCTGTCACCAGTCGTTGGTTTCAGTGAGGCCTTTCTGTAAGATGCCAACATCACATGGGAAGTTAATAATAGCTCCCAACTTGCAATCAATACATATATATATATATATATATATATATATATATATATATATATATATGTGTGTGTGTGTGTGTGTGTGTGTGTGTGTGTGTGTGTGTGTGTGTGTGTAGGTGTCTGTATACATCTCTCTCTCTCTCTCTATATATATATATATATATATATATATAGATATATATATATATAAATCAATAGATATAGATATATAAACACACAGACATGCACACAGATATTACACACACGCACACACACACACACACACACACACACACACACACACACACACACACACACACACACACACACACACACACATATATATGTTCTATAATATTGGTTGTATATGTGTTTGGTTGCTAGTTATTCAGGCAACTGTTTATGATTAACTTAACAGCTGGTCAACAGGTGTCTAAGATCAAACATTTCCTGGGTTTTGGGAATATGTCCTTACCCTATATTTGTATGATCCCAAAGTTAGTATATATAATTAGTGGGGGAAGTGGGGTCACAATCCCACAAATGTGGGATGCAGGGGGGGCTTTTCCCCTTGAAAAATGTTTTATTAATTTCCTTATTTTTATTTTTTCATGTGCCAAGGCTGTTTCTCAGCACATGCATAGTTCCTTGATGTACTATGGTTTTGACATAAAAACGTCAATGTTTAGCATGTCGATGAAGTGTGTTTTTGATGTTGACAAATACGCCCATATGTATGTATATATATATATATATATATATATATATATATATATATATATATATATATATATATGTATACATGTGTGTGCGTGTATAGGACGACTCAATTTTTGCCGAAAGTGCACTTAAACGAAAGTGTATTTTCACGACTGACCCAGTAATATTAAACCAAAAAAAAAAAACAGTACAAGGATATTTTTGCAGGTGGGCACCCCCACACCCCAGCTACTTTATATATACTAACTCCGAGATTGTACTACAGTGGGGAAACAGGTATATTCCCTTTTCCCCACTCTAGTGTGCTTCTATGCTCCAGTGTTCTTTGGTTTAATATTTCTAGTTCGGTGATCTCGTGCTCACGAAAGTGCACTTTCGTTTAAGTGCACTTTCTCAGAAAGAGAGTCGTACTTTTTCTTTTTTAAATTATGAGCTTTCAATGGGAAAAAGTAGACCCATATATATGTATATATATATATATATATATATATATATATATATATATATATATATATATATATATATATATATATACGCACACACACACACACACACACACACACACACACACACACACACACACACACACACATGCACACACACACACATATGAATATATATATATATATATATATATATATATATATATATATATATATATTTACAAATCACATTTATTCTTTTGATGCAGTATTTTAATTATCAATAGAGTACATTGTGTGGTAATTATTTTAAGTGGCTATGTGTGTGAGTGGATATTTATTCAGAAGGCAGATGTTCCTTTTGTAAAGTGAGTGGTTTATTTGTGCTGGTAATGCCTAAAGTTTCAAATTTTCCTTAACATTCAGCATATGTGTGAGTGTGTCTGCAAGGGTTTGCTGTTAGTGTTGGAGTAATGGCTATGATATGGGAGAGATTTAGTATTATACATTTATGATTTTGTTTGTTGTACATGTGAGTGTGTGTAAGGAGCAGGTAAGTGTGTATGAGAG
This sequence comes from Protopterus annectens, assembly GCF_019279795.1. Lineage (NCBI taxonomy): Eukaryota > Metazoa > Chordata > Ceratodontiformes > Protopteridae > Protopterus > Protopterus annectens. Next base: position 231,236,427 of record NC_056744.1, read on the forward strand.
TTTGTGTGTTATGGTTAGATTCTGAGCTATGTATGTAAGGGAAGAGATGCAGTGTCAGTCATTTGTGTCTTGATGCTTTTGGTATGTGTCTAAATATCTTGTTTAGTGACAGTGATACAGAAAGGGTTTTTATAAGGTAAGGTCAAGGGATAGGGTTAAGGGGGGGGGACAGGTATAGGGTTAGGGTTAGCACTCATTACTAAGGTGATATAGCAAAACAAAGCTCACCTAAACTCTTGAGTTGAAGACCAAATTAAAAAAAAAGTTTTTCTCAAAATTGAGAACTATAGAAAACAGGCCTTCCATGCTAAAATTTTAGGAAACCAATTGCTACAAATCTAGGAAGCATATTGCTGCAGTTAAAATACCACATACTAAGCATTTCAGTACCTCAGCCACAACCAGAAATCCTGTTTTGGCATTTAACTATGAATGCTGTTACTGTACAACTGTAAGTTGACAATCAGGACTCCTAACACCTTGTGCCCAGGGCATCAACCCCCCACCCTTCACCCACTGTAGCTATGCCTTTGCAAGTGCACATGGGGAAGTCACAAGCTACCTGAGATGAACTATAACAGGAATGTCCAGAATACTGAGACTCAGGTTTGAACAAGTTTAGTTCTGGTTGCCACAACTGAAGATAAATTCCTAGCTAAATGACAGGGACTATATGGAGTGAGTGAAGTATAAAGTAAAGACAAAGAAGGAAGAGGCATAGTGAACACATTTACCATATAAATGTTCTAAAGCCTTGAAAAAAGTTGCGGGCAGTTGCAGTAACCATTGTATCAGAGGGCAAGGCCCCTGAATAAAAAAGAGACATACTCTCTGCATACTAGGTGGTGGTGGACAAAACACTTTTGCAACTTCAGAAACAGGAGTTTCAATAGTTCCTTTTCAGGAACAAATGCCTTTCCATAGAGTTACTGGAAGAACAACTTTTATTAAACACCACATAGAAAGAATTCCATTGATAAATGTTAATTTTAGAAGATACAGAGCAAATGAAGCACATAAACTAGCAGGTTAGGAGGATATTAAAAAGATGCAGGGGTTAAGAGTAATCAACAGACTAGAATACGCTTTTGTACTAGTCCCATTGCCAGACAGTGCGGTGTAATTTTGTAATAATGTTATGAAACTCAAGGATGTCTCCAGATTTTGCAGCTACTCTGAGCTCAGAATAGAGGAGACAGTGGAAGAGTTAGAGAATTCTAGGTTTCTTATTACCCTTTGTTTTACAACTGTTACTGTACAATTCCCTTAACTAGTACAGTTAAGGAGGCATCTGTTTTTTCTTAGACAGATGAATTGTTTTCATAGACCTTGCTCCTCTTCAGTCTCTATGAGGTCTTGGTCATGTTCCACAGATGAATTGTTTTCATAGACCTTGCTCCTCTTCAGTCTCTATGAGGTCTTGGTCATGTTCCGACAGATGAATTGTTTTCATAGACCTTGCTCCTCTTCAGTCTCTATGAGGTGTTGGTCATGTTCCACAGATGAATTGTTTTCATAGACCTTGCTCCTCTTCAGTCTCTAAAAGATCTTGGTCATGTTCCACAGATGAATTGTTTTCATAGACCTTGCTCCTCTTCAGTCTCTAAAAGGTCTTGGTCATGTTCCACAGATGAATTGCTATCATAGACCTTGCTCCTCTTCAGTCTCTAAGAGGTCTTGGTCATGTTCCGCAGATTAATGGACCATTAATGCTGAAACATCAACACTGTCAATGCTCTAAAAGTCTAAACAGAATTGGTTGAGGTAAAATACATTACATATAAGTAGGAGAATGCTGATCAAATCCAGAAGATAAAATCTGTGGAATAGTGGCCAGTTCCCAAATAAAGAACCTTGTAAGAGCATATTTTTGAAAATGTGTTCATCAGTTTGTTTCTGAGGCATGCCTTTTCATGAATCTGACTAAGGGGAAGCTACCTAAATGTGGCATATGGACAGCAGCAGCTGAAGAGGCATCTTAAAACTCAAGCATATTCTTGGCGTAGTCAACTCTTGTGTTCCCCGATCTTTCCAAGCCAGCCAACACCTACCTGTTTCAGAGCTTGGGCTGTGGACTGTGTTGATTAAAATGCTAAGAAATGAAGAACATTCAATCTGCTCTTTCATCAAAAAAACAAGTGAATCCAAAATATCGTACTCAGCAATAGAGACTGAATGCCTGGCTATCAAGTGGGCCTTAGTGTTGACAGATTGTTATTTAAGAAGGGAATTCACCTTGTTACAGATCATGCCCTCCTCCAATGTCTTTACCAGCACAAGGAAGGCAATGATAATCTGTGCCAGTAGACTCTAGTACTCCAGCCATTTCACACCATCCCAAAGTTTACCGCCACAGTGTAGGTTCTTTGGGTATGTGTCACAGTGTGAAGTGGACTCCAAGCTGTTTGATTTCTGTTTGTCTTTTTTTAGGGGGAGGTCATCACACCATTGTGATTTTGCCAGAAAATATCTAGCAATTAGCAAAACAGCAAAGTTTGAGCATATAGTAATATAGTAACAATAGGGGTCAATGTGTGTGTGTGTGTGTGTGTGTGTGTGTGTGTGTGTGTGTGTGTGTGTGTGTGTGTGTGTGTGTGTGTGTGTGTGTGTGTGTGGTGTGACATGCATAGTGGTATTTTTAGGGAAAGAGTATTTCATACCAGCTGTGTAGTTAGGCACAGGGATAGGAATAGTGTTAGTGTTACCACACATTAGTAAGGTGGTGATGGAGGTACAATTCAAACTTGATAGTATAATGGCTTCTAATATATCTGCACCCATTCATAAATAAATATTTTGCTCATTCTGTAGATTTATTAATGAAGAGTTGCATCTGTGTTTTCCTCACATGCAAAAATCAACTGCATTGATGAAATCTTTTATTTGCAGTTTCATAGCAGTTCTGTAGTTGTTCAGTGTTTAGATATGATAGAGTCTACATCATTAATACCACATAAAAGCTGTCACAGTGAATAAATGAACATTTATATGACATGAGTATGAAGTATAAAAACTGGACTTTATTTAGGCACTGCAATATGTGTTCTAATTTTAAGAAGTTTAATTTATGCATAATTAGCATGGTTAAAATGGACATGGTGAGATGACTTTAATATAGTGTTTCAGAAAGGTAAGAACTGCTTTGACAAATTATTTGGATGAGATGTTAAACAAAGACCCCATCTGCCTGAGTTGGTAGTAGCTCAGGTGGATGTAAATGACCCATTGTGCCCTGGCCAAATTTCTCCCCTGAAAAGATGCCATTGGTCAAGTTGGACTAACCCAGTTAACAAAGTGTAAATACATAAATAAATAAATAAAATTTCTAGGTGCTAACCACCACCTGGAATGAAGGAGAACACTATTATAAAAACTGCTTTAAAACTGAAATAATTGAAATATTCTCATTTTGATGTACATATTTATGCTATCACATACTTTTGGTACAGTTGGAATTCATTTTTACAAATTATTTACAGTTATTAACTGTTTGTGATTTCTTTCCTGTCATCAACTGGGTCAGGGTTTATTTTTATTTATTTTGAATTAGTTAACTAGGGTAGAGCGCTTACCCCAATAGACCTATTTCAGTCACAGCCTAGGAGTACAAAAAATATTAAAAACATTCCATTTTAAGCACATAGACATTTAGAAACCAGTACGATGAACAATACTTGCACAAATAAAGTAGCACTATTAGTAGCTAAAAATGCAAATGTTATAAACAATTTTTTTTTATTTTTTTAAATTCTCTTATATAGCTATTCTTTAGGTGACATTGCCTTTGGTTAAGATTTGTGATTTTGAAGGATATTTAAGTAGATTTTTATGATATGTTGCTATTCTGATGAAGCCTATGTTCCATTAGTGTGACAAAAGCTCTAAAATAAACCTATAATATGAATAAAGTGGCTGTGGTCATTTATCTCCAGTTTCCATATGTTTTAATGTGAATTTTAAAATTTAAAAAGAAACGAATATGAAAACTCAGCAAAAACTATTGCGGAAAACGGAGAAAGGCAGGAACAAAACAGAACTTATTTAAAATAAGAGCTTTCGGTAGGGAAACCTTCCCCACCTTCTTCAGACCAATGATATCATTGGTCTGAAGAAGGTGGGGAAGGTTTCCTACCGTTTTAAATAAACTGAATTTTAAAGTTTACTTGCTGATATGCTGATTCACCTTTTGGTTTTGGGCCCTCATCTTAATATACTCTTAATATATGCTAGAGTTGTACAATTCAGTGAGAAGAGATATGAAAATTAGCTGCAATCACTACAGGCAATGAAATGTTGATTTTACTTTTTCATATTAGCTGTTTAACAAAATTTGCTGACCTGCTTTTCTTACCAGTCTGCATTAAACAGCACTAAAGGAATAATTCAGAAGTCTCTCAAAGATTAAGAATAAATTTGATCTCATCAATTTTCAAACATATACACTCAGTTTTCTTAAAAAATATGCCACTTTGTTAATTAAAGTTCAAATTAATTTAATGTACTTGTGTATTCATTTTTGTATTTGCCATTCTATCTAAATTACTCTGACTTGGTCAATTTAAATATCTGTAGGCGCTATGAACGATGTCTTCACTGAAAAAGGCTGATTAACCAACCTATTCTTATCTTGACATGGAAATGGGATTCAGTGGTTCAGTGATCACTTTTATATATTTGCCTTTACCAAGTTACCATGTGCTTTAACATCTGTGATGAAATAAGTCATCAACTGTAACATCAGCAGCTGCGCACGAAGCACATGCCCCACATTTTCAACTTTGTATATCAACATGATTTTATGCGTTTATATCATGTTATCGAAAGATGAAAACAGCGAACGCTATTTCATCGAACCTAAAATATCTAAACCACATAATATCGAACATTCAGAACAGCAAATTCGTTCTTTGAGAAAAAATTCATTATTCCGAAACACATACACCACAACACAAGCACACCTAAAATACATCAATACACACACATACACTTATAATCCTACAACTAACCCTACACTAAACTATACATACACTGCTATCTATCCACTTACCTTAACCCAAACCCTAACCCTAAGGTCCATCACTATCGCACACTCACCTAACCCGCGCCCTAACCTTAACTCATCTAACCCACGCCCTATCCCAAACTCACCTAACCCTCGCCCTAATCCTAAGAACCACACAATCACACACTTACCTGAACCCGACCCGTAAATCTCCACCACAGCGCTGAAAATAGCGAAGCCACAGAACATGTTGTGCAGCTTTGCTATTTTTAGCATTCCTATTAAAACGGGTCGATATTAGAACATTCAAAGTTTTAAAACTTTGATGTTCTGATATAGACCCGATTTTATGGCTTAACTCCATTCCCTTTCTAACACTACAGGTGAGCATCTCAACATTGATATGTTGTAATTGTATAAGGGATCACTAAGTGCTCATGAGTCATTCTTGGTTGAAATGGCATGTTGTCATGATAATGGTGGAAGTAATATTTCTTCCAAGGTGTGCATGCTTAGAGCTGATTAACGTAAGTAAAGCACTGCATGATATGAAACCTCCTATATTAAGCATGTTGGGCAGGTATGGCCAGCACAGAAATAACAATTTAAAATGACTTTGTGAAAGCTGTTTAAGATTGTTTACTTGTTTACTTACTTATTTAGTTGCTTAGTTTTCCAGAAGAAAAGGCATTCATTTCACATTGCTATTATTGTCCCTGATACCACAAGCCCATTCCTTAAATACAGCAGAAAGTTATAAAATCAAAACAAAAGCTTGCAGTATAGCATAGTCAGTTAATTCAATGATCTACAAACATAGCAACGGGATTTAAGTGCTAGACTGGAGTGCAGATGGTCCTGGGTTGTAGTACAGTGCATCTATATACTGTTGTGACATTACAGCTTATACAAATAAAATGCTGCATAGAAAAATTTTGCCTCAACATCCTTGTGGCAAGAGCTGTAATTTATACCTCATTAACCCTTTTTAAGCGCAACCTGGATAACTGGATGGGAAACAGAATATACACTCCTGGAATTCCACCTGTGTCCCTGCTGGACAGGGGCTTTGGCTGCTGACTTGTCTAAACCTGGGCTAAACTCTTGGCTAAGCTTATAAGGCCCTCAGGGCCAATAGCCTAGTAACTTCCTATGATCCTATACATCAATAGAACTTGTTGGTTGGACAGATTTGTGTCCCATAGACTCACCCATCTGTGGAATAGACTCCCTCTCCACATCAAGCAGAGTACCTATGGGTTTAAGTTCTGCAAGTTCCACTTGAATAGTATTAGACAATCAAGAAATCTATAACTCAGCCAACATCCTTGACCCGTCTTGAAATTTGTAACTAAGGCATAGCTGGTCTTATGTAATTAATGAAGAAAAAACATTGCTATAGGCTGGTAGTATGAATGGAATGGACTTTCACTGTTTAAAACCATATCCAGCAACTTCTACTACTGCTTCCATATAAATGCCTCATGCAGAGCTAGTGTTTCTGTCACTGTCAGAGAACCAGAAATTCCAGTACTCCCATAATGTACAGAATGACTGCAGACTTCAGGTGAATACAGTGAATGTGAGATGGTACCTGCCAAAAGGTGCTTTGTTGCACTGCCTGTTTTACCTGCATATCACATTTGCATGATGACAGAAGGAGGTAATTAGAATATCCAGCCTGCACTTTTGGGGCATATGACATTTCACATACCATCAGTCCCTCTCTTCCTCTTCTTCCTTTTGCTACTTATGCCATGACCTTCTAATTGCCAACATGGAAGCCTTCCATAGCATCTCTTCTCATAGTTCATTCTATGAGCCTGCAACCTTTGCTCAGAAGTTTAACTTTTCCAGACCCAGGGTATGTTTGGTCCATATAATCTGTTTTGGATGCTCTTTCCTTTTCCTCTGTACTTTATGGTCAGGAGCAACCCTTTCACATCTACCTGACATGGTCTTGTACCACTCTTTCAATGCTGATTTCTACGAAGGGCAGTCTGAGTGCACCAGTTTCTTTTCATTGCATTTGTCTTAGACAGCCCTTCATCATGTAGGTGACATATTGTCTTACAGCTCTGCTTTTTAGGTTCTGGCCACACATGGAATACTAGACTGATCCAATTTTCACAGAACCCAGTTGGTTTATACTAACTGAAGGAAATCATAGAAGGACAAAACTAAACAAAACAAAGTCCATGAAAGTCAAAGAAAAATGCCTATTGTGCATGCAAAGTGATAGCCTATCATTAGTAATGACTTTTAGGGCATGCTCTGAAAGTCCGAAGACATAGCATTTTGCTCTGTTCTCTTTTTCTCTCCATCTTTTTTTTCATTCATATCTAGTCACTTTGCTACAGTCACATTTACGAAGAGCATTCTGTTGAAACTATTGGCATTCAGTCTTCTGTGAACTCATAGCCATGTGACGCCTATATTTTTAGTTATTTTACTATGCATGTATGTGCATGCATGCATGCATTTATTTATTCATTCATGTGCGTATATAAGTAACAGCCCCTACCAGGCAATTTAATCTTTTCTGCATTATTTTTTACAAATAACTTTTTATTGAAGTCATTTTAACTTGCAAGGAAACATGAGTCATGCCAAATGGATAAGGAAGTTTTGTAAATTAAAGGCATTTATAAACTGCAATATCAAAGGTGAAACTGTTACAGACAAATAGTAATAACATAAAAAAATGGAAAAAATGCTGATCTGATAATGTCTGCACCAGCTATGAGTGCAGCTAATCAAATGAGAAAAAATGAATTCAGGCTTGTATTTTATTGTGATTGCCATTCCTCATGTCATAATTAGTATTGGGTTATTCTCTCATTTTGGATGTGATATTTATTTATACCAGCATTTCTGAAATAGCGATGTCAGCCTCCCTTGAGTAACAGAGGCCTTTTTCAGTGAATTAATGAAAGTTTCGTCATAAAATGCAATTGTGTAGCATTGGTTAATGAAGATTGAAGGACTGGTTAAATACAGAAGAATGGTATTCAAACAATGTGTATATTTGTTTACAAATGAATATTAAATATATAATGTACAGCAAAAATATTATGCACTAAGCCAAATCTTGGTCATTTCAAGTGTGTGTCTGTTGGGGAAAGGGGCATTATCAATTAGTTATTTTCTTACAGTGGAAGATATGCTTTTCTAGAATGCAGATGTCCAATGAGGTTTTTGTTATTAAGAGAGGCTCCAATGCATTTCTGAGGCTTAAGTGAGTCTTAATGTGGCAAAGTATCTTAATCAGTGGTCTGCATCCATGGTAATCTTACACACTTACCTGTTCATACATAGTTCCCCGAAATGGTATTGCTCACTTTTCAGACAATCCTCAGAAGTAAAATGATTTATTTCACTTTTAATAGTGTTCACATAAAAATGTAACATGGTAATATTTATTAATTTAAAACACAACTCAATTAATATGCATAAGTATCAACTTCAAAAGGTTGTAAAAAAACATAAGCAATAAGCCATGAGAAGATGGACATGCCTCATTTATTATTACATGCTAACGGGCATTTTTAGGAATGAAACCAAAAGAAAATATTTATGATTTCTATAAAAAGCATTAGAAGATTAAGTAGCATAAAAGATAAGGAACAAAAAGATTCCTCCACCAGAAAGATAAGGTCTGTGACAATGTAGCCAAAATTCATAAATGTTCTCACTCACCAAGTAATTTCCAGCTTGTGCACATTTGGAGCATTGTGCATTTATGTCACTGAGAGCAGATAGGACATCAGGAAAGTTGTTTCACTGATAGTATTAGGAGTCACTATAAGAGATTACTTTTGTAAGTGTAATATTAGTCCATAGGTACTGCTCCTACCATATGTCTTTCATGGCAACTGACATTATGGAGAGGATGTGTGATTGCAACCTGTCACTAGTACAGCTCTCCTAAGTCTACTTCTGTGTGGTAAGGGTGCAATGAAATCAGAGAAGGGCTGGGGGGTGAACTAATAAATTAAACACTTTGCTAGTGCCATCAGCTGAATAACCAAGCTGTATAGCACCATCGATTCATTCACTTATTCATTCATTCTTTGGTTGTCTACATAATCCAATTCAGTCTCAAGAGTGACAGCATTATGCAATCATATAATAATGTATGTATAACTTACTTTGTCTTCAAATATCTTCCTTCCTGTGTTACTTACTTTAAGTTACATTACAGTGCAGGCAAGTATCTTTCAGAATGGGGCAACAATAATGATGTGTTTATTTAAACAAATGAATTTCTTTATTTTTACCACATTTTAAGAAATGATCAGATTTAAGCTGTTTAGGGAGTCCATAACTAGTTTGGTGAGCTAAAACTTCTCAGGGATGCCTGACATTCTCTTTGTAAGTTAGCAGAAAAGGAAGGAGGGAAGAACATGAGGGGGTATATTTTCTGTCATCATAACCATTTAAATATATGACATTGAAGAGGCATAAACTTTTTTACAAATGGGTTGAGAAACAGATCTACTTTCAATTACTGAATTGTCAAAATACCAAACTGCAAAATACTGAGACCATAACGCGGAATACTCAAATGCCTGAAACTCTACAACACTGACTTTCAAAATATCAAAAACCAGAGAACAATGACAACTTACGAAGTTTTTATTCCTTCACCCCCACACCCCATGCAAATTTAATATATCAACTTTGAGATCCCACTACATTGAGGAAAAGAGAACAGTCTAACGATCATTAAACAGGACACCAGCATTCTTTAACTTTAAACCTGCTTTCTACAGCAACACATACCATTTAATTATAACAACTTCTTTTTATTTTTTACCATTTAAACTTACATGAACTTCTCCACAGACAACACAAGCATGGTACATGAACTCCGTCATATTGTAATATGTATGTACTACAAACCCTTAAAGAGAAACTGCACCATTGTACAACTTGTCATTTATAGTTTTAATTACATTTCTGTATACTGCAACACAGTCTTTTAAATTATGAGAATTTGAATTTTCCATTATTGTAAGTTGTAAACTACTGTTGCTTTCTGGTTTTCTATATTTTGGGAGTCGATGTTATAAAGTTTCAGGCATCTGAGTATTTGGCATGATGGTCTTGATATTTTGCAGTTCAGTATTTTGACAATTCGGTAATTGAAAGTAGATCCTGAGAAGCATATCACATTAAAGAACATTAGAGAGAAGATTCTAACTATTTGATTTGCACATAACAGTCCTAGTTACTGTTATATATGCAGCAAACATTAGACAGTAGCCTTACTGGGTTACATGCTTAGAATTCATACTCTTATTATCTATTTATTCCAGCAGTCCTGGTTACTGATGTTTCCACAGTGAACTTATTAACACATATCATTATTCATTTATGTGTGAGGATTCATGCTGTGGTTATGCGCTTATTCCTGGCTAATTCAATGCCTACAGTGAATGCATTAATTGGTAGCCTTACTAAGTTACATGTGGACTATTCCTTCTCTGATTACCACCTTATTCCAACTCAGTGAACTGAGGCCTACCCTGGCTTTCACTGAGTACAGGGTTGATGAAATCCTCCCAAATGTAGGATTACGGGAGGTACATATCCATTAATTATGCATAGCATGCATACCAAAGGATGCTTTAGAAGGATTCTATTTCACATACAAGGATATGGAGGGAAAGAAGAGCACCTTTTGAAAACGTATGATTTCACATTGAATTATTATCCTGTTGACATCCCATATAAAACAGCAAGGGAAAAGACACATAACTGAAACATGCATGGGAAAGGAATTATTCTTATGAAAATTTGTAATGGAGGTGGGAGTAAGCTTTTACATCAGACGAACATGCAACTACATTTTAGGAAGTCTATCCGATTCTTATTTTCTTTGTAGCCATGTGATGCCAGGCTTTCAAATGCCAGCTGCATCCCATTGGTTCTTTGTAGCCATGTGATGCCAGGCTTTCAAATGCCAGCTGCATCCCATTGGTTCTTTCCTCTTCCTTCTTCTCCTTCCTTCTCTTAAAAGATGGCAAGAAGTATATCTGAGGCCCTTACTACATGATATGTGAAGAAAAAAACAAAAAAAAAAAACAAAGTTGTTACCCGCAAACAAGTCAGGGAACCCAACCAGCGCAAAGTCCTTATCCGAAGTTGTAAAACATACCATGTGTATAAATCAGTAAAGTTCTACACTCCTGCAGTAGAAAGAAAAAAAAGTCAGAGCTGTTCTACAAATGGGTAACTATTCTTCATTTCAGTATAGGAAACATTAAACCATGCTGTTAATCATACTTGTCTTTGGGATATCTTGCTAATGCTATGCATGCTGTAATGATGCAAACAGCAGAGTATTATGACATACTTTCTATTACTGAACAGCTCTTATATGGCACAAAAATCCATAAAGTTACTATTATGCAGCACTTCTTGGGGAAATTAGTGGCGTTTGTTCAAGAGCTTGTGAGATATTTCATATTACCTTAATAAATGAGGTGTGGAATTCAAAAAAGAAAATTAGTTTATCTCAGGGATGACATGTATCTTACATATATTCTGTTTTATGTGCATACTGTCGCTGCCAGCAGTATGTTCAAGCTGTTAGAAATTATGAACACATTAAATACTTGCCAAGTGATTTGTTTCAACTGCAGAATGTTGTTGTAATTAAGTCAGTTGTTTTGACTATATTGATTGTGTAAATTATACCTAATTGCTCTCCATTTCCTTTGGGTATTGTTGAAAATGAGATGGCTTTCTTGCCAGACAAAATTAGTTTTTCCCAGTGGGCAATATTCTAACCGCATAATTAAATAAACAAACAAAACATACAGACTACCAATCTTGGGTAACCCAGATGGAGCAAGAACTAATTTTGAACATTGCCAAAATGGTATCCCTTGATTAAAATAATCCTCCGCATCAAGCATTGTTGACATTAGGAAGAGTTTATCTCTACAGAGTGCAAAGCTGGTGATAATTTTGTTAAGCTGAGGATATGGAGAAAAGCTTGTTCAAAGGCTTATCATGCCACTCCAGCTAAGCCTTTGAGCTGTTTATGGTTGCTAAGTCAACAATACAGGAATTCAATGTGTTGAGTTATACCGAGTAGAAAAAGGGGGCAGAAGACAGGTCATGGTCCTGAATGAACTGCATGCACATGTCTGAAAAAAAGAATTAGCTGGGATCTCATGGTACCGCATTCATCAGATTTCTAATTATTAAATCCATAGTTCTAAGGTGTCACAGTCTGAGCAACTATAACTGGCAAAATGGTTTGAACAGCTGCATTTATACTTCCTCTTCTACATAACTGCTTAAAGATGTCGATCATTTCAGAAATCTTTGAATCATTATTTAGGCTAGTTAGGCTTTATTGTAATAATTTGATCCTCTGACTATAAAATTGCTGAATTTTGTCATTTGTGAATAATATGCTGTTCTTTGAGCTGCTATTTAGCAAATGGATAAAAGCAGAGTTACAATTTCATTATAGCACCTTCTAGTTTTTGCATTTTTATAAATTATGTATATATATTTGCATCAGGTACGCTTTTCCATTGAATTTATTTCTATTGTTTATAATAATTTGTATTTCACTATGTTTAGCAGAATTTTACATTAAACACTATAGGTGATTACACATAAATTTAACAATTTACTATGTCACAGTCTTCTGCCGGATTATATTTATTTTCTCAGTCCTTCTTTGCTTTTGGATTGTGCTTGAAAATTAACTGCCTATGTAGAGTATTCATAAATTACTGCATAAACTTATTGTAATATTCAAATAATTTTGTAGATTTAAATGTAGAGGAAATAGCAGTATAAAGTATAAAATCGTATTTTTAACATTTAGTTAAAATGCACTATGAAAAAGTAAACATTTTCTAACATCTACCCTAGTACAAGAATTGTGCCATTGCTTCTGATATCAACTATAACTCGAGTGAATTTAGTAAGCTAAATTATTTATAATTGCTAACAACATTTTTATTCCTAGCCAGGGAAAGTTGTATGGGTCATCATAAAAAAATAAACAGACATTTAATATTAAAATGTCTCAGATATTTGTTAAATATCCTGAAGGAACATTATGGTTCCTCGAAAATATCAGTCGCAGAGATGAGTGAGACTTATGCATTTCCACCAGGATGATGCTATATGGGATAAGAATCAGGGCTGGAATTCTTTAGGGTCATTTAGAGACAGCAGTTTTATGCAAACACTTGAGATGCTCAGAACATCACACAGTAGAAATTAGTCTGTACTGAAAAAGAGCTAAGATATTTGGACAAAATGCACTAATGTTCTACAATAGTTTCATTATCAGAGCTTAACTGTTCCTTTAACAGAGCTTAATTCCTAGCAATTTTCCACCACGTGCGGACCGCGGCGGTGGTGTTGCGGTAGCGTTGTCACCTCACAGTAGACGTTGTCCTGTTCGATTCTCAGCTAGAGCGTCTTCTGTGTGGAGACATGCATGAATGGGCGTACCTTCATTGAAGGTTGTGCGTCAGGGCCGGCAACTCGGCACGTAAAAATCTACTGCCAATCATTAGCGGACTGGAGTTCCGCTGTGGCGACCCCTAACCGGGAAAAGTTGAAAGACACAACAACAACAGTGTAAAACACTTTTAAATGTCTTCTTCTTTACATTTTATTTCATTACAGCCTTTGTCATTATATCTGGGACCCAGTTCCAAAAGGATTGTTCTCAGTGAAAGAGACCACTTACACTGAAAGCAGGTGTTTTGGAATCGAGTCACCATAGTAAGCCTGTTTATAGATAGGCCTTAAACTGAAGTAAGTCATTTACACTGAGAACAAGTCTTGTGGAATCAGGACAGACTGACACTGAAAGCTAATCCTTTTGAACCTGGACCCTGAAATCATAAACATACCAGAAAAAGTACAACTGTTTGCCTTTGTTTTGAATTTTCAGAATACAGCTCCCACCCTAAAATGTAGCCTACCAAACCCAGGCATAGCACTTTTTCCTGGGAAATATATTTTTTCATCACTGAAAGAAGGAAAACTGAGTCACAAATCAATTCAACATTCCTGTCACTCTGAAATAAAAGCTGCTGAATAAAATCTATAATCAAATATAATAAAAAATTGAATTTGGCCCCTGAAATCATACTCCTGTGATTTCCAAGGAATTTGCTGCTTACTACTAAACCTAAGTACCATTTTAACCTGATCTGCACTTTTTGAACTGTATGTTACAGGGTACTGCTTTATTTAACTGCATTTTCATTTTATTTCTTCTGTTTGCTGCACTTTTAGCCTAGCATAAAATTGGTCCAGATTTGCTGGATGCAGTCTGTTTTTAGCAGTTTCTGAGCACTAAACTAGCTTTCCTCCTCATGGAGTGGGCCTCACCTGCAGCCTTTGAGAGATGTGTGTGCAGAAGGACTCATCTGAGAGGTGATTGCTGGCCCAGGGCCCAGTCCCTTGCATTTTTATTGGTCATAGTGGTTAATTTCGTTTAATCCCTGTTGCTACTTATTGCCCGTGTTTGTGTGGGTTTGGGTGCTGCTCATCACTGTGCAACGAGGGATACCCTTTGCAGTTACAGACACAAAATCTTAATTAGATACATTTTCCCTTAGTCAGCCATTTGCGTTCCATCTCAAATCTTGCCCAGTTGTGCTTCCCTGGCTGGAACAACTCTCATCTGAACCTCTGAAGTACCACCACATGTTTTAACCACCTAGCCTCTTGCAGTTTAAACCCTTTTTAACAGTCTCTCAGCCATACCTGGTCCCTCTAGTCCACTTCCAAGTACTGATCATAGCACTAGATCTAGTACTATGGATGGACAGTTTCCCACTGTTTCTCCAGAAAATCTGATAGAAATGGGCAAACTGCATCAATGTAACAGTTTCTTCATGTACACTGACAACCCTTTACTTGTAACCATACAAATTCAAATTGGGAGAGTATAACATCTAAACCCACATATGCAGAGGTTCTTAGCAGAAGTTTACCCAAAATTCAGAGACCTCCCAAACCTAAACATATTTCACTTAATGTACTCCCAGCAGAACACAGAACACATAATAGCACTCACACCAGTGTCTCACCAAACAAGCCCCGAAGGCAAAACAAAAAATCTAATGTTTTGGTCATAGCTGACTCCATTGTAAGACACATGTCCCTCTCACCAAGGTAGATAAAGAGAAGGTCACAGTCAGCTGTCTGTCAGGGGCCAAGATTTGCCACATCACACACGCGCTCATGTCACTCAACAACAAGTACTATTATGACTCTGTCATAGTACATGTTGATGTAAACAACTTGAGACATACCTCACTGGATTATATGAAGAGAGACATGACTGAACTCTCTGATTATGTGTCACAGGTGGGTATGTCCCCAGCCTTCTCCAGCATTCTACCTTCATCCAGGATGATGCCACAATACAAACAAAAATGATAGATTTCAAAATTTGGCTTAGTTTCTGGTGTCATTCTAAGGGGATCCAGTACCTGTCACCCTGGGATTATATTTACTAGACCATGATGCTTTGCCAGAGATGGTGTTAACCTGTCACCTCTGGGCTTTCAGTTACTGGCTTAGGTACTTGCCTTCCTCATAGCACCTTTTTTAGGCAATGTCACAAGAACAAAATTTCCAATGTAAAAACATCCTCAAAAAACAATCTCAAGGTTATGATGTTAAACAGTAGGAGCCTAAATCAGAAACTGCACTCACTGGAAGCATTCCAAACTGGGAGCAGTTACTGAGACCTCAAATGAAGTAAACATCCTACAAGAAGGATTTATGTAAACCAATGATTGGTGCCAAAATCATGAACTCAAACTCAATGCAAACAAATGCATTATCATCCTCTTTGGAAAGGGTGATGTCCCAGCAGATTACTGCATTAATGACAATGCCCTAACCTTTAAATCAGTGGTGTGAGATCTGGGTATGCAGGTTGACATCAACTTTACCTTTAATCACCATGTCTCCACAGTGGTCAGGAAGGCCTCCTATATTGCTCACCTCATAAGCAAGGGCATTGCTTCCTGATCAAAAGAAGTTATAATCCCCTATACCCTGCCCTAATTTGACCAATAATAGAGTACAATGCCCCCTTTGGTCTGTACCTTACCAGGCACCTGCAGCAATTGCAGACCTCAAAGGTTTTTCAAAAAGAAAATTCAGGGACTTTAGCACATGTCATATCCGGACCGACTGAAATCACTGTCACTATACTCTGTTTCACATATACTGCTCAGAGGCAAAGTGTACCTTGCATACAGAGCAACCTCTGATCCTGCACTTATGGAAATGCTAAACATTCACAAGTACAATGGTTCACCATTCACTCAGTCTACAGACCTTAACCTGGCCTATGACATCAACAGGACTTGCTGGAGAGACAGATATGTCTCACAGACGTTACCTCTCCTTTGGAACAGGCTTCCTAGTGAAGTTAAACAGAGAACCTCATTGTTCCTATTTAAGCATAACTTGGACAATTGGATGAGAAACCACAAATTCACCCCAGGCGTCTAACCTATGTCCCTCTTCGATAGGGGCAGACAGTGCTGATATGCATCTGTCTGTATGCAGAAACCATAGGCCTTTTTGGGAATAGGGGGTTGAACTTGGCTAGGCTTATAAGAGCCCCTGGATCATTAGCCTAGTAACCTCCTATGATCCTATTATCCTATAAATTATTTAAATTCTATCACATTCACTGTACAGCATTAATACCTTGTTTTAAAATATTGTACAACATGTCATACATGGCATATGCCTGGCTGATTATATGTCATGAGGTTGACAAAAACATTCATGAGATCCCATGCTGTCAAGTGCAAGACATTGAATGGAAAAACATTAAACAAACATTAAATTTGCCAAATACACTATCTTTGAAGGGGGTGAGTGCCAATGCATTCTCCCCATACTGCAACATGTCTTTATATTTTAACACAATAATTGCATAACAATGAGAAAAAGATAAACTTCCTAATTCTCATTATTAAGATTCAGTAAAATGTACTGTTTCAATGGACACAGTGACCAGCCAAAATACATTGATCATTTTTTTTGTTGACCACTGTGAAAATCAATGAAATGGTGGTTACTTGCCTTACTATACTTACAAACAATGATAATAACCCCCCCAAAGGACCAATCACAATACCGGTAGATTGCCAGGCACTCAGTATTACTGCTGCACATGTTAAAACAGCACTGTCCAAGGCCAAGAATACAGCTTCTATGGGACCTGACAATATCCCTGGGTGTGTCCTACATGAACTACAGAGTGAAATGGCATTTCAGCTATGTGCCCTGTTTAACCACAGCCTCAGCTCAGGTTTTGTCCCTACTGAATGGTGAACTGCTGCAGTCATCCCTCTGCACAAAGGAGGAGCGATTACAGATCCTGGGAACTATCTCCCCATTAGCCTGATGAGTCTGATATGCAAAGCTATGGAATGCATCATCATGAACCTAATAAACAAGGACATAGGGACTCTCCAAACTCTGGACCCCACACAGTTTGGTTTTGTGAAGGGTAGATCATGCCTGCTCAACCTGGTTGACTTCATTGAGTCAGTCACCAGAGCTGTGGATGAAGGCAACGTGGTTCATATAGCCTTCCTTGATCTAGCCAAGGCTTTTGATACCATTATCCACTCAAGAATCATAGAAAAACTCACTAAGATAGGCATCAACCCATATATTACTAGGTGGGTTACAAACTGGCTTACAGATAGAACCCACAGTGTGAAAGTAGCTGACTCCAAGTCAGACTGCCAACCAGTCACGAGTGGAGTCCCACAAGGTTCGGTCCTGGGTCCTCTCCTGTTTGGTATCTACTTCTCTGAAGTCAAGGCTAACATGAAGTGACTCTGTCTGACAAAGTTCAGAGACAATTGCTATTATTAACTCCCTAAGTGATATTGACATCCTACAGAAAGGCCTCACTGAGACGAACAACTGGTGCCAGAACCATTACCATAAGCTCAATGCCAAAAAAATGTGTCATCATCCCCATTGGGAAAAACCCATTTCCCATGCATTACCATATTGATGGTAGTCCACTGAACACAGAAAGCGTTATAAAAGATCTGGGAACAATGGTTGACAGCAACCTCTCTTTTGACCACCACATTGTCAGTGTGGTCAGAAAGTCCTTCCATGTGGCACATCTCATTACTAAGGGTTTTGCATTCAGGAAGAAAGAGGTCATTGCCTCCCTCTACTCTTCTCTCATTTGGCCAATCATCGAGTACAATGCCCCATTTGGCATGTACCTCACTAGACACCTGCAACAACTAGAGAGGCCACAAAAGTACCTGACAAAGAGGATCCTATGCCTTAAACACTTGTCCTATATGGACAGACTCAAAAAACTCTAACTATTATCTGTCTCATATTGCCTACTTAGAGGTGACCTCTGCTTGACTTACAAAGCCATGTTGGACCCAGCTCTGTTAGAAATGCTACATCTAAAGAAATCGCAATCACTCCACACCACACACTCCAGAAACCTCTATCTCATTACCACAATAAACAGAACATGCTGGATGGACAGGCTCATAACCCAGAGACTGCCCATGCTATGGAATAGACTTCCCATACATGTCAAACAGAACACCTCACTGGTCCTCTTCAAGAGAAATCTTGATGAGTGGATGGGAAAGAGAAAATTCAACCCGGGGATCACTCCAGTGGCTCTACTCGACAGAGACACTGGGAACTAAGGTTGGGTGGCACGATGCCAGGGTAATCCTATGGGCTAGGCTTGTAAAGGCTCCAGGGCCATTAGCCTTGTACACACCTATGTACCTATGAACCTAATAGTCATTTTGTGTTTTATAATGATGCTAATATCACTCTACTATATAAAGTGAAGGAAACATCAATTCAGAATATTACCTTTTGGACAGAGACATTAATTATCACATTTGGTTTCTGAGGAATGGACATGACTTCTCAATTATTCATGAAACAGAGAAAACATTGTGGTTGAATTAACTCAATACAACTTTGGCTGATAGAGTCATTCTGTAGTGGCATGAAATAGGGTGAATTGGTTGTCATACCTCTCGACTTCTTAGAGCAAGAAATTTGGACAAAGCCATCAATAATGGGGGCATAAAGGCCCAAAAATAGGGATACTTTTTAAATATTGCTCTTGCAAACTTAAAAAATTGATAGAATAACAGGTTTTGCATTAGCACGAGTTTTCTGAATGGTATGAATCCTGAAGCTCAAATGTATGTCATTATTTTCTGACTTAAATCCTCAATTACCAATGATTTTGCCAGAAAACCACAATTTTCTGAGAAATGAACCAAAAATATGAGGCAAAAATCTGGACAGTCTGTGAAAATCTGTACAGTTTAGAGGTATGCTTGTTGTGTATATTGTCTTTATGTAACAAACAAGGCAAAGTACTGAGTATCACATTCTTTTTCCTTCCTACAGAAACTGATTTCTCATGTTTGTGATTAAAGTTGATGTTTGGTGACATAACTTAAATTTTCTGCAGTTTCTAGATATAATTTTAGTGTCTTCTGCGACATCCCCACTCTGGGCCAGTAATCAAGGAGCATAAATCCACTCCACTGACACTGGAGAGGGATGTTCACGTGAAACAAAATGGATACACTCAGCATTTCCAAATGCAGCTCTCTGCATCAAGCACAATTTCCTTTAAGAGCACAAAAGGAACACACGGAGGCCAGAATCTGAGTTTCGCTTCTGTTTCTCCTCAGGTCCCCAGTAAGACTCCCCACTGGCACAGCTGTAGAGTTAAATCCTCAGCCAAGTGTCAAGCCAAATCCTCCAGCACTCTCTCTGTGAAACGAGCTTCGTGTTCCTTCTCCAAGTAGCTCACACACACACACACACACACACACACACACACACACACACACACACACACACACACACACACACACACACACACACACACACACACACACACACACACACACACACACACACTTTGAGATTTGTTTTTCACACACACACACACACACACACACACACACACACACACACACACACACACACACACACACACACCTGGGAAGGGCTGTCACAGATTTACTAGCTATGCCTCCTTCTGGCTGGCACAGATTTACTAGCTATGCCTCCTTCTGCCCAGACTATAAGGTAGTTACACTGCCACCAGACACCCCAAAGCCAGCTACTCTAAGGTTCTTGCAAGGGTACCCAATTATACTGAGTGAAATTAATATTAATACAAGTGGTAATGTTGACCAAACAGCCAGGCTTTCAGGAGTGGCCACAGTGTCACCAAAAGATATAAGTACTCTCGAAGGTTAAAATATTCTCTAAAGGACCAGCCACAATGAAAAGTTTACATATATTTAATAATAAATTTAATAAAAAAAACATGGAAATACTAACCATTTACAATAAACACTAGAGTTTCAATCACTGCTGGTGCAATACCTCACATTGTTACATTTCTCTCCCCCTTTGCAGACTGAAGCTAGTTTTTCAAGTGACTCTTGAGAAATATTGCTTGAAAGGAATGAGACTATCTCGGAATACATTAACCCATACCCTGTTACGAGAGCACATATGCATTGGCATTATTAACCGCACTGTCATATCTTATGCCTGCAACCCTGGGATCCACTTTACTAATCTGGCATTTTGCTAGCTAGCAAGATATAGTCATGTTAAGGGATTGTGGTCTGTAACTACAGTGAATTTTTTTCCATACAGATATGATATGCTGCTTAAAGCTAGGAACATACCTGCCTGTAACACTGCTTGGATTTCTTGAATCTGAGTAGGGGATAGCTGCTGGGACATTGCTACCTCTTTCACTGAGGTGTCAGTCCGAGCCTCACTCAGGAGATTAGTTGACAGATCCCCCTCAGACTCCTTCTGCCATCCACTGCAAATACTCAGCACCAGAGCCTCCATATCATGGCAAGGCTTTATCATGTTAACATGGTACAATTTGTGCTTCTGCCTCCTGCCTTGCCATTCTACCATGTAGTTAACATCACTGACCTTCCTTACCACTTTGAAGGGTCCCTCCCAGGCTGCCTGCATCTTATTGTGTCTGACAGGAAAAAGAACCATAACCTGCTGTCCCACAGCATATTCTCAAGCTTGAGCATTCTTGTCATGCCAGACTTTTTTCTGCTGTTGGGCTCCTGCCAGGTTCTCCTGGTCCAAGCCCATGACCTCCGTAAGCCTTGTCCTAAGGTTCAGGACATATACCACAACAGATACCTTGTGGGACTCACACACACACTCCCACTTATCACAAATCAAAGCAAATCTAAAGCCCCCTCACCCTGTGCCCATGCAGCAACTCAAATGGTGAAAAACCTGTGGATTCCTGGGGTACCTCTCTGTATGCAAACAGCAGATGGGCCAAATATTTGTCACACTTTCTCATAAACTAGTCTGCAAATGCATGTAGCATGGCCTTTAGTGTAGTGTTTAACCTCTCCACAAGACTATTACTCTGGGGATGGTAGGGAGTGGTATTTAGGTGCTTAACACCACAGCACTACTACAGACAAGCCAGCAGGTCTGACATGAAATTGGCACCTTTGTCAGTCAGTATTTCTCTTGGGAAACCTACCCTGCTGAAAATCTCTAACAGAGCATTTGCCACCTTCTCTCCCTCAATGGAAGACAAAGCCACTGCCTCAGGGTATCTAGTAACATACTCTACTACCACCAGGATTTACTTCTTCCCTGTGGAACTTGGGGTACTCAACAATCCCACCAATATCCATAGCTACCCTCTGAAATGTCTCCGCAATCACAGGCAAAGTCTTCAAAGGAGCCTTGGCCTTGTCTCCTACCTTACCTACTTGTTGGCACTACCTACAGGTCCTACAGTACCCTGTTACATCCCTTGCAATCGCAGGCCAGTAAAAATTCTGCATAAT
The DNA here is from genome assembly GCF_019279795.1 of Protopterus annectens. NCBI lineage: Eukaryota > Metazoa > Chordata > Ceratodontiformes > Protopteridae > Protopterus > Protopterus annectens. Next base: position 231,258,354 of record NC_056744.1, read on the forward strand.
ACATCTCTTGGTACTCTCTATGCTCATAGGATCGGCAAAAGGAATGTCATGGGCTATGGCTAGAAGTTCCAGATAGTAGGCTCTAGGGACTACCAACTGCTGCATTATCTCACCCTCTAGCCCTCCCTCAGGGGTCCACTCTCTATACAGTAACCCTTTGTTCCAGTATACAGACTTCCCTTTTCCTTGAGAATCAGGTGTCTCTCTAGCTACCTTGCTCAAGCCTGTCAGTGTAGGGTCCGAGAGCTAAGCCTATCTCCACTCTATCTTTGTATCGCTTCCTGGCTCCCTTTCCACAGGAAGCCAGGTATCCTCTGACAATGCTGCCTCACTGTCAGCATGGGTACTACCACTCACCTCTGCCCTTGCAGTCACTCTGTCCAAGGGAACATCAGCACCTGCCAGCAGCTGTGGCTCACCTTCAGGCTCACTGCTACAAAGTAACTCCCTTCCTAAAATAGCCACCTTACCAGCCCTGACTTCAGGTGTGGGATCTGTCTGGGTCTCCCACAAAATACCAGACCCATATGCCTGTCTCCAAGCCTGACTGTGTGTAACTGCATGCACACAAGGTACTGCATTATCAAAATAATTCCCTATCATGACATCTGCAGGGATATCCTCAGACATACCTACTTGCTTGCTTCTTTTTCCACCCTCCCAGTCAAAGTGAACCCTCACCAAAGGCATTTGGAATGGGGCCCATCCTAAAGCCCTGACTGCAGTGGACTGCCCAAGCAAGTACTGCTCTTCTTTATCCACTGCATGTTTTAGAGTGGTTATGTCAGAGACTGTGTCTCTCTTAGCAGTGGCCTGTTTTCCATCTACTAAGAGTAGATATAAACTCTGATGATAGTTTGGTACTCCTGTTATCTCCAGACAACTTACCACTGCTATACCATTGTTCCCACTTGCTGGCTCCCCCACATTTTGTTCCCCACCTTGCCTCCATGGACATCTATGTAACAAACACCAAAGTTTCAATCACTCACAGGAAATGTTTAAAATAACACAGGTGGACAGGTTCACACATTTACAGAAAATAACAGTACTTAACTAATCTCACTATGTTTTCCTGACTGATCTAAAGAATTATTATTCCTTGGTTACTCACTAGAGCAAGGCCAGATGAAGTAGGTGAGAGATCCTTCTTTGTCAGGTTACAAAACAAAGTGTTATGAGACTTCAGTCTCACTTAGTATTAAAATATCATTTTTCCCCCTAGATTGTAGAATGACACCACATACATCTGATCATCTTATTTCTGGTTCCCATGCAACCCCCCTCAGCTAGAAGCTGTCAGGATCTGTCTATAATGCACACACACAGAGTCTTGCTAAGATCTGCTACAGCTCCTGGAAGTCATAAAACCGTAGGACATGCCCACTCTTCCTACAGGAGCTAATAAGCCATACTTCTTATAGACATTGCTTCTGTGGCTTCATTCAAAACTGTGATATAACATCTTTATGGCCTAGGCCCAGTAATTTAATTTCTTACTAATTTCCAAAGTCAGGTGGATTGAGATTAACCTCTTCTCAGTACCCTCTATTAAAACGTATACATTTAGACAGTTACAATAATACATATATATTTATTTTCTGATCAACAGGGCACACTTTTGGTACATTTTTAACACAAGCAGATTTACAAGTACATTTCTCAACATGAACATCTGTACAAATCAGTTTTATATACAAATGATATATAATTCTTTGCAAAATACCAGCTAGCTGTGCTTCATATATTACACGTCCACTGCCCTACTTCTCCTGGCATAGCTGGCAATACTTCACATTGTCACAACTTTATTTAGTTACTATGGCTCTACTTTTGCTGCCATCCTAAACATTATGTAACAATTAACTCATTCAATGCAGGTTGTTTAAACTCATAACTAGCTGAAGGCGATTTAATAATTACACTTGTGAGGCAACACGAGTACAGTTTTGACATCAATGCTCAAAGGGGTTAGTTTAATTATTTGGGATAAGAAATGACATGTATTTTACCAGCTATAATTTCCTTCTCATTAAGGGTTTTTACTGACCTATTTTTTTTATAATAAATAAGAAGATCAAGTTCTAGAATGTTAGAGCCCTTGTCACTGAAATAAACAATGCAGGAGCTTAACAAAATCAAACAAAATGAAGTTTGAGGCTAAAATAACTATCCAAGCCAAAAACTATTAAAAGGCATGTTTTTTTATTTTGTTTGCAGACTCAAAAACACAGCACAGCAATGCAGTGAGCCATTTGTGAACAATGTTACCTTCACTGAGGCTGAAGATATAGCAAACCTACTGGCCAATAAATTTAGCTTTAACTTTACCCCTCTTCCCCCGACTCCATCTGTCTCTTAAAATATACCTGAAACTGGCCTACATCCAGTTATCACACAACAAGTAGTCTTAAAGGTGTTATCAAAAACTATAAGTACTGCATTGATGTGTCCTGACAATATCCCTAGATGCATCTTAAAGAGCATTAAGCACTATTTAGCCACACCTCTAACAACATTGTTCAATCTCAGCCCCCCCATACAAGTTTTGTAACAAGTGAATGGAGAGCAGTTACAGTAATTCCTCTTTATAAGGGAGGACCTTCCACAGACACAGGCAATTACAGAGCCTTAAGTTTGATCAGTATCATATGCAAAGCCATGGAAATACTTATCATAGAATTAATCAAACAGGACATAGATAACCTCCAAGCACTGGATCAGTCTCAGTGTAGATTCATCAAGGGCAGGTCATGCTTACTCAGCTTGGTGGATTTTTTTTTTGAAAAGGTCACCAAAGCAATGGGTAAAGGCAAAATGGTATAGACCATCAAGCTGGACAAAACTTTTGAAACAATTCTCCACTCGGGCATAGTAGAACACCTAAAGAAACTGAGATTAAACCTCATGTCACCTGCGAGATTGCCAAATGGCTCATAGATAGGATGCAAATAATCGAAACAGGGAAAATTACTGCCACATAGAAACCAGTCACCAGTGGAGCCCCACAGGGTTCTCTGATGTGAACTCTCCTGGTTGGCATATATGTTTCTGAAGTAAATCCAATACAAATGGTTAATTTCTGCCTAAGATTTCAGATGACTACAAGCTAGGAGCAGTCGTTGAATCCCCAAAGGACTTAGTCATCCTGCTGGAAGGTTTATTCCAAATAAATAGCCAGTGCCAAAATCATGGACTTAAACTAAATGCCAAAAAATGAACTAGTGTATCATTTGGGAAGTCATCAATCCTGGGGAACTACCACATTGATAATACACCCCTCTGAGCTGACCCAGTTGATCAGGATTTAGAAACTTCCTTATAGTGACCTAACATTTGACTACCATGTGCCCATTTTTGTAAGAAAGTATTTTTAAATTGCATATCTAATAAACAAAATAGCTGTCTCTAGATCTGGAGATGTCATTGTCCTCCTTTACTCAGCCCTCATTAGGACAGTCTTTGAATATAATGCCACCTTTGACATGTACCTGTCCAGACATATGCAACAACTGGAACAACTACTGAGATATCTTACTAAAAGGATACAAGACCTAAAGAGCATGTTCTACATGGAACATCTCAAAAACCTGCTACTATACTCAGTATCATACAGACAGTTAAGAACTGACCTGTGTATAGCATAAAAAGCATCCTCTAACCCCTTACCGATGGAGTTTTGCACACCAGCAATTTAAATGGCATCAAAAATACTCAATCTAAGGATCTAAATCTCTTCTTTAATATCAACCAAATGGTTTGGAGGAGCAGGTTTATCTTAGAGGATACCATTGCTCTGGGACAGACTTCCCACCACTTAAAACAAAGATCATCCCCATCCATATTCAAGTGCAAGTTAGATCTATGGATGGGAAACAGAACATTTACCCCAGGATTTCCCCTTGTACTAATGGACAGAGGCAGATCATGAATGCTTTATCCCATGCATGGGTTCCTTCAATTTATCCATGGTATGATCCCAATTATTCTCATTAGGGGTAATATATAATTATCAACCATGGGATGGGTAAGGCCAATCTATACCCAAATGGGATAGGTTCTTTTGAATACAAAAAGGGAAAGTGGCTAGGCTTAAAATGGCTAGCAATATGAACCTATGACCTTATAATCACAAGCAGCTTGGGTTGCTATATCCATATAATCACAAACATGTTATACTTTAAAAGGACATACTCTGAGTCTGCTAAAAATTATTTTGCAGATATAATAAAAAGATTTATAGAACATGCTGAAATTGCTAATTTGACTGATGCTAACAAAACTTTGCAATTATTCATAAATTGTATACAGAGGGATTTTACAAAGGGTGTTAGTTTTAGAACATTAGCCCGGATTCTAGACTAACAATAATATTTCTTTTTTTATTTCAATATGGGTATGACAGTATAAAGAGTATCTCATATATGCTGTATTATTATTGCAGTATCTGAATACTGCATGAGGTGTACAATGATGCCTTAGCTGTTTGAATATAAAAAGATCTGATTCATCATACAGAACAAAATCGGAGATGTTGATTATGGCTATACATTTAATATTGATTATTTTATTTTATTCTGAATTTCTTAACTGGTGTACAGCATTGACTGGGCCCATTTCAGTTTTGAACCAGATTCATTGTATGAGGATGTAGGCAGTTTACTGATTATTATTGTTTAATACAACGTTTTGATTTTAGATCATTACAAATGGCTGTTTGGAATGATCAAGTGGCAAATTCTATGGAACACAGACAAATCTAGCAGATATAAATAAAGGATAACATTATGATTTCAAATAATGAATTGATTCATGATGATGTCTCACAGAAATCCTGAGAAAAACTACATCTTTCAGTAAGCATTCAGATTATTTACCAAATGGTGTCTGTTGTTTCATCAAGATTCAGCTACATTAATCTGAATCTCATTGAAACAAAAACAATCACAAACTCATAAAAATTCACAAGACTTTGAAGTAATCACTGCAATGCTTCCTGCATGAAACAGGTCCCCTAATGCTCCCTTATAAGAGCCGATGGGTTACAGTCAATTCTTTAAGCTTGCAAGATTACAAGATCTGATAAGTTTGAATCAACAAAAAAGGTAAACAAAGTTTTAGGTAGCTACACTGTCTATGAAAGCTATTTTGGTCAAGTTTCTAATTATAGGGTACTTTTGATAGTTCAAGGCTTTTAGGGTTATTGTTTTTTTTTTTATTACATTGAGTCATAATTATCACCCAAAGAGAATTCAGTCTGGTGTAGTTAATTATTACTGTGTATTTGTCTAATATATTTCCAAATACAGGTATTCCAGAGTACAATATTCCTTCTGGATGAGCAAATCAGAACACCTAATTCTGAGAACTTTTAATTGAAATGAAAAAAAAATAATATTCACTTTATTTTGTTAATAGTCATTTGGTCAACCACTGAGAAGATATTGTTTAACAGAAAAACATTTTTAGGGAAGGCAACTCCTTGGAGTACAGTTATGATGCTCCAGCAAAGACAAACTCAACCTGAGTTCATTTGGTGACTCTTGTTCTGTAGGAGCTGTCCATGGAGGGAGGGAGAGGGCAGACAATAATAGCTTATTCATCTTGGGGATAGGCTGATGGTTTTTCTTATGGCAGCATTACAAATCAGTGATGGCTAGAGAAGGCAGTAAGTAAATAGGAAATGCATGTGCCCATTTTACATTCCAACTAAGCTTCAAGAAGTGGAACATCCATTATGGTAAATAAAAGGGGAGTCAAAGTCAGTGCTTAGTTTGTTAAAAGAAAAATAAAATATGTTTTAATTACATCAGGCTCTGAAAGAGAAGAGTTATGAACATGTTATCAATAAACAATGAATGAATCACTCAGCCACAGGACAGAGTGAAGTGTTTTTCATAAATGTTTTGTGCCAACATAACAATTAGAATAGAAAAATATGTCAGAATTCAATTGAGACAAAGGTAAACATCCATTACATATCTATAAACATAAAATTGCCTAAACAAAATAAAATAACTCAAGTTCCATTTGACCAGACTTGCCTGATGAATTCCTACACAGAATTACGAAAAACATTACTAAACTCCTATTCAACAATGTTAAATAAAATGTGAGTATGTTGACACATTTCTGACTAATGGTGTCATATTGTTGCGGTACAAGTTTATAAAGAGAGAAGGGTATCACATCAAACCCAAACAATCTTAGACCCATCTTAAACCCATCATCCTGAAAAGCATTCTATGTAAAATCATACAGATAGTCATAGCAGAGTTTACCTAAAAGGACTTAGTTCTGTTACATATGGAACTTTATGGGATTATTAAGTGGATATCTTGGCTTTTGAATCCTGCATTATTGTTTGAAAATGTAAGAGCAGCTCTTGAAGACAACCCCTCTGGAGTTGCAGTCACCAGTCCACGATCAGCACCCGGGGTGCCCCCTCCACAGGGAGATGGACCCCTCCCACGGGTGGAGGTGTGGGCTCTGGCCCATCCTCTCTGCCCACCCACTGAGGTGCTCCTACCTGGTTGATCCTGCCAGTAGCATATGCTTGTCTCAAAGATTAAACCATGCAAGTCTCAGTGCACACGGACGCTACAGTGAAACTGCGAATGGCTCATTAAATCAAATCAAATCAATCAATCAGACAGTACATTTTGGTTATTTTCATCTTTCTCTACTCTATATAAAGAAATTACTGACAAATTAAAATCATTCAAATATCTATTCATGTATAATTGAATAAGTAAAACACTAGTGAAGCAATATGATGCAAGAAGCCTGGGGGGGTGGTTACACATCTATCCCATTTGATTATTAGTAATGTCTTATAAGGGTGTATAGCAGGGTCATCCTCTTTTTAATTATGCTCCTCAGATATACAATTGGTGAGTAAGTGCAATTGCACATTGTACAGTAAGTATTTTTATAAATTATGATAGATTTCTTTAAGATAACTTGCAAAGAATACAAATCTGATGCAGGAGTAATAACATCACATTTAATGTTAGTAAATGTAGCATCATGAAATTTGGCAAAAAGATATGATTATGAAATAAATGGTCAAATCATAAAACAAATGACACCTTTAATAGCTATTAATAATGGTAGAAAATGCAGATTCAACAATGAACCGAAAAAATATATAAGAAATGGTCAACCTTCAGAACATTTATTATTTCTGATTTAATCCGAATGATTAAAACAAGCCAGTTGAATTTAAACATTGACACTGCATATTTAACCAATATGTTGTGTCTTCTTATACTCATATACTATCTTCCTTCATTGACGATAGCCTGTGGTCACTGCATCTGACCTCAGTATTGGGGAAGCTCTGCCATAATGCTCTGTATCAACAATTTCAATTAAAATTTTGTCACTGCTTAATAGCCTCTGGTCACTACATCTGACCTTGCTATTGCTGTTGCAAATACATATTTGCTTTTAATGTATCCACAGATTGTATATATGTGATATTGTCTTAATCTTTCTAAATTTGTAATTTGTAATCTGTTTTAAAATGTTTTACTGCAGCTTTTCTCCCCAGCCTCTACTGAAAATGAGCACATACCCAGTCAGATTTTCCCGGTAAACAAATGTCAAATAAATAAATAAAAATAAATTGCAGAAGCTCCGTCACAAAGCCCTACATCTACCAATTCACTGTGGATTCTGTCACTGTTTAATGTAAGCATATTTATCATGAAGAACCTTGCTGCAAATTAACTTTAATCAGTTAAAATCATGCCAGCTCTGTAATTGCAATTCTCTGTGAAACAGTCCTTGTACTCTAAGAACCTCTTACTAAGCTGGTCACTGTCCCCTTTTGCTTGACCAGAAGACTGCACTGCATATGCCAGTTATTACATTTCAGGAAATGACAGACACCCTGTTTTACTTGCATCTCTTTAATTGCTTTGTTCTGGCTATAAAATGGTTGATCTCCTTTACAGACTGACCTGAAGATGGGATTGACACTATAGTAGAATGTATTGCTAAATATCCCTTCAGTGTTGTCACTTCATGGGTCTTCTTCATAAGATTTCATATGCATGAGATTCAGTTGACTGAGACCAAATTACCTAAACTTTATTTGACATAAATTTCATTTGACCTAAAACTCATTTCACTGACAATGAGTACTGGCAGTCTGCAGAGCACTGAAAGACAAGTAAAAGGTATATGCCCTGTTCCCCACTGTAGTGCGACCCTGGAGTTAAAATATATAGTTAGGGGGTGGGGGCGCAGCCCACCACATTGAGGGGGGTTTGGGGGGCATACCCCCCACCTTGTTTGATTATATATTCTGTGGTTTGATTTTATATTGTTCACTAAAACAGAACTATGTGAGGGGCTATGCCCGCCACATCCCCCAATACAAAAAACTGTTTTATGATATTAATTTATATAGATATAGTTTTCACATTTTTATAAATATCTCAGCAACCAACTCCCTAGCCTCATATGAAAGACCTCAGCTAGATGAATAAAATGATGCTGACAATATGTGTGCAACTTGAGTGGTTGCTGAGATATTGTATGTTGTTTACAAACTATTACAGACATAATAGTTACTGTGTTTACTGTGATTTATAAAAATCGGTTTAAGCCCTAGAACCTAAAGAATACTACCACTATAAGATAGTTTATGCTGAAGAGATTGCCATTTATACTTATTTCATAACCCTTTGGTTCCAGAGATATGAACATTTGTTTGAAATGTGAGGACACAATTTGATTCTGTCAAAAGGCTTAGGCTCTGCCCATTGGAAATTACAGTACAAACCTTTTGATCTCTAGAGTGAATGAGTTAAGGCACTAAAATTGTAATCGAGATACAAAACAACTGTTAGTGTGATCCCAACTTAATCTGATGATAAAATAAGTATTACTTGAGTCACCCAATGTAGTTATAAATTAAAAAAAAAATAGTGTTATGGGACAAATTATTCATGAAGGCAAGAAATAGCGCATTGATTCCTACCACTGAAAAACAGTTATAAACCTAGAATACAGCAATATCTTATTAAACTAATCTGCTTGGTATACACACATCTTCTCATTCTACTAAAACTAAATTAGCAAAATGGAGCCATAGCTACCCCCTGTCTACTCCATTACATTGATGAGAAAAATATTTTCATAATATATAAAAAAGTTGTTCTCTAAAACTAATTCCATCAAGATGCATAAAGTTTAATTTGTTGTTACTAATCTCTCTGTGCAAGAATTAGTAATGACAATATATTCAAAAAATATGGTGAATTTTGGCTAATTTATTTTTGGAGAGAGAGTATATGCCTATAAAATTATGGCGTTTAGTTTGAAAAATTATAAACTACAGGAGGTTGAAGTTTCTACCCATTCTTATTTATGGCTTTAATACTCTTTAGTGCTAGAAAATAGCAAAATTATTTTAGGTCTTTTCCAATATATATTATTAGAGAAAAAGAAAATTATGCAGGATAACAGCAAATTATTAAAAACTGTAGGCATGCATCCACAATTTGTACATAAAAGAAAAGTTAATTTAAAGAATATTTTGAAAGCCCATTAGTAACTGAGTTTAGTAAAACTGGTGCCTTTCCTTGCAATGATTATAAATGTTGGAGATTTATAGATGAAGGTACAGCTTTATATTTATCACACCTAACCACTGAGTTTGCAAGCAAAGGCTTTCATACATTGGATCTTTCATTGTGGTATATTTTGCAAAAGGCTATAGCTTTAAGGGGGTCTATGTTAGTAAGACTACAAGGAAGCTCTCACATTTAATTTTTGAGCATAAGTTAGCTACTAAAAGCAAAAAAAAAACAGTAATGCATATGTAAAGGCTTTACAAAGTTTGCATTTTTTGTAGTTGATAACATAGCCACTGACATTAGAGATGGGGACACTGATAACAAATTAGGGAATAAAGGACTGAGGTAGCAGATTTTATTAGTAGCAAATAAATGTATTGGACAGAATGAGACATTGACTATAACATGTGAACTGAAAGCCAAACAATTTAATAATTAAACATTGTGTGATGTTATTATTTTTTTTTTTAATTTACAATGTGGCATTATTGTAATATGTGTTATATATTGATTTCTACATTTTATATGATATAGTTTTTAATGTAAAAACTGTCAGCTGATTATGGCCATGTGATATGATTCACTATTTAATAATAAATTCCTTGGTTATTGGTTAGTTTGATGAAGTTCTGGGAAAATAAAAAAAGGCACTAAACAGTTTTGATTTCCTGTCACCTTTGCTTCAACGTGCTTTTAGATAAGGTGGTTTTCTGCAGGCCAGATTGTCTTTCATTTTTTTAATGGATCAATAAGGGGAGCATGAAATACAGGGAAAAGGTGGCCAATCAGACTGGATATCTCAGGAACTTAAAGGTTAAGACCTTTTCAGTTAGAAATTTCTGAGGTCTTTCAAGCTCAGTGACATGTTTTGACAAATACATACTAAATGGGCCATTAAACTCAATAATGAGTTAGAGGATAGATAGGTACAGTGGAAGTAAGACTGACTTCTTTTTGTAGATGATTTGCCCTTGGTTCTTAGATGGACCAGGTAGACATTTTTTTCTAACTAGGACACCTGATGATCAAAGCACATGCAGTCATTCACAAGGCTTCACAGGCATGATACTGCTATTTTTAAGTGGTATATGTATGTAGAGTGATAAGGAATTCTTTCATTTACTGACATGGACTATATTTCATTTTTAGCATTGGTATGAGGTCATTGTCCTTGCATCAGTTCTTTGAATAGTTCATCCCATCCAGAAGTACCTTCCTTGAATGCTTAAATAAACACACCACATTTGGAATCATCAGCAAAGTTTGTTAACCAGAAGACTGCAATATTGGCTTGAAGCAGAGATAAATAAATGTCAAAATAGATGTCCTTTCTTGTTATTTGGACAGTTAAAATAGTTTTCTAAATGCAGTGGAAACATGATGATCAATGAAAGGTAATCATTCGTAAGGGTGACCAGGTCTTTAGCAGCAGTCTTTTCTAAATACTACAGAGAGATGCAATAGAAGCACAGATGCTAAATAGAGGAAAAACATGTTTAACTCAGACTTAATCAAAAAAGCAGGAAAGTACCTTTTTTTCACCAACATTGCCTAGTACATCAAAATGTGTATTACCTGGATAGTATTATTTTTCTGTCTGCTTGTCTAAATATTATTTTAGTGTGTGTGTAACAGTTGCCTGGATATTATTGTGTTACAAAGTACTACCCTAGAATTATTTGATTGTTTTCTCTGTGTGTTTTCCATTTTACACTTTCTTTTGGCTTTTGGCAGGGTGCTAGTTTTCTGAGAGCCAATAGTGATTACTCAGTGGCAGGAAACGCACCAGTGCCATTTCTAACTGCTAGACATTATTGACTAATGCTCTTCATCTAATTGACTTATATTTGTGTATCTGACATAATTGATTATTTAGCATTGTGTTTAAACTGTTATGCTTTTTACATAGGTAAAACTATTAAATCTTTAAGAGGGTGGTTTTATGAGCATAGTCTAGCCTTTAAGAATAGATATCTTACTAATGCCCTTGCTAAATACATCCTGAATTGTGTGAATTTTAAAAAATATTTTTTTGTGATTGATTGGTTGTTGGTAGATATTAGGGGGAGATTTCAACAATATTATGGAATGCAAAGAGTTAAAAAAGCAGTTTGAAATAATGCTGGAAAGTTTCCAGGTCTGAATAGATAGTGCAACATAACAGGTGAAATGAAAAGAAGGCAGTAGGTTTGCTCAACTGGTTTTATATATGTATATGTGTTGCTTTTTATTCATGTTTTAAGTCTAAAAAGATTTATATGTATTAGAATATTATGTAATACTTTCATTATGATTAGTTAAGGAATGGTCATGTGAGGTATTAGATTTTTATTTAAGTTTCAATGTGTATGTTGTAACTCTGATGAAGTCAATGATAAAATAAAGATAAAATAACTAAATATGACCAATTTCATTACAAGGGAATGCATTTTTGGAGTTAACATTTACTAAACATACTTTATAAAACATAGGATACATACTCCATTGGACCTAATAATACATGTCTACCTATTAAACAGTTATAAGCAAGGGCTGGCAGACCCGCATCTTATGGTATTCAACCTGAACAAGCAATTGGCTTTGTCCTCCTGGCATCGTGCAGAGCTATATTGATGCCACACTACAAGTGTTGCCCCAATACTGACCCTGGAAATTCGTGACCCATCAGCCTGAGTCTAATATGCAAAGCCATGGAAGGCATCATAATGGAACAAGATGTCACTGACATCAAACCTCTTATCAGACTTGACTACCTGCAGTTTGTTTTTTCAAAGATAGATCCTGTCCTTTAAATGTGATAAATCTCTTTGAGAGGGTGGCACAGGCGGTGGATAGTGGGCACACAGTCCATATAGTATATCCTAGCCTTGACAAAGCATGCCAGTGCAATAAACAAACTACATTGACTCCTGTTATAAGATGGACAGCAAATTGGCTGAATAAGAGATACCAGAAAGTGAGGATAGCATGTGCTTCTTCAAATAGCATGAAGGTGACCAGTGAAATTTCATATGTCATGGGACTTCGGCTATTCAGCATCTGCTTTTCTGATCTCCAAATCTCAAACAAGGATCTCTGATTAAACAAATTTGCAGGTGATTGTCAACTGAGTATAATCCTTCAATCCCATTTCTACACATGTACTCCAGCATGAACTTACATTTATTTATAACTGGTGTACTAAAAGCAGACTCAAATTAAATGCCAAAAAGTTAAGTATTGTGCATTCTTTAACCAATCTTTCCCTCTCCACAGTTTATAGTACAGACAATACCCATTGTCAAAATGAGAATACAGTGAGAGAACTTGGTACATGAGTGAATAATTCCCTTTCATTTAACCCTCATGTTGTAATAGTGGTTAGAAAGTAATTTTACCTTGTGTAACAAATTGCAAAAGATATATCTTCAAGATCAAATTAAGTCATCACCACCTTATATTGCACATGATAAGGTCTGTCATAGAATACAGTGCCCCCTTTGGGATGAATCTCACCAGAGACATAAAGCAACTAGAAAGACCATAGAGGCTCCTAAGCAAAAACATCAAACGCTTTTAACACTTGAGTTAGCAAGAGAGACTGGAAGCACTATCACTGTATTTGGTGTCCTATAGAATCCTTATGGGTGATTTGTGCCTCGCTTATTGGATCATAAGGGATCCTGTAGTACAAGACCTCCTAAACCTTTATAAATCAAACAGTCCTATAAATGCTTGGAACAGAGACCTAAGTCTACATAAAAAATAAACAAAACAAGGTATAGTGATAGATTTGTCATGCAGTATCTAACCCTTCTCAGGAGCAAACTTTCTCTCCAAATTGAGCAGTGCAATTCACTATCTTCTTTCAACAGGAACTTTAACAATTCACAGGATCGTAGGATCATAGGAGATTACTAGGCTAACAGTCTCAGGGCCCTTACAAGCCTAGCCAAGTTCAACCTGTGTTCCCATAGGTGTCTGGTTCAACCAGACACTAAAATTAGCACCTATTGCTCCTGTCCAAGAGGGATACAGGTGGAACCTCCAGGGTGAATTTCTGGTTACCCATTCAGTCATCCAAATTATGCTTAAATAGGGCCAACAAGGGGCTTTGTATAAAATGAATAGGAAGTGTGTTCCAAAGGTAGGACAACCTCTGTGAGACAGATCTGTCTCTCCAGCAAGTTTTGTTGATGTCACATACCAGATTAAGATCCTTTGAGCGAGTGACCCATGTGCCATTTGACTTGCAATTGAGTGGGCATTCATAAATTCATCCATGATATGACTGGTCTGGCCCTTCTTGAAAAAGAACATAAGAAGACCGATGGTGGGTACTGGCAAAGTGTTTATGGCCTCCTGGTCTATTTGTCTTGAATATTCTATAATTCTATCAGAGAACAGGGGAGAGAGAGGACCCAGCATTAAGCCCTGGGGAACTCCACCTGTTTAATTTTACTTGCCATTGTGGTACCTGCGATTCTGTCACATGCTGTGTCTGAAAGCCAAACAGCTACTCACCTTACCATGTAGGGGTTGCTGTTTAAGTTCACAAGTTTGCCAGAATGAATGCACTGAATGCTTGGCCAGATCCAAGTTTACTGTATTCATGGCATAACTGCCATCACCTGCTTGAGATATCCTTTGAATGTCATTTACAAGGTTAAGAAGATATAACTTAAATTGACAAAGCCAAATTGATGTGTATGCACTATGCAGGGCTAACAGATCATCAAAGTCTAGATTTTTTGAGACCAGAAGTGATACGTTCCATGATACATTCCATGGCATTATGAACAAGGCTAATATAATGGGTCTATAATTAGCAGGGTTGGTGGTTGGATCACTTTTATGTAGCGGCATCACATTGATTGTTGTCTAGGCTTTGGAGGGGTAGTCCACTGCAAGACTTATGTCGAAGAGGCTCTGATAGGCCATGATCAGCATTAATTATTAAGTTTCCTGTCATATTATTAGGGTCCATGTATGTGGTGCTCTTTATTTTAGAAAGGGCTGCTAGGACTTGCTCTGTTCTGATCCTGGGGGGGGGGGGGGATCTCAAGGACTAAATAACCAGGGGAGAAATTATGACTGAGGTTAAGGTGAAGTATGCATTAAATTCAATGGTTAGGATATCAGCTATTGCTCTGGAAATAAAATGGGAGTTATAATTGTAAATCATTAATGAACATTGATGGCTGTTGATAGCATTATAATTACTTTTTATTATCAGTGGTAATTTTGAGTTCACAATTAGCTCCTTGGTTTTTGACTCCTGTCTTATGTTGTTTGCTAGCAGTATGTTTGAGTGCCATTATAACATTGTGGAATATGTGACAGCTTATAAAAAATATCACTTCCTTCCTTTTGTAGTAGAGTTTATTTATGACTGATTTGCCATAAAAAAATTTTGATTATAAATCCTCCAAAGTACTTAGCATGGGTAAGTGAGGGTAAAATTCAGAAGTAAAGGCTTTAATTCTGTTCAGCCTGGTCAATGAAACAATGTAAATTATTCAAGTCATTAAGTAGTTGCAGAAGATTTACTATTTTTTGTATCCTTCATAGGACTTATGACTTGCTCCTAGTCAGCTCATTTATTCAAAAGAAATTGAGAGCTGAGCATTCCTGATTAAGCAAGATCTCTTTGGCCCATTTGATCCTGTCTATGAAGCCCAATTGGCTCATCCCCCTGTGATGAGACTCGTGTGATAAGGAGCAGGCTAGCTTACTGGTCTTATTACAGGGTGGCCTACCTTATCTCTAGCGGAGAGACCACCTTACCCCTGACAACTTGGCAGTTGTCCAAGTTCCACTGCAAGCTAACAAATGGTGAGTACTCTGGTATGTGCCTTCTTCATGATGGCAGTGCATGCTTTCTAGCACCATGCTATTTTGACAAACACCAAATTTTCCCACTCCAGGAGTTCCCCATCCAGTGATCCAGAGCTGCCTCCATCTCCACAGGATGGGTAAACTGGAACTGGCCACTCACACCAATCTTTCTGCTGGCAGGTCCTATAGACAACTGAAGCCACTATATGAACCAAAGTCATTTGTGATATAGTCAGGGGTTTACCCACTGTTGTTATGATTCAAATCAAAGTCATCTGCTCTTTAGTCAGGGGTTTATCCATCATTGTCATGATTCAAACCAAAGTCATCTGCTCTGTAGTCAGGAGTTTATCCTTTGTTGTCATGAAGCTGGATAGGATATTTACTTTTGAGGAATCCCCAAACAGCAAAGTATTTTTTTAGAGAGTACCTCCAGTCTTATACATGAGCATCATAAATGTGCTGCAGGGACAATCATATTATTTTGCATTTCCCCTTGACTGGAGTGCCTAAGGGCATTCACCTTGAGATAGGCTACCACCAGGTCATGGATGCATTTATCAGGATGAAGGGATCCATGAGCCATTGAACTGCTTTGATTTCATCCTCCAGAAAGACAACTGTCAACCTGTTCTTGTCCAGTTAAATGTGTGTAGTGTTAGTGTGCCTCAAGATAGAGTCACCGATTAACAAAACATTTTCTAGAGATGATGCAAGCATTGCATGCCTTACAAGCTTGTGGGATACACCATTCTGACTCACTGAAGTATGTGTATTGACTGTGAATATGAGTGTTAATTATTTAGAGGAGTGGTCTGATGGCTGTCATTTCTTAATTCTAATTCTAGTGCTGTAGAGTGACTTCATAACAACCTTGACATAAATACATTTAGGGCTGGTGCTTTATGCTGTGGAAGTGGTGAGTGTGTTTTGCTTAAAATGTTCAGTGCTGTAAGAAGGAGACCACCACATTCATTCAGTACTTATACCTCTCACAAACTACATAATTTTTCAGAAATTATAGTGTGCTTTTTTGTAAGCATGAGGCAGTTTGCACAGATTTGGGCATATAGGTTGTGGGACATTTCCCTGTAGAGACATTTATTTGAGGATAAATGTCTGAACTGAAGTTCAGCTGTACAGATACATAGCTGCAGCAAATTCACTGTGGACACAGAGAAAAATACAGTACCATGCCAATAGCTGCAATAACAAAGTTTTTTTGGGGGGTAATGTCCATGTTCAGCCAGGCCCTTAGAGGCAGCAGACAATCCAGTAGTAGGAGGGATGGCAGTGTGTAACCAGTGGCAGAAGGGTTATTAGGAGAGCCTATAGTACATCTCCCTGATCTCATTACTATGCTCCAGAAAGGACAAAAAATGGCAGATGCCCACAGAGAATCTCACTACAGGAAAGTGCCTTTTAGTACACATATGAAGCATATGTTGACTGTAGCAATCTGCAATATTTCTTGCATGTAGCTCCACATTTTACATGTTGCAGTGCCACCAGGTTGAGTCAGCTTGGCCTGCCCTTGACAAAACCAAAATGTGTTGGGTCCAGTGTCTGGCAGTTTCTTATGTCATTATTGATCATTTCTTTGATAATTCTTTCCATGGCTTTACATATGAGAATAGTGAGACTTATGGGTCTGTAGTTTCCTGGGTCTGTAGATGGCCCACCTTTGTGCAGAGGGATGACTGTTGCTGTTCTCCATTCATGAGGCATGTACCCTGTTTATAAGCTACAGTAAATAGCCATTCCAGAGGTCCTGATAAGTCATGTTTCATGCTATTTAGAAGGCATCCTGTGATGCTGTCTGTGCCCACTGATGTAATGTGCTTGGCCTTAGAGAGAGAGAGAGAGAGAGAGAGAGAGAGAGAGAGAGAGAGAGAGAGAATTAAGGACCTGTTCCCTAGTGATAGTAGGGGGAGTTATATTTCCTGTTTTTTCCTGAGAGAAAGTTGAGGGGGAGAGAGAGGTAATGTTAGAGATGAATTTGTCAGCCAGTAGGCTTGCTATATCTTCTGGCTCAGTATAGGTGGCTCCATTAACAATGAGCTCTGCACACAATTGTATATTGCCTTTGACATTGTGGACATAGCCAAAGAATGCCTTGTGGTTGTCCTTGGCCTGGGAGGTCAAATGTACCTTAAATTTGGCTTTGATAGCCTTTATTTGTCCTCAGAGTTGTTTGTTTAGTTTGATGAGAGTGCTTTTATCCTGCTGGCTGCTGCACCTTCTAATTTTTGCCATGATTTTCTTCCTTCTGTTTGAAAGCCGATTGATGTTGTGATTCATCTAAGGTTGTTTGTTTTTTGAGTTTGTTCTGTACCTCTTCCTGATGGGTATAGATGCCTCTCTGCAGCTATTAACATGCTTGTATAAGGTTTCTGTGAACAGTTCCGAGTAAGCAGCAATGTTATTTTGGTTTATAGAGGCTTAACATTTTTCCAGGTTGTCATATAATAATAGGTAGATAGCCTTAGAGTAGTTTTTGAATATTCCAGAGTTTGTCAGGGTTCCAGGTTTTGTTTTCACTTCAAAGGAGACCATTTATGCTCTGACATTACCAGAAAAGACCTAGAGGGTGTACAGCACTCTCCCATATTAGTGAGGACCAAATCCAGTATGGCTGCACCCCTGGATGGTGTATTGATAATCTGGTCCAGCACATTTGCATTTACAAAATCCAGGCATCACTATACTTGCACTTTTGATATCGTATAAGATTCCCAGTTAATTAAAGTTAATATGTTATTGGGTTGGATACTGAGTGTTTCCAATACGTTTAATTACATGTTATGCATTTTCTGGGATGTATAGCTTGGAATGAAGTGGTATGAGATTTTTCCTATGGTAATTTTAATGTGGAGAAGCTCAAGTGCATTGTTCTGTTTGACAAGCCTCGAAGTATATTTATTTTTGATGTAAATCAAGACACCGCCACCTTTAGTCCCTGTCTTTGTAGTAGCTGTTCCAAATGTGTAGAAGGCATTATAGCCTTGTACTGCCAGTGTGCTCTCCATGGCTTTAAACCATGTTTCACTGACTGCACACATGTTAACATTCTTAAGGGTCAGGAGAGCTTCTAAGAAGTGGAGTTTTTTGTTTAGATTTCTAGCATTGAACAGTAACATCTTTAGATTTCCTTGGTTTTGATGTTCTTTGTCAGAAGTACTTTCAGTTTGGCATTGCCTAAAAAAGCACCATGGGGAGGACAATGTTTTAGCTAATATCTGAAAGCCTAGAGGGGAGAAGTGCAGACAATTCCTAGCAAAGCAGTGTGGTCTGATGACCATATCCTTCCATGCTGACAAATATTGCAACCTCTTATAATGATACCAGAAACAAAGCCAGTTATTAAAGTCAGGCATCTTTTGTTTGTATTGTGGTATCATCCTTGGAGAAGGTAAAATACTGCTCAATGCTAGGCTTATACCAGCCTGAGACACATATTCTGAGAGCTCCATAATGTCTCTGTTCATATAGTCTAGGGAGGTATGTCTCAAGTCATTTATACCACTATGGACTATAACTGAATCATTCTAGTACTTGAGGCCTAATGACCTTCGTGCTTGAGTAATGTAGTGGATTCTGGCACCCGATAATAGGTTCATAGGTTCATAGGAGGCTACTAGGCTACTGGCTCTAGACCCCTTATAAGCCTAGCCATATTTATCCCGTGTTTCCCCAGTTTTCAGTGTTTAGGTGAGTGAAGTTCACAGAGGTAAGGGCAAGGATCTATGGTAGTTAATTCCAACTTTTTCTTTACAGGAAAGATGAGGGCACCACCCCAGAAGTCAATTAATCTAGGTTGCATTTGAAGAGGATCAGGGAGGGGATCTGTTAGTCTCTGGGAGATGTACCTATCTCTCAAGCATGACCTGTTCATGTTAAAGGCTAGGTTAAGACCCTGGAGCGAGTGACCCTCCTGCAGTTTGATTTACAAATGTGTAGCATTTCCATCAAGGCCAGGTAAGAGACTGCCCTGTAAGCCAGGCACAGATCACACCTTAGCAACCTTTAGGAGGCAGAATACAGTAACAGGGCTTTCAGTCTTTCCTCATAAGACTTGTTTTGTGTACCCTGTAATTTCTTGGAAAGAAACCTCTTTGGTCTCTCCAGTTATTACAGGTACATGCAAAAGGGAGCATTGTACTCAATTATTGATCTGATGAGCACCAAGTATAATGGAATTATAACATCCTTAGATCTAGATGTGATGCCTTTACTTATAAGATGTGCCACATAGATGGATTTCCTTACTATTGTGGATACGTGGTGGTCAAAGTTCAGACTGCTATCAACCTGAGAACCCAGATCGCATACCACTGGGTCTACACTTAGGGGGTGCTGTCTATAACGTAATTAGCAGGGATGTTGGAGTTCCCAAAGGAATAATAGTGCATTTTTTTTAAATTTAGCTTTAATCCATGGCTTTGGCACCAATCATTTGTCTGCTTTAACCCTGTCTGCAGTATATTAACATCATTGGGAGACTCAATGATTGCTCCTAATTTGTAATTGCCAGTGAACTTGGTTAACCACAGGCCGTCCAAATTTGCTTGGACCTCTGAGAAATAAATTTCAAACAATAATGCACCAAGCACAGAACCCTCTGTTATGCCACTGGTGACTGGTCTTTTGCTAGAGATGAAATTATCCACTTTGACATTATGTCTGCTGTCAGTGAGCCAGTTGGCTACCCATCAGGTAATATAGGGGTTAATTTCCAAATGGGAGAGTTTCTCTATAATACTTGAGTGGGGTTTGTGTTAATTCCTTGACTAGGTTCAAGATAGGCAGTATGCACTGTCTTTCTCTCATCTAGGCCTCTAGTGGCTTACTCAAATAAGTGAACCATGTTTAACAGGCATGATCTACCTTTAACGAATCTGAACTTGGTTGGTTCCAGAGTTTGGAGATTACTTAATAAAGTCAATGATGATTCTTTCCATGGTCTTGCAGATGAGGCTAGTCTAGGATATTGGCCTGTAAGTCCCATGGTCAGTTGATGGTCCCCCTTTGTGCAGAGGTGTTACTGTTGCTGTCCTCCATACTGCTGGACTATAGCCAGTCTTCAGGTTGTGGTTAAACAGAGATCCAAGTGGGTCTGTTAGGTCATGTTTTAAGTTGTTTAAAAGGTAATCTGGAATGTTGTCTGGTCCCATTGATTTGGCCTTGGAGAGTGCTGAGATGACCTACTCTCTTGAGATAGTAGGCTGAGGAATGGTGGCAAATATACTTTGGGGGATGACTGGAGGGGATGGGGTGTGGTGAAGTTTTCTCCAAATCTGTGAGTTAGCAGGTTGGCTATTACCTCTGGTTGAGTATGGATTGTGCCATCCACAACCATTTCAGTGCATAGCTGGGTATTCCTTTTTAGATTTGGATGTAGTTAAAGTATGCACTGGAATTATGCTTATTTACGGAGGATTTGTTTCACATTTGTAATTAGCTTTGGAGGACTTGATAAGATCTCTAGTTTGTTTGTTTAAATAAGAAAGGGATTTCTTCCTCTGCTGAGCCAGTTCCCTCTTGTTCTTAGATATTAGTTTCTTTCTCTTCTGTTTATACTAGGGGTCCACCAGGGTGTATTGTTTTTTCACAAGACCTAGTTTTAATATGGTCAAGTACAGCCGATTCTATGCACCTGCTTAAGTGGTTATACAGGACATTGGTGTACATCCCTGCATAGGAGTTTGGTTATCTGCATGCAAGGGGGCTTTGAAACTTCTTATACACTCATCAGACCCATCATAGAGTACAATGACTCATTTGGGATGTATCTTACAAGACACCTTGAACAACTGGAAAGACCACAGAAGTACCTCACCAAGAGGATCACTGGCCTCAAGCAGATGCCCTATTCAGCTCGACTGAAGAAACTCCAGCTGTACTCAGTTGCATACCGCCTACTCAGAGGTGATCTCTGCCTGATGTACAAGGCCATGTCCAACCCAGAATTGATGGACATGCTCCACCTAAAGAAAACCATATCCCCTCGAGCGACATGCTCCAGGGATCTAAACCTCACCACAACAATAAACAGGACGTGCTGGAGGGATAGATTCCTGTCCCAGAGACTTCTCATGCTCTGGAACAAGATTCCAATCTACATTAGGCAGAGCTCCTTGCTAACCCTCTTCAAGAGAAACCTTGATGAGTGGATGGGAAACAGAAAGTTTACCCCAGGGATCACTTCAATGGCTCAGCTGGACAGAGGCACAGGGAACAAATCTAAGGGGGCAATAAAAGCCAACACATTCTGGCTAGGCTTATAAATGCCTTCAGGTAGATAGCCTAGTACCTACCTATGAACCTATGAACCTATACCATTACTTAGTAGGAAGTAATTTGTCTTAGAAAAACTCTTAAGCATTTTTGATCTTGGTGGGGATATCTGGTCTTACAATTACATTGAACAAGACTGATTTATGGTCTGATCATACCAGGGAGGACATCGCACAGGGAGGGGTGCAATGCAATACCGTGTTAGTGAGTACTATGTCCAGGACATTTGAACCCCTTGTGTATGTGATGACCACCTGTTCCAGAGCATTTGCACTGACAAAGTCCAAGAACCTCTGAGCCAGCGTGTTTGTGGTTGTGTATGTTTCAAGTCAGTGGTAGGATAATTAAAATCCTCTGTGAGTAAGGTATTGGGCTGCATGGCAAGTGACTACATTAAGTCTAGGTATGCAGTATGCTTTTCCTATTTCATGGTGGGGGACCTATAGCTAGCTATGATGTGGTAAGGGGCTTTGCCTATAGTTAATTGGACATGAAGTAGAGGTGGCTAATGCCTTTGCCAGTATCTGAAAGCCTAGAGAAGTCAGGTGCAGACCATCTCTGGCAAAGCAGCATGGCCTGTTGACCATGTCTTCCCAGGCTGACAGATATTGGATCCACTTGGACTGACACCAGAAGCTAAGCCATTTGTTAAAGTCAATCATTTTTTGTTTGCTTTGTGGCATCATCCTTGGAAAAGGTAGAATACTGTTTAAGGCTAGGCTTATACCTTACATCTGCCTGTAATGGATAAACTGACAGCTCAGTCAAGCATCTCATCATCTAGTCAAATGAGGTATGTCACAAGTCACTCCCCCCTAAATGGACTATGACAGACTCATACCGGTACTTGTGGTTGAGTGACTTGAGTGCTTGAGTGATGTGATGGATCTTGACACCTGTTAGGCAACGAATTGTAACCTACTCCTTTTCCAGTCTGGTGAGGGGAACATCCAAGTGTCTCACAATGACCAATAAATTAGGTTCTGTGGTGTCACACCTTATGGGGTTATTTGTTCAGACACTGATGAATGTATTATTATGTGTTGTGGTTGTATTTTGCATTGTTATGTATGTAAGCGGTTTCTGTTTTGGAGGCCTCTGATCTTTTGGCAAGCTACTGGTGAATACCTCTGCATATGTGCATTTATGTGTTGTGTCCTTATTTAGTGTGAGTTGTGTGCATGTGCTGACAAACTGTTTGGGATTCAATTTGTCCTTATGTGAGAGTCTTGCCTCTAATTTTGCAGTATAACTACATCTCTCACATAAAGTATTTGTTTCAGGCATAAGTGGTTGTTAGTGTGTGACGATGTTGGGTAATGCCATCTGGGCCAGTGAGAATAGGGTAATGCATATGTACCATATGCCAGCATAGTTAGCTGGAGTTTTGCAAATAATTTTGTGTCATTTAACTATCACATTGACTTGTACAGATACTTGTGTTACAATGTATCAACAGTGTTATTATAACTGATTAAATGTTTGTTTAAGCAAAGAATTCTGGAAGAGAAGAGTAGAAGTTTTTGAAATTGCTCTATGGCTTTAAAACACTGCAACAGATCTTAGCAAAGCTCTGAGTGTGTATTGTACCAGAGTTAGGTGATCAAATGTGATGTCATTCTATAACCGGTTCTGAGAGGATGGAACTCTCACAGCAGTTTGTTTTGTTTTCTCTGGAACCTGATATAAAGATCTATGACTATCACAGTCTGTCAGTTGAGTTGAGTTCATTTTAGTTAGAAGCTCGTCACCTTGCCATGTGGAAGTAAGCATCTCAGCATCTAATCTTGCCTTGCTGTATTAATTGAGTTAGCTAGGGAACAGTTATCCTTTAGACATTCAGGAAATACAGTGAGATTAGTTAAGCATTGTTTTTATGCATCTGTTTGAATCTGTCCAATTGTCTTATTTTTATTACTCCTGTGATAGAAACTCTAGTGTTTATTGTAAGTAGATATTTAGTATTTTTGTGTTTTCTATTTTATTATACATGAAATAATTTTATACCTTTCATTGTGGCTTGTCTTTTAGAGAATTCTTTTAATGTATTGAGAGTACTTGTGCTTATTTTAGTGATCCTTTGGTCACTCTGAACAGTCTTGCTGCTTTGGTTGTACTACCATTTATATTAGTATTGATTTTACTTGGTATAATTGAGTACCCTTGTAAGATCCTAAGAGCGGATGACTGGTGGCAGTGTGGTTGCCTTATAGTCTGGCCAGAAGGGGCACAGCTAGTAAATCTGTGCCAGCCTTTCCCGGAAATGTGTGTGTGTGTGAGAAAATAAAATACGCAGGCGTGGGTGTATCAGCTACTTGGAACTGGGACACAGTGCTCCAAAGTGAATCTTGTTTGGGATATGGAGAAACAGAGAGTCCTGTCCCTGGTCAGGAGCATGTTCCCTGTGTGCTCTTGGGGGAAATTGTGCTTAATGCAGAGAGCTGCATCTTAAAATACTGTGTAAATCCATTCTTGTTTTTAGTGACCACCTCTCACTGGTGTCAGCGGTGAGGATTGAGGGTCCTTGATTAATGGCATGGGCTAGAGAGGCTATTACAGTCACTATACATGAAACAATTGCTACATTGCCTCAGGATGCCCATGTCTATCAGGCTGGATAGAGACATGATGGGAAACTGCCCTGTCATGATAGCAGGGTCTTACTGTATGTTTTACCAGGGAAGGGAATGTATTCATTTAACAGGACTGTGCTGGTAGTGCTGAGACTACAAGAGAAACCTAGACTTTGTGTTGGTTAAGTATGATCAATAAGGCAACACTGCTCAGTACACAACTGAGTTGCTCCTAGAGCAGCAGAAAAGCTTGGAAGGATTTCAATGACAGCTGTTTAGGGAAAAACTGTGTTTCTAAGCGTTTGCATCTATACAAGGGCAGTGCCAATAGATGTTGCATGAAAAGCAGCACCATGCAAACATGAGGATTAAGTACAAGCAAAGGAAAACAAGTTTTAAGTTAGCTACCAATCAGAAAGCACACAATAAGCCTTTCACCAGTAGCCCCCAACTCAAACTGGTTAGATCAGGACACTTCTGCCACAAGGGTGCAGAAAAACACATTCTTAATGCAGGATACCAGTTTTGAAGCCCAAGTGTAACAAGACCACACAAACTACCTACAACAGCCCTAGAACTAACAGAATACAATACTGTGTAAATAACTACTTAAAGCAGAAGTAGACAATACATTTTTTAACTGCTAAAGTACAGTTGCAGTATATAAGAGAAGTGCAAAAAGATACGCAGAGCTTTTCTGTGTGCTTCCCAGCTCAGATAGATGTGGTAAGCATCTATTGCTACTAGATGAATAATCCCAGTCCTCCTAATGTAAAAGCACAGTAAAAGAGGGTCTGTAGTGAAAACCTACCACCAATAAATTTAAAGATACAGATACGCAGTCTACTTTAAATAGCTTATGTGTGATTATTCAATAAAAGTACCTCTCTTTGTATAAATAAGCCAAGAGTCACTTGATTGTACATAATTTTTAAAGACATTAAATATAAGATAAGCTGATTAATAAGCCCTCCAGCCAATTAAATTATATGCAAAAATTTCAGTTGTTTCCCCAAACTAAACAGACCAGGCTAACTCTCAGTGCACCAGATTGAAAATGTACTGACCTCTTAATTTAAAAACAAGGACTTGCTAGAGTGCAAAACTGCACTACTTTATCCAGCAGCTAGCTAGATAATGAATTCAACAACAAGTAAATCAGTAGAACAGACAATGAGAGGCAAAATGCACAATATAAGCACAAGGAAAGGCAAATAAATAATTCAAGATCTCAACAGCAGTGTTGAAAGGGAGGAGCTTATTAAGCTCAATTTACAGTAGGGGTGGGTATCTTAGCATCACCAGCTTTAAAATGCAGATCAATGAAGGGGAAGGTGGGTGGGAAAACCTAGAAGGGAATCACTGGCAATGCTTTAGTTTATGCAGGCTTGAAATCTTTTCAGAAAAAGACAAACACCCAGAAATTCACTGTGTATTTAAGTATCCATCAATAAGCAACTGTCCTTGACTTTCTCCTTATTCAGCCTTGTGAGAGGGGCATCAGTGTGTCTCATGGTGAAGCCTCCAATGACCAAATTTTTGGATTGGGTGATGGCTTGCCTTATGGGCTAAGAAGTAGAGGATCCATGAGATGTCTCTGTATGTGTTAATGTGGGTATTGTTTTGAATGACTGTATTTGGTGCTGCTGAGGTTATTTTTTACATGTACTTCATCTTTGTTTGGTATGGCTATATTTAAGAGCCTCAGCAATATGTGGGTCTATATGTCTGCTTTGAATTGCGATTTATGGGAGAAGAGTGTGAGCTACTGTCAACCTGACTAACATTAGGGGTGCATTTATGTGAGAGCTGTGCCTCCAGTGACATTTTGTAAATACATCTCTCACATACCATATCGGTTTACTTGAGAATTAAGTGTTTGCCAGTAAACATGAGGCAATTTCTACATTGCTTCAGGATGCTATATCCACCAAGCTTGTAATGGAGATAATGGGAAAGTTCATATGCATTGCAACAGACCATTCTTTATTGATTAGATGGCTGGAGTAAGAATATAAAGTAATG
Organism: Protopterus annectens; assembly: GCF_019279795.1. Classification (NCBI taxonomy): domain Eukaryota; kingdom Metazoa; phylum Chordata; order Ceratodontiformes; family Protopteridae; genus Protopterus; species Protopterus annectens. The sequence goes on from NC_056744.1 coordinate 231,284,656, forward strand.
TCAGGAGTATCTAGTCTGCAAATCTGGAGACAGTCTTGACAATGCAAACTGGTTGTCCTGTGTGCAACTAAGTTTTTGGTAACATTTTAACAGTGCCTTTACAGAAAAAAGGTCAACTCAAGGTGTCTGTGTCTACACAAAGCATTGCAAAACACTTGAGGAAAGCTAATAAGTAGAGCCTGATGATTTATGGCTGAAATATTTAGGCAAATATTCTAAAATTAAATTAGATAGCAGTAAATCAAGCAGTACTTACTGAAAATAAAGAATTAGCTTGTCGAGAATAATGAAAAGGGGGGATTCATCTTATTGGCTACTCCCTGGCTACTAATAGTGCTGGTCTCACCACAGCTTCATGTTGCTGGGATACAATGCAATTTTACTTCTTCTCTCACCATAAGGAAAACAGTAGCACCAATCCCAAGATGAGACCACAGGCTGTTTGGTGATCATCACTCTTTCCCAGATGATGCAAGGGTCTATGCTTTTTACGGTAGGGATCAGAACTGCTGACACTATGATAAAGTATTGTAATTCAGAACACAAATAAGCTATATAGTACATGGAACACCATGATTATAGACCTAAGTTGGGAAAAAAGATAAACATGTTAAGTGCATTCCTCACATGAGATCTGATCTTAATAGCACTTACAGGGGTGCTTAACAAAAGATGTAAAATTATTAATTCTGACACACTTTATGTTTGTAAATCTGGCAGACTGGAACTCTAACAGCTTTAAAAAGCTGCTTTACCTTCTGCCATTGTTCTTTGCTGATGGGCACTGCTCATTGTTAGCCCCTAACATAAGGCAAGTCATAACAGTGCTTAGAAAGGCTTAACAAGATCAGATCTCATGTGAGGGATGCACTTGAGTTTATCTTTTTTCCCAGTTTAGGTGCATATTCGTGATGTTTCATGTACTATGTAGTTTATTCGTGTTCTGAAATACATTATGTTATCACAGTGTTAGCAGTTCTGATCCATACTGTGAGCAAATATCTCAGGCATAGAATGCTGATTAGTCTGCTAACAGATGTCTATGATTTCCTCTAGGTATTACAGTAGTGTGACTGTTACAGTGTTGCCTTATTTTACACTTAGTATTCCACAAGTGTACCTTGTGTGCTGTTTCTACAAGAGTGTACATAATACTGTTTGGTTGTATATTGTCTGTATATCTATATCTATATCTATATCTGTATATCTATAGTCATGTACATACACACACACACACACACACACACACACACACACACACACACACACACACACACACACACACACCCAAAAACCCACACACAGTACAAATCCGTACACTTTTTTTTCTGTGGATAAGTGGGCTGGTCTACTGAGTACTGACTTTTTTCAGCCCCACACACACACACACACACACACACACACACACACACACACACACACACACACACACACACACACACACTCAAACAGACACACATACACACAGACACACATGCACACACAGGTACACACACTCTCCCCCAGATTCAACAAACTCCATGTAAGAATAAGACTATTCTTGCACGGAGTGGTTTGTGTCCATTTAGAACAGCAGCATGCCTTGAATATTCATGAAGGCATGCTGCTGTACTTCCTATGTGGACATGAGCCATGAACGAGTCCAGAGGGCATGTTGAAGTAGTGCATTGAAACTAAACATGTCCCCTGCACTTAGAAAGTGCTATACAGCACTTTCTAAGCTGAACTGGCATAATACTAGAGCTTTGCTCTAATATTATCCCAGTATTTCAGTGTCCACGGACACTGAAATAAAAATTGGCAACAAGAAAGCAATGCAAGGGGTGTGTGACAGGTTCTGTGACACACCCCTTGCACTGCTAAAGTGCTGTATGATACTTTTGCAACCTGCTAAAGCAGGGAAATGTGTGTAATTGCACACATAATGGGGGATAAATCCCCTGAAAGAGAAAAAAGACAAATATAGCCCCACAAGCATAGAAAGTTGATAAAGAACAGGTCATGCATTAGCATGAATTTTGTAAGGGTAGAAGTCTGAAAACAAATATATGCCAATATTCCCTTACAGGAGTGCATGTTAACAAAGACACAAATGATGGGGGTAATAAATACTACATTAGGGACATGCCTTAAAAATTGCCCTCACACATTTAGAAAGTTGACAGATAACAGAATATGCATTAGCAGAATCCTGAAGAATAGAAGCCTGAAAGCCAAATGAATGCCAGTATTTCACAATTGTAGCCCCAATTAGTTGTCAGAACACCACAATACACACCCATATAACCTAATAATATAATAATAATAATGTATACTTTTTTTTAATAGCCTAAGGAATGTTTAAGTGTAGCTAAGTGGGTGTGCACATTATGGCCGTCCGCTTAGCATAGCATAAACATCCCATAAGAGTTAAATGCAAATATACAGGTAATGCTTCCAAGCAAAAATAGTGTAGTGGTTAGAGTTGTGGCTTTCCATACAGGTCTTCACTTTGTGTATCAAGACAGACAGCATATTTTCCTATGTGAAAGTAGTGTTAAAATTATTTTAGCAAACTTAAATTATGTAGTAACTTTTTTTTTTGGTCAACTAGGGTAGTGTAGCAGTTCCAAAAGTGAAATGTCAGTGCAGAAAAGATGTAAAACCCCCATATAAACACAAGTGCCCCATACAGTATAGTCACACAATAATATAATTTAGTGAAAACACATAGGGGGATGTCATGGAAGGTAAACGTAAAATTATAATGTGCATACAAATATTATTTTATAATATAAAATTATAAGTATAATATGCTTAAATGTGCTTTAATCACTCTGTGTCCATCAGACCTGGTTCTGCCCAGCAACAAAATAGTCATCCCTACCAATTTCTGAATCCAGGATGCTGTCCTCTACAATCACAGCAAAATACCACTATTCCATCTGAGCTGTGAGAATGTGTAATGCTTTAACAAACATATCATGCATTCTGGTCATTTAACATTAATGAAAAAAAAAACAGCATTCCCAAGTGTCAAAACCATAAACTTGAACACAGTAGTCAGAAGAACATACTGCTACACCATCTAAGCTGTAGGAGGTAATGTTGCTTTTTCAAACATATGCAACAGAAGCAAACAACATCAGGGAGAAATCTTTGTGGAAGCATTAATGTGTTGTATATAGACATACACACATACACACATATATGTGTGTGTGTGTGTGTATATATATATATATATATATATATATATATATATATATATATGATGAAACATACATATGAAAAAGTAGAGTCATAATATAGATATACATATATAAAAATATAAAGAAAGGAAAAAAAATATATATATATATTTTTTTTTAAACATGCAGTGCAGTTATACCTCAAAACCATCCATCTCAACCTGTTAGTGCAAGAAACCTGTACAAAGGCTGTAAAAGGGGGGGAAATGGGCCACATATAGGGACATATTTCAAATATTGACTGTTACAAATAACATTTGCTACAGCAACAGGGTGTATTTTAGCAGACAATTACTGAAGGCTATGAGGATGGAAACTGAAATTTTATGTCATTATTTACTGACATATATCCTTGGATCATCACTGTGATATACCAGACAAATAGAAATAAATTGTGGAACTGAACAAAATTATGGGCCAAGCATCCAGACATTCTGTGAAAATCCTGGCAGTGGAGAGATATGCTCAGAACCCCTCAGCGCAATGAATCTGGACCAAGCCTGACAAAGTGGGGGGACAAAGGCCTGAAAATAGGGACATATCCAAAATATGTGAGTAGATAAGCTGAGAAAGTTGATGTAGTAACACTGTATGTCCTAACATATATTGACTGAAATATCACAATTCCAGGACTCAATTGCTTCTCATTAGTTAGTGATCTCATTCCCCACATCATCCCGTTGATGTTTCAGGAATACACAACAGTTATGGGGACCAGGCCAAAGATATTGGCCAGACAACTGGGCGTTCTATGAATATGTGGACATAATGCAACATTAGGGAAACTACACTGTGCTACCGAGCTATATCCAAACTACAATCAGACTGACATAACACTACCCAAGTCCAGCTCTGGAGCTGTACACATGCATTAACAAATATAACAGGCACTACAGGGATGTAACACTAGTGGATACAGACACTAGTGTGAAAATGCATATCCCCAAACAATTGCACCACAGTCACAGCAACATACCAGTAAGCAAACTGAAAACTACAGTATAATGAATCCCGTTTGCCACTCACACATTACCCCTACATATACTGCCCCAAGTCACAGTGTAGTGGGAATCTTGAGGTGTTAAGGGGCATGTCACGGTCTGCATGTAAAAACATATACAGGTGATAGGGAACCTGAAACCAGACCAGCATGCACAGTCAGATAGTAAAGGCCCATGACACTCAAATGTACCCCTTGCCTACACAGCTCAAATAACATGTACACACTACACTGCTACAGAATCCTGACAGTCTTTTAACAATAGACAGACATACACAGACCTCTCAATTGTACAGTTTCCCACAGAATGTATAGGCACAGGACTTACATATATGACCACTTCTTTGTTACATGTCTGGGGGGGTCTATGACATCACTGGGATGGTAGCAGCAATTAATGCAATAAATAATGATACTACATACCTCTGAACCTCTTAGTGCATGACATCTGAACAAAGCCTAATATAATTGGGGGACAAAGGCACAAACACAGGGGTATATTGGACATATTGCTCTTGTAAATGTAGACAGTTGCTGGCGTTACCAGCTTTGTTGCAACATATCTTTTCTGGGGGTTTTAAAGTCAGTAACACCAATGGATGTTCACATTTACTGACTGCATTTCCAAGAGTATCCTACTGATTAGCCAAGTACAACAACTATTTGGGGAACAGATCGAACATATGAGCCATGCATCTGGACAGTGTCTAGTCCCCTGGACAGTGTAGAGGTATGACCGCAGTGATGTAACAAAATGAAAATCCCCTGACAGCTGTCAAACATGTCATCCAGCACCTTACGAAGTGCAGTAAGACCAACATGACACTCCCCCACTTCATCTCTGGGCAATTACCCATACATATGCAAATATAGCATGCACTACAGGAATAGAACTGTAGTGAAAAGCAGAGAGTGGTGCAAAAATGTCCACCCAAAAACATTTGCACCACAGTCACAGCAATATACCAGTACCCAAAATGAACTCTAGAGTAGAACAACTGTCTGAACACACATATCCTGATTGCCAGTCACACACTACACCAACATATACTGGCCCAATTCACAGAATACAGGGAATCCTGATGTGTTACAGGAAATTTCACAGTCAGCCCCTACAACCATACTGACCTGATAGACCACCAGCAACTGCAGTAGCATGCAGAGTCAGATAGGTAAAGAATGTATGGCACTCACATCGGCTACTCTCCCTACCCAGCCCAACAAACATCTGCACACAACACTGCTACACAATCTTGGCAGTCTGCTCACAATGAGCAGGCATACATAACTATCATATGTATATATTTCCACAGAATTACCAAGGTGTGGAACCATAATCTTGGCTACCACTGCATACCATGGCCAGGAATTTGCCAGGTCATTGGGATGATAACTGGAGTGCAGTTGGCAATTAATGATATACCATACCTCTGCACCTCATAGTCCAGGACATCTGGACAATGCATGGCATATTTGTGGGACAGGGGGCTGGAAAGAGAGACATATCATGCATAATGGTGTTACAAACTGAAACAGTAGCTGATGTTCCATGTGTTGTTGTATTGTTGTAGCATAACATCCTTGATGGATATGATGTCTGGAACACCAATGGATGTCAACAGTTACTGACGACAATCCTCACATTATCCTACCAACCGCACAAAAAACAGACTTTGTTTGAGGAACAGACCAAGCATAACAGTCAAGCATCTGGTCAGTCTGTGGACAACTTGCCAGTTGAGAGGTATGTCAAAGGCATATCACCGTCAGATGTCAAGTCACCCAGTAAATGGATGTCCAGACAAACCCTGTCAATCTAGCAACCCTCCATGTGTATAACAGCACTAATGACATACAATCTGTACCCAATTCTGGAGTTTTGTCCCCATGTTGTTGGGCAGTTTCCACATGTCCTATCCTATGAGGTATTTCCACCTACTGTCTGTGAATCTGTAGCCCCCACACCTCCGTAATGTCCCCTGCAAAGGCAAGGAAAGTGGGCAATGCCCATTTGAAAGGCATCCCATATGTTGGAACTAGCAGAAGTGTCCAGGCCCATACCACAAAACTATGTGGGCAACTACATAACTTTACAGTCTCAGCAATACCCGGCAGGACATCAACTCCCTCAAGGTAGGCTGAACACCTGTCCTGTGGTGGACAGCAGCAATACACAACTACCATCATAGGTGGAAATAATCGCAGGACGGGCCAAGAAGGAACGGATGCCTCATTGGAAGAAATTTCACCTTGTTCTGCACAAGCAAATAAGGTCACAGGTGATGTACACTAAGGCTGTCTTTGAGTGCAGACTGGAGAAATCTACCATGGCCAATCACTAGGCCTTCCAGATGTGGGTCTGCAATTCCAAAGGCAACATACATATCTGCTCTGTAGTGGTGATCAATAACACCACATACACATATGCCATGGATATAGGCAACCGGCTGCAGACAGGTGAAGTGTAAACATCACCCCCCTATCCCCCATATGTACACATGTGCATGTACAGCACCTGCCCCCATCCCCTCATGATCAAGAAGCAGGTCTGTAATGCCGTCTCAAAGGCAACACATAGAGGTCTCCATAGGCCTGATACCATTCCTGGCTGCATCCAACATGAACACAGGAATGGGCTCTCAGACCCATTCTCTAGTGTAGTCAACCACAGCCTGAGCACTGGTGTCATCCCACCTGCACAGAGGACAGATAGAAAGTTGACAGAAAACAGGTTATGCATTAGCATTAATGTTCAGAAGGATACAAGTCTGAAACTAAAATGTATGCCATTATGTCATGACAGCAGTCCTCAATCACATGGCCGATAACCTCAGTACTCCCCATTTAATATAGTAATATAATATTAATAATCAATAGAAAATAAATAAAAATATACAAGTCGAATCCCCAAACCAAGATAGTGTAGTGGTCAGAGTCCCAGCTTTGCATGCAGGTGTACACAGCTGAAGTAATACAAGAGACAATCCAAATTTACAGAAAGTAATGTTAAAAGTGCTATGTTCATATTAAAATATGTGGTAAGTTATTTTTGTCACCCAGGGTAGTGTAGCTGGTGTAGAATGGATGTGTGAGTGCATATAACATGTGAAAACACCCATGTATACATGTGTCTCATACAGTATTGTTACACCCCTTGCTCCTGTAAGGAAAGCACATGCAGCCATGTCATGTAATGGAAATCATATACACTTACTAAATGAAGACATTGGTGTGGTATATTATGAGAATGAACTGTGAGCAATGGTTAGCAATGCTCTGCTATGCTTAGTAGGTTTAACAACACATTTCTGTTGTCCTCACCCATCTCTCTGGGGTTTGAGTGTCCAAATTCACCTCCAAATTCTGTACAAATTGGCAGCTGTTGCTGTATAAGAAATGGACAGCAATGGACCTTCCGTACATTCATCACTGTCTTTCATATTGTTCTTCCATCTGCTTGCCCCTTTTCCACCACTTTCCTATCACCCCTTTTCTTTTCAAAAATTAGTGCAGGTGTAAGCATGAATAAGAGGAACAACATTATCAGCCTTGCCAGGTGTTGAACTCAGGGCCCTGTACACCATAGTCAGACCAATGTACCACTATACCATCCAAGCTACAAGTATTGTTGTTGCTTTTTACAACATATGCTCATTCAACAGTAGGGAAAAGATTCCATAGTATCAGTCAGGTTTCATATTTATACATATACACATGTATATATGTATGGAGATGCATATATATATATGGACAAATATATACATAATATAAATAGTGGTACACATATAAAATATACACATATATGTATACATGCATATATATATATATATATATATATATATATATATGTATATGTATATGTATATATATATATATATATATATATATATATATATATATATATATATATTATACCATGTCATTTATATTTTTAATGTGTTATATCTTAAGTCTGTATAACTCAAATGTCTCTACTGAGCTTGTAAACTTTAATTGTATATTTTTGTTATGCTTATTCTTGTAACTACCTTTGGAGCTTTTCTCTCTGGGCCTCTGTTGAAAATGGACATGCATCCAGTCAGACTTTCCCTGTCAATAAATGGAAAATAAATAAATATATATATATATATATATATATATATATATATATATATATATATATATATATATATATATATATATATGTATATATATATATATATATATATATATATATATATATATATATATATATATATATATATATATATATATATATATATATATATATATATATATATATATATATATATATATATATACTCATAACATGTAGTAGAGTCATACCTCAGATCCATGCCTACCAACCCCTTACTGCAAGAAATCTGGCGCAAGGTTGTCCAAATGAGGGGACACTGGGACAAAACTAGGGACATATTTTAAATATTACTCTTATAAATGTAGAATGTTGCCAGAGTGACAGGGTTTGTTTCAGCATACATGTTCTGAAGGATGTGAGTTCTGAAACTGAAATGTATGTCATCATTTACTGTCAGAAATTCTCAGGTCATCATAGTGATTTACCAGGGATATGAAAATAATGCATCTGTGGAGCAGACCAGAAATTTGAGCAATAAACCTGGCCATACTGCAACAATTCAGACAGTCCCGAGTTAGGCTCAGAATCCCTTAGTGCAATGAGCCTGGGCCAGGCCTGACAAAGTGGGGGGAGAAAGCCATAGATATAGGGACATATCTGAAATACTGGAGTAGATAAGCTGACACAGTTCTGCAGTAACACCCTCATGTCTCTCCTAACATATATTGTCTGAAATAGCACAAGCCCAACACTCAATTACTTCCCACTAGTTAGTGACTGAAATCCTCACATCAGCCCCCTGATGTGTCAGAAATATACAATACTTATGAGGGCCAGGCAACACAATGTCCTACAAAAATCTGGATATAACATCACATTAGGGAAACTACACTCAGCTGCTAAATATGTTACCAAGCACTATCCATACTACAGTCAGACTGACACAACACTTACCCAAATCTTCTAGGGGTAATTGCACATGTATTGGCAAATATATCAGGCACTACAGGGATGTCCCAGCACTAAAAAACAGACACCAGTGTGACAGTGCATACCCACAACCAATTCAACCACAGTCACAGTGACAGACCAGTAAGCCCAAGGAACAGTACAGTATAAGGAATGTGTGAACAAAAAGATCTCAACATGCTTTCCACTCTAACTCTACCCCCACATATACTGGCCCAAATCACAGTGTACTATGATGCCTGACCATGGTATGGGACATGTCTCAGTCTGCCCCTATAAACATATACAGCCAACCTACCACTTGAAACAGGAGCAGCATGCACAGGCAGATAGAAAAGGAGCCCTAACAAATACATCCACACCCCTCCCTACACAGGCCAAATAATATTGACACAATATACTGCTACATATTTGTGACAGTCTGTCAACAATTGCCAGAAATACACAGACCTCTCAACTGTACAGAGTCCTACAGAATGTCCAGGCTTTCCCTCATATATAAGGCCTCTTCCACATAACATGTCTGGGAGTCTGATACATCACTGAGCTAATGTCAGGAATGTAGGCACTAAATAATCATATACCATACCTATCAACCTCTTACTGCATGACAGCTGGACAAAGCCTGACATATTTGTGTGACAGAGGCCCAAAAACAGGGGCACGTTTGAAATATTGTTATTATAAACTGAGAATGTTGCTGTTGTAACAGGGTTAGTTGTAACATATCTTTTCTGAATGATATGAGGTCAGAAACACAAATGGATGTTAGCAGTTACTGTCTACAATCCCCAGAGTATGCTACTGATTTTAAAAAGACAAAAAAATGTCTGAGGAACGCACCAAACATAGGAGTCCAAATTCTGGCCATTATGTGGATAGCCCTACAGGGGAGAGTTATGTCAAACACATAACACTGTCATAGTTAAAATCATGCAAAAACTCCATGTTCACACAAACCTTGTTAGACTAGCATTAATCCAAATGTATGACAGCAATACTTACATTCTGTCCCTATGTCTGGAACATTCTTCCCCATTTTATTGGCCTGTCTCCACAGTTTTGGTTGTAAGAGGTATTTCCAAATACCCTCTGTGATGCTGTTGTTCACACACCTCCATGAAGTTCTTTTCACTGGCAAGAAAAATGGCCAATGCTCATATGATGTACACAATGATAGGAGTGTATTGCTCTGCCATTGCTATATGAATAACAACACAGCTGTCCTGCATGCAATTAGCAAGTGAGGACACCAATTGATGCACCGGCCAGTAGCTGCTCATGTACATTACCTACAAAAGGCAAGCTGCTGCCTATGCAAAACAGATGTACACCCTACATCCTTGAGAGAGAGAGAGAGAAACAACAAAAAGAAAAACCAAGCATTACATAACCACCTACACTTGAATAAAACTAACAGGTATGTCAAACAATTAGGCATGTAATGGACAACAGTAGGAGGTATGTAAGAATGGGAAATAGGAACTGTAACATATATATCTCAACAAGACTTGCTGTACTGATATATTGCTCATCAGAACCTATGGCCATAGCATCTGGGTCTGTCTGCAGTGACATAGGTCATAGGTCAGGCTCCTGAGTCACCCCAGGAAAGGATGGCTGACATACGACTACTACTGCAGTATGTGTTGAACAGTACTGACTGTGACAGTGCTAGGCCAGTTAATGGGATGCCGTACATATCCATATCTTACTTGTGAAAGCAACTATGATATACTTGGTTGTCTCGGAAATGTGAGAGACCTATACATGGTATTTGCTAGTTAAGTACTGTTGCACAAGTGTGTGTTGAACTGCATGTAATATATTGAGCTCATACCCTTAAACTGTCCAGTGTTATGCACACTGACCATATGTGTGCCTCATATTTGTTGTCATTTACTCATGCAGTTGTGTTATGTCTGACAAATCATTGGCAAATCTGTGAAGGCTGACATTACACCATCTCCTTTTTTTTCTTCTGGCTGTTCCCATTAGGGGTCACCACAATGGATCATCTGTTGCCATTTCTGCCTGTCCTCTGCATCCTGCTCTGTCACACTAATCACCTGAATGCCCTCTCTCACCACATCCAGGAACCTAATCAGAGGCCTTCCTCTTTTCCTCTTACCTGGCAGCTTCATCCTTAGCATCCTTTTCTCAACATACTCAGCATCCCTCTGCAGCATATGTCAAAACTGATGTAATCTTGCCTCTCTGACTTTGTCTCAGAACTGCCCAACATGGACTGACCCTGTCATATACACATTGCTAATCCTGTCCACCCTTGTAACAACCTGTGCAAATCCCAACATCTGTAATTCTGTCATGCCCAACTCTGACTCCTGCCTTTTTGTCAGTGACACTGTCTCCAATCCATATAACTTAGCTGGTCTCAGTACCCTGTTGTAGACCTTCCCTTTCACTTTAACTGGTACTCATCTGTCACAAATCAGTACTGACACTCTTCTCCCCCATCTCCATCTTGCCTGTACTCTCTTCTTCACCTGTCCTCTGTAGTTGTCATTACTCTGAAATGTTGGCCACAATCATTTATACTCATCCAACTTTGCCAACTCTACTCACTGCATCCTCAACATTCTACTACTCTCCCTCTCATTCAAACAGATATTTTGTCTTAGTCCTGCTGACCTTCATTCCTCTCCTCTCTAGAGCATTTCTCCACCTCTACAGGGTCTCCTAAATCTGTACCCTAATCTCAGTATGGATCACAATGTCATCTGCAAACATCATAGTCAACGGGGACTCCTGTATGATCTTGTCTGTCAACCTGTCCATCACCATTGCATATAAAAAAGGGTTCACAGCTGATCCCTGATGTCATCCCACCTCCACCTTTAACACATCCATCATTCCCCCCACAGACCTCACCATTGTCACACCACCCTTGTACATATCCTTTACAGTCTTACATATATCTCTGCCACTCATGACTTCCTCATACAGTACCACAACTCCCCTCTAGGCACCCTGTCATATGCTTTCTCTACATCCAGAAAGATACAAAGCAACTCCTGACCTTCTCTGTACTACTTCATCAACACTGTCAGAGCAAAGATCACATATGTAGTGCTCTTATCTGGCATCAAAACATACTGCTGACCACTACTCATCATGTCCCTGCTTAACCTAGCTTCCACTACTCTTTCCCATGAATTCATGCTGTGACTCATTAATGTTATCCCTCTGTAATTACTACAGCTCTGAACATCAACTTTATTCTTAAAATGGTACACAGACACTTTCTCTCCACTCCACATGCAACCTCTCACTTTCCAAGATATCATTAAACACTCTGGTGAAAAACACCACTGCAATTTCTCCTAAACTCCTCTATGAAACCACAGGTATGTCACGTGGACCAACAGGCTTTCAAGTATTAATCCTCTTCATAGCTATCCTTACTTCCTCCTTAGTAAGCCATTGCACTTCCTGATTCACCATACCCATATCATCCAACCATCTCTCTCTCATTCTCTTCATTCATCAGCCTCTCAAGTACTCTGTTCATCTGCACAACACACTCTCCTCACTTGTCAGTACGTTTCCTTCATTATCCTTTATCACCCTTATCTGCTGCACATCTTTCCTAGCTTAGTCCATCTTTCTAGCCAAACAGAATAAGTCCTTTCATCTCTCCTTAGTGTCCAACCTGTCATACAAGTCTTCATATGCCTCATCCATAGCCCTTGCCACCTTTCTCTCTTTGCCATGCACCTCATCTTCTTATAATCCTGTCTACGTTCCTCATCTCTCCGACAATCCCACTGCTTCACCCCCAACCTCTTTCTCTGTATACTGTCCTGTACTTCCTCAGTCCACCACCAGGTGTCCTTGTATTCCTTCCTCCATCCACATGTCACACTAAGCACCTTTCTAGACATCTCCCTTACTAGCTCTGCTGTACTTACCAGATATTTGGTAAATCATAACTGCCACACAGTACCTGTCTTAACTCTTCCCTGAACCCCACCACACAATCACCCTTTTCTAGTTGCTACCATTTTATCCTTGGTGCTGCCCTCACACTCCTCCTCTTCTTTATAGGTTCATAGGTTGGTACTAGTTTATTGGCCATAGGGCCTATACAAGCCTAGCCATAACAATTCCCTGGCTATTTCTTCCCACATTATTTACTTCTCTAGACCCCTATCTAGCAGGGCGACTGACATGATCCCCAGGGTGAATTTCATATCTCCCATCCAATCATCAAGGTTCCTTTTGAAGAGGGCCAAAGAGGCACTCTGCTTGACATGTATGGGCAGTCTATTCCAGAGTCTGGGGAGTCCCTGGGTCAGGAACCTATCCCTCCAGCATGTTTTGTTCATTGTGATGACAAGGTTAAGATCCCTGGAGCATGTGCCTCTGAGGGATTGGGATTTCTTTAAGTGTAGAATGTCCAACAGCTCTGGGTTTGACATAGCCTTGTTTGTTAAGCAGAGATTGCCCCTGAGTAGATGATATGCAACAGAGTATAAGTGGAGTTTTTTTAGATGGTCAGCATAGAACATCTGCTTTAGGCCTGTGATTCTTTTAGTGAGGTATTTCTGCAGCCTTTCCAGATGTTGCAGATGTCTTGAGAGGTACATACCAAACTGGGCATTGTATTCTATAATGGGTCTAATGAGGGATGAGTACAGTGGGACAATGACCTCCTTTTTTCTGGATGAAAAGCCCTTAGTGATGACGTAGAAGGATTTCCTGATTGTTGTGGCAATGTGGTTATCGAAGGTGAGACTGCTGTCCACCTGAGTCCCTAAGTCTCTTATCACACTTTTGGTGTTTAGTGTACTGCCACCTATGTGGCAATTCATGGGTACATGTTTTTTCCCAAAAGCGATAACTATACATTTCTTGGCATTGAGCTTGAGCCCATGGCTCTGGCACCAGCATCTGTTTCTGTAAGGCTCTTTTGTAGAATATCCACATAATTTGGGGATTCAATAATGGCTCCCAGTTTGCAGTAATTTACGAAATTTGTTAGCCAGAGTCCCTTAGTGTTGGCCTGTACTTCAGAGAAATAGATGTCAAACAAGAGCTGTCCCAGGTCTGAACCCTAAAGTACTCCACTTGTCACTTGTCTGGAGCTGGATTTGGAGTCAGCTACTTATACAGTGTGGATTTTGTCAGTAAGCCAATTGGCAACCCATCAAGTGACGTAGGGATTAATGCCCGGCTTAGTAAGTTTATGTATGATTCCAGAGTGGGGGATGGTGTCAAATGCCTTGGAGAGGTCCAGATAGGCTGTGTGGACCATCTTACCCTTGTCCATGGCTCTGGAGACTGATTTGAAGAAGTCAATCAGGTTCAGGAGACAAGACCGGCCTTTCACGAACCCAAACTGTGTAGAGTCCAGTGTCTGAAGGTTGCCAATGTCTTTGTTTGTAAGTTTCATGATAATATGTTCCATGGCCTTGCAGATCAGGCTCATCAGACTGATAGGGTAGTAGTTCCTGGGATCCAAGGTGGATCCCCCCTTGTGGAGTGAGATAATTGTAGCTGTGCACTACTCACTGAGCATGAAGTCTGAGGTGAGGCTATGATTAAAAATGACACTTAGGTGAGGTGCCAGTTCATTTTGTTGATCATGTAGTACACAGCCTGGGATGTCATCTGGTCCCATGGATGCTGTATTCTTAGCTTTGGAGAGTGCATTTTTTACCTTTGTGGCCGTTATTACCAGAATTTGGTGATCTTTCAGTATTGAGCTGGGCCCTTTAGAGGGTGAGAGGGGTGAAACTTGCACTGAATCTTCTAGGATATTGGCAATATCCTTGGGACCAGTATATTTAGTGCCATTCTGTTTTAGCTCAGAGCAGATCTGAGCATTGCCATTTAGATTCTTGACATAGCTATAGAATGCCTTGTGGTTGCCTTTGGAATCTTTGGCAATTTTATTTTCGTAACTAGCTTTGGAGGATTTTATGAGGGATCTCAGCTTCTTACTAAGGCTGGTAAGGGCATTTTTTGCATCCTGGGATTTTCCTCTTTTCTGCAACAGTTTCTTCCTTTTGTTGTAAAGTTTGTTTATGGCAAGGGACCACCAGATTGGCTTCTTTTTTTGGATGAGACTGTCTTGGTTCTATATGGGATGACACGATACATGCATGAGTGGATGTGCTTGTACAGTGCCTTATTGTGGGATTCAGCAGTTGAACTTTCAGTTCCTGTCTGCATGGGTGTCATGAAGGTTGTCACTTCTGTCTTGAGTAGCATAAGTTGGCCTTGGAGAAGTTTTTTTACGGAGGTTTCCTTACTTTCTTTTACTTTCTTGATCATCAATGTCATCTTACAGACCAACAGTCTCTGCTGCCTAACTACACTTTCCCCTGTCACCACTTTACAGTCTCCAATCTCCTTCAAATTGGCCCTCCTTCATTGGATACATTCCACCTGTGTGCATCTCCCTTCACTCTTGTATGTCACCCTATGCTCCTCCCTCTTGTTATAGTATGCATTCACAACAGCCATGTCCATCCTTTTTGCAAAATCCACTACCATCTCACCGTCTGCATTCCTTTGATTTACACCATACATACCCATCCCTTCCTCATCCCCTCTGTTCCTTCATCAACATGGCCATTGAAATCTGCTAAAATCACCACTTTCTCACCCTTGGGTACAGTCTTCACCTTGTCATCCAACTGACTTCACATTTCTCTTTCTCATCCATCACACAAGCAATTGGCATAGCATATGCACTGACAACATTCATCATTACACCATCAATTTCCAGATTCATAAACATCACTCTATCAGACACTCATGTCATCCTCCAAAAACACCCTTGGCATTCTGTTCCTTCAGGATATCCACTACCCCCTTTCCCTTCCCATCCAGACCCTGATAGCACAATTGTGACCTGCTTCTGATACACCTAGCCATACTCCCCTTCCATCTGGACTCTTGCACACACAATGTATCCACCTTCCTCTGGCCATCATATCAGCTAGCTCTGTCTCAATACCAGTTATACTGCCAACATTAAAAGTTCTTACCCTCACTACCCCACTCCTAGCCTTTTTCCTCTCTTCCTGCCATATGAGTGTTGGACATCCTCCTGGGTATGTCTGTCAGTGCAAAGGCAACTGTGCTATTGAATAACTCAAGTGTGTTACAGCAATATTAAGACAGTGTTACTATTTTTGCCCATTGCCCCCCATGTATGTGTGGCGTCCTACAGATGCCCTGCTCTAATGGGTTGAGAGGGATGACTGGGCAGCAAGAGTGTGAATACAGTGTGCCATACTGACATAGAACAGAAATGTATATCAGGTATTACCTGTGCACATGTCAGTATGAGTAGGTGTATATGGCCACCTAATAACAACAGACATGGGATGCAAAATGTCAGTTAAATAAGCTATACATGGTGTACATGTGTGTAATCTTAGTTACTGTGCATCCAACAGAGTGACATTTTTACAGCTACTGGTTGTTGCATTGCCCTGACACACCCATGGGTACTACAATAAACATGATTATCTGTTTGATATTGAAGAGATGTCCAACTGTGTTATGATGTGTGTCCATGCCTACTGCAAACAGCTATATGAACACCAACATAGCTGTATGGCTCAGCAATACTTTACTTGCAAAACCTGCCTCCACCATAGTAGTGTAATCCCCTTTGCTGGACAGCAGCAATAAAGAAACCACAGACTTGGCCCCTATATTAGCTGTACAGGGCAAATTAGGAGCAGGCACCAACTTGGCATCGTCAACCTTTGTCTGATCAAGCATATAAGGTCACAGGTGGAGTACTGTAAGTTTAACTATGAGTACAAATTGGACACATCCACCAAGGCCAATCATGAGGCCATCTTCATATATGTCTGCAATCTCAGAGGCAACAAACCAACCCACTCTGTAATGGTTGTCAATCAGACCACATACACACACAACATAGCTATAGCCAACCTGCTGCAGATAGGTTTAGGTCAAACATCACCCCTGGCTCGGCATCACTATAGGTGGATATACACAGCACCCACACCCCTCCCCTCATCACCAGTGAGCATACATATTGCCTACTGAAAGGCAACAAAAATAAGTATTCAAGGGACCAGATAACATCCCTGTCCGCATCCTACATGAACTCAGGCATGTGCTCCCAGCTCCATTACACACCTTAGTCACACTAAGCCTTGGCACCATCCACACCTCATCCACATGGAAGATAGCCAATGTCATCCCTCTACACAGACATGAATGAGAAACAGAGATTATGAAATTAACTAGCCCTCATGGGGGGAATATGACACATAAGGACCAGCAGTGCAATGCAAGCAGATATAGTGTTGATAGATTACAGGGGTATGGTGTGGTTGTGAGTGGTGGCTACTGGTTTTCAGTGTAGTTGTGCAGGTTCTGTACATACTGTTGCCAAATGTATGAGGTCCTGTGATGTGTTTCCCTTTTTATGTCTTCCACTGCAATGTTGCAAAAGCAAAGTTCAACTTTCTCAGTGGCTGAGACAAATATAATCATCGAAGCCATACTACAGAACCATGCCATAATGTTTACCTGGAGCCAGCAACATCTGCAGGAGAGGGATGGCCTGTGGGATGACCTTGTCCACAGGGTGAAGTCTGTCGGCTTGCACGCACATACATACAAGCAGGTCCAGCATCGTGCAAATGACCTCATACACTATGTATGGCAAAAGGCTGCTGCAGGGGCCAGGGACTGCACAGCCACAGGTGGGGGCCCAGCCATGCAGCTCCCACTGACACCCACAGAGGAGCTCCTTGGCAACCTTGGGGCACCCATCCCAGTACAACATCAGGGTACAGACCCTCCACATGCTGGAGGTGGGTGGCACCAAGCCACTGGACGAGGAGCATGCAGGTAAGGCCCCAGTGGAGATTACCAGTCTACTGTGGCAGACATACTTTTATTTGTAGAGTATCTATGTGCATGTGTCAGGTCAGATTGTAGTTGTGGATTGGGATTTTTAATGCACAGAAGTGCACATCTATGGTGATGGACAGCAAATTGTGTAGTACTGGGGGATGTACTGTAAATGTGAAGACATGTTGCATCCATCCTGTACCAATGCCACATGTGAGTCTGCTGACATTACTTCTCTCCCACAACTACCTAGGTCCTTCCAGTCTGCATGTGGCATGGCAGCCTGAAGCTGGTGAGTATGGAATTGTTCTGTTGTGGTTTGCCAATACCCCATGCCTGTGAAGGCCATGCAATGTACCATGCACACAACTGTCACTCATAGCCATATTGCTTTATGTGCCTGTTCACTTGTGGTGGGGATAACTGCATTGCATCACAGTGGTCACCACAGGGGCATATCTGAAGAATATAACATCCCTGTAGAATACCTCACAACCTGTCAGTGCAAGACATCTGGACAGACACCAATAAAATGGGGGAACGAATGGCCTAAGGAAGGGACTTGTGTGAAACATTACTCTCATACAGTGGATATAAACAGTGTACACACCCCTGTTAAGATGCCAGTTGTTTGTATTATATATACAAATTGAGACCACAATGTCAGTCCACACCTTTTCCAACCTGTAATGTGACCTATGACATGAACAATTCACTTGTAAAACCAATCAATCTGTTCGGCACCAAATATGGAGTCTACAAACCTTGCAATAAGCTGGATGTATATGTGTGCACACCCTTCAAATAATATTTTGTTGCAGCAGCTTGTCATTTACTGACAGCATTAAGTCTGCTTGGGTACACACCTGCTATTAAGTAAAGGCACTCTGAGTAACACCAAATAACAGTCTGCTGTCCAAGTAGGATATTCATGACATTTGCTCAGTTGCCTGCAACAGCAACAGCCATGACTTGCAGATATCTTACAAAGGAGCAAAGGGATCTCATATTTGAAAGGTATCAGTCAGGAATAGGGTACAACAACATCACCACAGCATTGCATACACCATGGAACACAATGGAGATGGAGAATTGTCAAAAGGTGGATTGAATATGGGACAACAGTGCTGTTGAAAAGAACCTGAAGTCCCTCCAAAACTGATGACAGGATATGTCAAAACCTGGTCAGGGAGGCTGTCAGGAGACATACAGCAACAATTAAGGAATTTCAGGAATCTCTGGTGTTGTGTACTACATGTGAGAACACTTTCCCGTATTCTGCATATGTCTGGCTTATGGGGTAGGGTCAGAAGATGGAAGCATTTCCCCACACCAAAAAACATCCAGGAGTGTATACAATTTTCAATACAGCGCATCAAGTGTCCCAAAAGCATGTGTGAAAATGTGTTATGGTCTAATGAGACTATGGATTGACCTCATGGCCATAAGGCCAAAAGGTATGTGTGGTGCACAAGCAGCACCTCTCTTAACCTGAAGGCCAACATCCCCATGGTGAATCATGCTGGTGGCAGTGGCCTTCTGTGGGGATGCTTTTCCAAAGCCAAAACTGGGCCTGTAGTCATGATGGTGGGAATTCTGAACAGTTCCAAATAACAACCACGTCTGGCCCAAATCCATCAGCCATCTGCAAGAATGCTAAGGATGGGGAGGAGTGTCAGCTTTCAACATGACAAAGACCCAAAGCATACATCCAAAGCAACCTAAGAATGGCTCCACCTGAACACACTCATGGTTATTGATTGGCCCAGCCAGAACCTAGACCTACACCAGATAGAAAAATATCAGTGTGACCTGATGAGGGCTGTACACATGAGCTGCTCTTGCAATCTGATAGAGTTGGGTGACCTTTGCATAGAAGAGTGGCCAAATAATGCCAAGTCAAGATGTGCCATGCTGATAGACACCTTCCCAAAAAGAGTGAATGCTGTAAGTCACTTACAAGGTGCTTCAACAAAGTATCATTTTAAGGTTGCACAGACTTATTCAACCACCATATTGTACATATTGCAGTCATTATATTTTACACTTAACACATTTGTTTGTTTATTGATTGGATTGTACAGGTCATATGTCACATGAAAGGTGGGTAACATATTTGAATGCATTATTGCGGTCTCATCTTATTTATTACAAGAACATGGCATGTTAACAGGGTTGTGTACACTTATTATATCCACCGTAAACATAGAAGGTTGGTGGTGTAACACGAATTGTGTGACCATACATTTACTGCTGGTTTGGAGGTCTGACACTCAAATGTATGTCATTAATCAGTGATATCACTCCTCAGATCATTCCAGTTATGTATCATAGAAACACAGGGGTTATGAGAAACAGAGCAAACATATGAGCCAGTCATCTACACATCCTGCAAGGATCTGTACAGTTATGAGGTATGTTCTGTAGTACTTGCCACTGTGCTGTACAGGTGAGCAGCAATTTATTTATTTATTTATTTATTTACATTTGTTGACCGGGAGTGTCCGACTGGATATAGGTCCATTTTCAGCGGAGGCCGGGGAGAAAAGCTCCATAGTTAAAATAAACAGACAGTCATTACATTGGCTTACATAGTGATTAACAATTTAACATAGCAATTACTTACAACATATTTACAGATGAAGAACATAGTACATCAGTAGACAACTAGAATCTTTATCTGTGAAGTACATAACAGACATTAACAAATGTTACAATGAGAAGTTCCTGTTGTATAATAAGTACTAGGCTTATGAGCATCTGAGCTTGCTATAATCAAGATAGTTAGTGTAATGGAAAGAAAGGTAGTGGTTGGATGGGGTGGGTGATATTAGAGTGGGAAGTTGTAAGGGCATAGCCAGCATGTTTTTAGGTGCTCTTTTAGTAAAGTTTTGAAGTGGGTGCATGATGGTATGGAGGTAATTGTGGGTGGAAGGAGTTCCATAATTTGGCTATGGTGCAAGAGAATAGTGCTTCACCAGCAGAGTTATTGCTTTAGTGATCTGCAAGTGATTTTTGTTGCTGGATCTTAGTGGTCTGGTGGTGCGATAGGGTTGGAGTAGATTCTGGAGGGATGGGACATTTAGTGGATGGTTTACTAGTTTGTGGGCGAGTGAGAGTTAATACCACTGAAGGACAGTGGTGACTACGGTAGGATGCCCCTGTGGCGAATTTGGCGATTTTGTTGTAGCAGGTCTCTAGCTTGTTTAGATTGCATTGCCTTAGGTTGGTATATATTGGAGAGGCATAAAGTAGGGTTAAGATAAGGTGGGAATTTGCTATTGAAATCTTTGCTGCTTTGGTGAGAAATTGCTTATTTCTGTATAACGCTCCTAGTTTTTGTGAACTTTTTTTATGGTCATGGATATGTGAATGTCAAATTTTAGTTTATTGTCTGTTTCCACTCCTAGCAATTTGGTGTGTTCAGTTGGGTATATAGTGGTGTTGTCTTTTGCTGTGATGTTAAAGTGAGAGTTGTTTTGAGTATGTTTGGTGGGTTGGAAGATGAGTAGTTTAGTTTTGTTTGGGTTGAGTATTAATTGGGCATCGGATAACCAAGTTTCAACAGAGGAAAAGGCTTCCTGTGTGACTTTTTGCAGTTTTGGTAGGGACTGGGCTGAGCAGATGATGGTTGAGTCATCTGCGTATTGTATGAGTGTGCCATGTTTGTTGGCAGAGGCTAGATTATTGGTGTAAACAGAGAAGAGTAGGGGTCCAAGGATGGATCCTTGGGGAACCCCTATGGAGACAGGTAGTTGGGGAGATGTCATTCTGCCATACAACAGCAATGATGTGAAAATGGGTGCAGTCTGTGCTGTGGAAGGGCCATCATCTACTAACACTAATCACGTATCCCAGAGCTCTGTATTGTTAGTTACATGTAGTAAAACTGGCTGCAATGCATTATGTTGAGGGCCATGTGTCATGCATGTCACCATTTGGGTAATGTGTGGCCTGTGTAACAGATTTGTGCCACCTCACCTGTAAGTGTGTGTGTGTGTGTGTGTGTGTGTGTGCATCAGTCAAACTCAAAGTGCAGGTATTAATGTACATATGTTGTCTTCCCCTCACAGGTGGTGATGAGGTTCAGGTTCCCTCCCACTTGGAAACTGATGTCATTATCTCTGCAGACTCTGACAATGATGATAGGAATCATGAGGTACAGGTGGGGTTGTCAAGGGCTGAATCTATGCCATTGGTTGGCATTCCACTCTTGTCTAAACCATCCCAGCACACAGTGACAATGCCCACACATACCCCATCACCAGTGGCCACATATGATGGAAAGTTGGCAGGTGTTGGCATTGAACAGACTAGTGTGGTGACTATGGCAGGTGTGAATGTAGACAGAGGCCATAGCCAGACTGCATGTGAGGTCGCACACAGGCGGATGGACAGGGGTTCTCACAGGAGGACCACTGCTCATCAAGCCGCTGTCGCAAGTGCCACAACAGGAGTCACCAGACACATGCTTCTGGCTGTCATGGATGCACAGGCACATAGTGAATGCCACACCAGACAAATAGGGTGGTGGATGCAACCCTTCCTGATTTACATGGTGACATACATGATCTTGCTGAGGCCACACATCAAAATACTGAGGTCATGAATAGATGGTGGGGTGAGACCTTTGCAGTCCTTGACCGTGGCATGTTTGTGCTAGAGCATGTGGTGGGAGATGGGCATCAGCCACATGGATGCAGGTCAGCACCAACAATAGCTGAGAGTCTATAGGCCTGTGCACCTTCACACTCCCCTAGTGCCAGTGACACCAGAACTACTGAAGGAAAAGTTGCTGTCCACACCACATCACAGCAGGCCATGGGCACGTGGTCCTGTCCAATTCCATCAGGGACATGGATCCAGCAGATGGCAGTCACCATCAGGAAGCAGTACTGCATCTGGCCTTGGGCCTGGTTGTGCCAGTGATATCCCTGGCTGGACCAGTTCACGTGTCCGTGGCCAGAGATGGTGAACTGGACACCCTGCCATGTACAGTCCACAGCTGTCCAATGTACCCCTGTGTAGGGAAGCCACATGGCATGACTGTGTGCATACATACACACACACATCTGTATCTCAGGCAGGTCACCTCCAGACACACACATCACCTCTGCACAGCCCACCTGTTGGATTCCCCTCCAAACACACACACATTATGTCAATCATATGGCCTAGCCTAGGCCTCTGGATAACCCACAGCTCACCCTTTGCATTTTATGATACCTGTACCACATCCCTGTCATCCATACCATCGATGCAGGGACATGCTAATATGGGTCTGATGCACAGGGTGAATATAGTACAGTGTAGCTATGTAATACTATATAAGGTGCTGTCTGCTTGCATTTGTTATGGGCACACAT
Organism: Protopterus annectens; assembly: GCF_019279795.1. Taxonomy (NCBI): domain Eukaryota; kingdom Metazoa; phylum Chordata; order Ceratodontiformes; family Protopteridae; genus Protopterus; species Protopterus annectens. The sequence continues at coordinate 231,308,170 of NC_056744.1, forward strand.
AAAGGTGTATGTACCTTATTAGCCAAAATGCATTATTGCTGTTAGTACCACTGACTGAATGTAGTCTGACATGCTGTATTCTGTTTGTGTTCCAGATGTCTGTGTGCCTGCAGGCTGTAGCCCTGCAGGCATTCCCAAGAGGGAAATGAAAGAATGGGAATACATTGACCATGTCATAGGCAAGGTACAGCTTTATATGTACATGTACCAGGTGTGTATGCATGCAAAAGTGTGTGATGGACACTGTTGTCAGACAGTGTGACCTTGCATGCATACCCCTTGTCACAGACAAGTAGCCTTCAGACATGTCATCTAAGTGTTGTGTAGTACCACAGGTTCATACATACAGATCAGGTTACTGCAGTACTGTCAGCAGGTCCCTCACAAGCATAGCCATTACATTAACTGCAACAGATTCACCTGTCAACACCTGTTGGCCCTACCATTTCTTTCCCATACACTCAACCTTGATGCAGTTGATGAGGGCATGCATGATACTGTGTATGACAGGTTTGTGGTATGTATTCCTGAGTTCACCGGGTGGAATAGGGAGACAAAGTGGTATATCCTTTGCATACACACAGTAAGGACTGACACAAAGGATGTGCAGACAGTAACATAAACACAGTTGGCAATAGACAGATTAGTAAACCTATATTTCCAACTTGATGTACTGTACTACTACATACACATGACATGCCCCACATAGATTATATGCATGGGACATAACATACTACCTCTTACAACATGCAATGTTCTCAATGCCTTCATCGATTGTGAGATAACTCACCAGAAATAGTATGTGGAAGTCATATATTGCTCCTACAAGCCTGAACAAGTGATAGTGTAGCAGATGTTATATCAGCATGATGTTTTAGTCAGGTATGATGCCTGATGCTGGCATGTGTGTTATTATACTCACTGTGGGAAATTTGCCAACAATATCACATACATGGGCATTGCTAAGGGGCACAGACCACATATAGGTTGCAGACATCAGGATATTATATAGACATCTGTACAGAGGACTGGTATGGCCTGCACAATGGTTTAACATGCTGCATGTGAGGCAGATGCCGTTACCATGCTATATAAAGTAATGCCATCAAGAGATGGTTACCAGGTGTGGATGGTACACAAATCAAAATAGTATCAGACAAAAAGAATATGATCTTCACTCAAAGACACACACAAACAGTCGCCAATATTGAGATTAGAACCCCTACCTATCTAGTTATTTCTACTATAGTGTTACATAGTTTTTAGATGTGCCACTGAGCTTACATGATTTTACTTAGTCCCAACATACTTCAGGTTCCTATTAGAAGAACAAAAGTCTAAAATATCGAATGGCTGTATACGTGAAAATGCCATTTATCGATGTGTTTTTTTGTGAGATCGTGGTACAGTGAAGATCATGAAATTTGCAATATCCTCACTGTAGTGCGAGCTCGGAATTGGTATATATAATTAGCGGGTGGTGTGGGATGGTGCAGCCCCCCACAATAAAGGGTTCGAGGTCCGGCATTTTTGCTGTTTACAGAATTCGATTATATGAACTTTCATTCATATAATATACACCCCATACTTCTAAGGTGAATGACATCAGCAGGCCTAGTAAGGTAGGATGATGGGAAGTTTACAGGGTGGTACACAAGTCAAAATGGTATAACCCACATGGTATATGATTCTCACACAAACAGTTGCCTGTATCGAGATTAGAACCCCTAACTATCAAGTTATTTCTACTAGAGTGTTACACAGTTATCAGATGTGCCCTGCAGCTTACATGATTTCATCTTGTCCCAACGTACATCAAAGGTGAATGACATCAGCAGGCCTAGTAAAGTAGGGTGATGGGAAGTTTACAGGGTGGTGCACAATTCAGAATTATATAACCCACACAGTATATGATTCTCACACAAACACACACACACACACACACACACACACACACACACACACACACACACACACACACACACACACACACACACACACACACACACAAAAACAATTGCCTGTATTGAGATTAGGGCCCCTAGCTATCTAGTTATTTCTACTATAGTGTTATGCAGTTATCAGACGAGCGATGGAGCTTACATGATTTCACCTAGTCCCAACGTACTTCTAAGGTGAATGACATCAGCAGGCCTAGTAAAGTGGGGTGATGGGAAGTTTACAGGGCAGTACACAACTCAAAATTGTATAACCCACACAGTATATGATCCCCCTGACACCCTCTTGCCAGTATTGAGATTATAACCCCTGCCTATCTAGTTATTTGTACTATAGTGTTATGCAGTTATCATACATGCTACAGAGCTTAATGGGCTGACAAATGGCCAAAGGTGCTGATAACTGCACAGCTGAGGTAAACTGTTACAGGTGCCAGAAAGTCTGCCTTCAGTTTTTCCCTTAGATCTTGCAAGTTCCTTTTCTCCTGCACTTTAAATAGCCTAATAGCTTTGCACTTCAACAGTTTTTTTATCAATTATTCTAGCACACCTTAGAGCCATCAGCAGTAGTCGTTCCTCATGGGTCTATATTAAAATCTCAAAGTCTGACAATATCGAATACGGTACTTTTGACACGAGAATACCAAAAGCGCACTACATCGAATGTTTAAACGGAAAATATCTGTAGGGGAGATTTCCGTTTACTTCAATTTAGTGCATTCTCAGAGTTAGTGTATTTAAGTAGGGGGGTGTGGGGGTGCAGGGGGCATGCACCCCTGCCTACACACTATTTGTTTTTTGTTTTTTTTTTAATTTAGTATTTTTTTTTTATTTCGATGGTTTAAGACTTTGAACACTAAAGTTCGATCGTTAGTAATTCATAGTTTTAAACCTTTGAGATTATAATATAGACCCGTTCTTCATGGAATTAGCTCTAGTACTTAGTAGTTATGACCACCCCTCCTGGCATGAATTAAGTGCAATTCTGTGTGGTTTTACTCATTGACCTGGTGCACTTGGGCATTCTGAGGCACTGTTGCAACTGCCTCATGTACACAGGCAACCCTCTTCTCTAAACCCCCAACACTCAGACTTGTGAGAGATACCCCTATATCACCGAATTAGAAGATACGTACTCTCCAACGAAGACGGGGCTAGATGGTCAAGAGGAGAAGGGTCAACACCTGCAACACACCACATAGGTTCATAGGTTCATAGGTTCATAGGTTCATACTAGGCTATCTGCCTAGGGGCATTATAAAGCCTAGCCAGAATGTGTTTGGCTTCGCCACCCATTTTAAATTTATTTTGCTATGCCCTTTTCGATTTAGTTAGTATACTGTCTGTCTAACAGTGACACAGAAGTGAGTGAAACTAAAACCTATATCTCTCCCATCCACTCATCAAGATTCCTTGAAGAGAGAAGATGAGGGGGTCTCTGCCTGGGATGGACTTTGATGGTTTTTTAGTGAAGGGAGCCTCTGGGAATGAGAATCTGTCCCTGCCTGCTATTTATTTATTTCAGGAGGTTCAAGTCTCTGTAGTCTCTCGGGCCATTTGACGGATTTTCTTGAGGATTTTTGTCCATAATTCCGGTGGCTTTATACGCCAGGCACAGATCACTCTGAATGCTCGGTATAGGCGATCACCTCCCTTTACTGAGCAGCTTCTGGCGTTTGCATATGAGTATCTGTTGAGCCTTGTGAGCTTGGTCAGGGGTTTTTCTTTTGATCCTCTGGTGTTTGCAGGTAGGGTCCAGTTGGCAGGTGTCAAGGGCATTAGGGCCAATTATGGGCCTGAGAAGATGATGGTTGATGATGAGTGACCCCCCGATCTAGATGTGAATCCTCATGAGATCTTGTTGATCTAAAATAGTGGGATCTAAATTGTTCTAACGAGATGATTAGTGTTGGCTAAGATGTTGTCCAACTAATTTCTTGGGTCCCTTGGTACTCCTATCTGTAAAATTCTTAATTGATTTTACTTTCCTTAATTTCCATTGGACTTTGTTTTGGGCACTTTTGCTTTGATACACTACACTTTTTTTGTTTTGGAGTATGAGGCCTCTTGGCTGGATGCTTGTTGTTTCAGGGAGGAGGCCCTTTATGGCCGTGTGTCAGCTGCAGAGAGTCAATTTGCCCAGTTTTGCAGTCATCTGCGATCCGCAGTCCAGCCACATATCTTGGCTGTTGGGTCCCTGTGACCGAATATGTATGACAATGGAAGAGAGGTCCGAGCGTGAGCCTATGCCAGGGTCAACTCTTTTCTGGCTTGGGATGTGATATGTTTGGCAATTTAAATCCATGGGTTCTGTCTTTTTACAAGAGTTCTGTCATTATCTGAGTTTTGGGCTTATTCTATCAGCTGGTGAGCTTATCTATAATCTAGTGAATGCATTATATCATTTGGCCTGTGGGCTGTGGGCCAGGTGTTCCCCTTGTCCCAGTAGGAGGGCCCTTGCTGACTGCTCTCAAACAAACTGGCTAGGATTCTAGAGGCATCCTTAACAAAGCCAAAACTTAAGGATAGATGTCTACCTCTAGCATATCTTTATTTTTAGGGTCCATGATGATCCTTTTTTTCCATAGCTTTGTTGACCAAGCCCACCTTTTTGGGCGAGGAGTTTTTAGATCCGGTGAGGCATGGCACATATGGATGGTAATCACTGTTGCTTATAGGCACCACTCTTTGGCCATTTTGGTGGTAAAAGGTTGAGATTGAACAGTAGTTTATCCTGTAGTAGCTGGAACACATACCCCTCCAGAATACCCACTATCACAGCTCTGACATACAAACAATAACCACACACCCACCTTCACAGAGGCACTCAATAGACATTTATCCAAACAGCGGGGACCAACAAGACAGACACTCACTCAGCCAACACAACACAGCACAAACTACAGGACACATATCTCAGCAACACAGAGTGCCCCACAACCTAAGCCCCAAAGACTAACCACCTTGCCTGATACAGTAATCATAGGTGACTCAATAGTGAGGCATACAAATGTCCCACTCACTAGGTTGAACATGGAGGAGGTAACAGTCAGCTGTCTATCAGGTGCCATAACCCAACACATTATACACCCAGTCAGGTCACTCCACAACAACTACATGTATCACTCTGTCATTGTCCATGTGTGTGTGAATGACCTGAGATGCACCTCCATGGACTATATGAAAAGGGACATGGTGGAGCTCTCAGATTATGTGGGCCAGGCAGGTATGACAGTAGCCCTAGGCAGTATACTACTGTCGCCCAGAATGAACAGCAGTACAAACAACAAATGATTGACTTTAACAATTGGCTTAAGGGTCTGGTGTCACTCTCATGAGATCCAGTATCTGTCTGATTGGGATGACATGACTGACAGACTGCAATGGCTTGCTAGAGATGGCCTGCATCTGTCACCCCTGGGTTTTCAGGTACTGACTGAGAGTCTTGCCACCCCTATAGTGCCTTTTTAGGTGGTGTTCCTAATCAAATTCCCACCGTAACAGCTACTCACATATACAATCTGAGGGTCATGCTGCTCAACACTAGACATCTACATCTCGAGATGCAGCCACCTGAAGCACTCCTCAAAATAGAGAACATTGACATTTGTGCTGTAACAGAGACCTGGTTTGCAGCAGCAGACAGCACCCCTGCACTACCAGCCTATAACTCATTCCACACCTGTCAGCCCCAAAACATGGACCACAGCTCCAAAGGCGGTGGTGTATCCATATTAATAACAGATATGCACACATCCAGAGTAGTATCCCAGCGTAATGCATCTGAGATACTTGAGATACAACTGACATTGGGTAATAGTGCAATCCAGGTCATATCCTGCTATAGGTCCACATCCATGTCCCTAAACTCTCAATCCACATTCCTTAACACCCTGAAATCTATCAAGATCCAACCCAACACTCTCATACTAGGAGAGTTCAACTACCCCTCCATTAACTGGGAAAGATATTCAAGCACCAATACACTGACCCAACGCTTCCTGGAATTCATCAGTTCCAATGCCCTGGACCAGCTCATTCTGACACCCAGTAGAGGAGGCAACATCTCTGACCTGTGTTGATTGCTAACATATGGGACCATTGCTTGACAAAAGTAGTCAATCACTACCTAGTAAGATTCAACATAGAGTAATCACCATGAGAATTTACATCTCACCCACACTCCCTGCAAAGGTAACCACCTTGACAAACTTCTCCAAAGCTGACTTTCAACTCTTAAGAACAGAGGTGGCTAACTTCACAGCACCCATGCCAATGAAAAATACCTGTATGAATGCCGGGTCATACACAATTGCACTGTACAAACATGTACATCATTGCATGGAACTAGCCATACCCAACAGAACCGTGACACTCTCCTCCAAACACTGGAGGCCAATCTGGTGGTCCCTTGCCATTAATAACCTGTACAACAGAAGGAAGAAACTGTTGCAGAAAAAGGTCCCAAGGGTGATAAAACTCCTTAATTAGCCTCAGCAACAACTTGAGATTCCTCATGAAATCATTTAAAGCTGCCTATGATGGCAGAATTGCAGCAGCCACTGAAAAACAATCACAAATCCTTTGATAGTTATATCAAGAACCTCCATGCCAATACCCAGAAGTGCTCTGAGTTACTGCACAATGCTACCTCCTATACTGAGCCAACAGATATTGCCAACATTCTTGCTAACACACTCAGTGCCAGCTTTACCCCTCTCTCCCCACCTAGGGGAACAATCAGAATGCTAGACGAATGCCAGGTACCCAGGATTACTGCCACCCAAGTTACACCTGCATTGTCTACGGGCAAGAATGCAACTTCCATGGGACCCCAAATTATCCCTGGCTGTGTTCTACATGAACTGCGAAGATATCTGGCACCACATCTGTGTGCCCTATTCAGTCACAGCCTCACTTCAAGCTTTGTTCCTCCCAAATGGCACACTGCTACAGTCATCCATTTCCATAAAGGTGTGGCAACTACAGACCCAGGGTATTATCAGTCCATTAGCCTGATGAGTCTGATATGTATTAGCTATGGAGCACATCTTCAGGGACCTGATTGACAAACATATATGTAATCTCCTAACTCTGGACCCCACACAGTTTGGCTTTGTGAAAGGGAGATCATGCTTGCTCAACCTGGTTGACTTCTTTGAGTCAGTCACCAGGGCTGTGTATGACAGTAAGGCACTGCATGCAGCCTACATCAATCTGACCAAGGCTCTTCCTCAGTTAGGAATTATGGATGAGCCCACCAAACTAGGCATCAACCCCTATATCACTAGGGGGTTCCAAATTGGCTCACAGATAGAACACACAGTGTGAAAGTAGCAAGCTCCAAGTCACACTGCCAGCCAGTCATGAGTAGTGTCCCACAGGGATCACTCCTGAGTACTCTCCTGTTCAGCATCTACTTCTTAGGAGTCCGGGCCAACACAAATGAACTCTGGCTGACCAAGTTCACAGACAACTGCAAGCTGGGAGCCATCATTAACTCCACAAGTGATGCAGACATCCTACAGAAAGGCCTCACTGAGACCACTGACTGGTGTGGAAACTATGGCCTGAAGCTTAGCACCACAAAATGCATCATCAGCTCCTTTGGTAAAATCTCAGTTCCCACTAAGTACCACATCGATGGGAGCCCACTAAACACCGTAGGTGTTATAAGAGATCTGGGGACACAGGCTGACAGCAACCTCTCCTTTAACCACCACATTGCCACTGTGGTCAGGAAATCCTTCTATGTGGCATGTCTCATTACCAAGGGTTTTGCATCCAGGAAGAAAGAGGTCATCACCTCTGTGTACACTTCCTTCATTAGACCAGTCATCAAGTATAATGGCCCATTTAGCATGTACCTCTCTAGACACATGTAACAGCTGGAGGGGCTACAGAATGAGGATCATAGGCATTAAGCACTTGTCCTACACAGACAGACTCAAAAGACTCCAGCTATTCCCTGTCTCATATCACCTACTTAGAGGCGATCTCTGCTTGACTTGCAAAGCCATGTCTGACCCAGCTCTTTTACAAATGCTACATCTAAAAACATCCCAGTATCTCAGCACCACACACTCTAGGAACCTCAGCCTCATTACCACAATCAACACAACATGCTTGAGGAACAGGTTCCTCACCCACAGACTGCACATGCCTTGGAAAAGACTTCCCATGCATGTCAAGCAAAGCACCTAGATTACCCTGTTCCAGAGAGATCTTGATGAGTGGATGGATAATAGAAATTTCACCCCAGGGATCAATCCAGTGGCTCTATTTGATGGGGGCACTAGGAACTAACATCGGGTGTCACAATGAAAGGGTATTTCTATGGGCTAGGCTCGTAATGACTCCAAGGCCATTAGCCTAGTACACACCTCTGAACCTATAAGGGGAGTGACATTGGCATGACTGATAAAGTAGGCCAGTGGGTGGGTAACTCATCAAAATACTTCTTACTACAAACATACACACTTATACACCCACACACACACATTTGCTAGATCTGAGAGTAGAACTCCTGCCTATGTTGTTATTTATACTATAGTATTACACAGTTATCACATGAGCTACAGAACTTACTGGGCTGACAACTGGCCAAAAGTGCTGATAAGGGGAATTACATAAGCATGGCAGATAAAGTATGCCAGTGGGTGGAAAACTTATCAAAATACTTTTTCCTACAAACATACACACTTTCACACACACACACACACACCCACACACACACACACACACACACACACACACACACACACACACACACACACACACACATGCACACACATGCACACACACACACACACACACATATTTGCCAGATCTGAGAGTAGAACCCCTGCATATCCAGTTATTTGTATTAGAGTGTCACACAGTTATAGCTCACACTACAGAGCTTACTGTGCTGACAACTGGCCAAAGGTGGTGATAAGGGAAATGACATCAGCAGGACCGATAAAGTAGGGTAGTGGGAGGGAGACTTATCAAAATGCTTATTCTTACAAACATACATATACACTCAATTACCAGATCTGAGATTAGAACCCCTGTCTAGCTAGTGATTTGTACTATAGTGTTACACAGTTATCACACACACTACAGATCTTACTGGGCTGATAACTGGCCAAAGTTGCCAATAAGGGGAATGACATCAGCAGGACTGATAAAGTGGGGCAGTGGGAAGTGTTGTGGGTGGGAATGGCCTAAAACTGTTTCACCTAAAAACACTCCCTCACTCTTCCATACACAACTGTCACACACACTGACACAGTTGCCAGTATCAAGATTAGAACCCCTACCTATCTAGCTATTTGTACTATAGTGGTACACAGTTATCGCACCTGCTACAGAGATTAGAGGGGTGATCAGTGTCCAATGGTACTTCTAAGTTGAATGAAAGCAGCAGATCTTGTGAAGTAAGGCAATGTGAAGTGTACTTAGTGGGAAGAGACTCCTAATACTTGGACCTATGGAGACATACACACAGGCAGGTGATGTGATATTATAAACTCAACCTCAGTACTGTTACACAATGGGGCTCACCTTTTATGCTGGCATGTGCAACTGTTTACAACTGGTATGCCACTCCCCACAGCAAAATATCACAGTATGCCATTCAGGGTATCTGTGTGTGTGACTCACTCTCTGTGTCTCCCTGTATCTCTTTTTGTATCATTGTCTGTCTCTCAGCTCCCCACATCTATGTGTGTGTATGCTTGACATATGTTTTCTGTTGCCCATATATATGTGTGTGTATCTCACTCAACAGATGCAGCTATATCATATATGGGCCACCTACAGCTAGCTGAGGGTAATCGTGTCTGATGTGTGTGTGTGGGGACATTTGAGGTGTACATAGCTATCTGTATGCACGGACATATATATACAATACAGTCATATATTTTGATGTGGGTTCCAACATGTCCTGTGATTCTCTAAGTGTAGGAGCATGCCCAGTGTGACCTTCTATAGTTACGGTGGGACTCCATTCCAGAGATAAGTGTACTCCAGTCCAGGGTGTGGTGTGCTACAGCCATACCTCTCAAGAGTACACAGGACTTTCCTCAGGGTACTTGTTTTGTTTAGCAGACATTTTCTGACATATCTGTAGTCTGAAACTGTAATGTGTTGTGTCATTACCTAGTGCCAGACATCCTCAGATCATCACAGTCCTTTACCAGAGGAATACTAGTTGTATGATGCATAGACCAATATTATGAGAGCAGCTATGTAAATTCTTGCCCAAGGCCATTTGTGAGGTGTGACTACAGCCAGTGTAGTAATGACACATGGCTGTGTAAACAGTCCAGCAACCTGGTGATATACTGGCTGGGTATCTCCTGCTTGTGTGGTATCTTTCTAACCTGAGATGCCATATCCTTGTGTGTGCATACCTCTGACCTGTACATTTTTTGGCAGGTTGTCCAGTAGTTTGGCCAGAGGTTTCATTCTTTCTATGTAAACTTGTGTTTTTATGGCAAGTTAGTTAAATATAATTGAAGTGTGATGTTACAAAATAATATAGACATTACTGTTTCAGAATACATGATCTTCAAACAATTTGTGTTACTGCAAACCCCTCACCCTACCAACTTTCTCAATATGTAAAGGTGATATTTAAACACATGCCTATCACTGTGCACTGTGCCTTTGTTCCACTTTTATTTCTACCCTTGTCCAGACATCTTGCTGTCACAGGTTGGGAGTTATAGGTGTGGGTACAGAGTGTATTCAGCTGTGCAGGCATGTCCATTATTAGTAAAAGCAAACATAAGATAAGGGATTATTGAGAATGACCACTGGCAACAGTACCACAAAGCACTTATATTTACAAAAGCCTTGGCACCTCTGCTACACATCTTTAAGATGTCACTAATATGTGTAGTGTATTCCACATAGCACAGTGACTTCCAGGTATGTCAGTGGCAGGGGAGTGGGTGTCACTGACATGCATAACAGTTGACACTGCAGTTATCTGCACATGGCCCTGTCAAGGGCAGCACTGTACCTAAGGCAGTACAAGACGACTGCAAGGAGAATGTGCTGGCCCGGTCCAGACAGTAGTAACTACACATACACATGGCTAATTGACCCCTGCATATTGTGGACAGGCAGCATGTTTTCATGTGTATTGGTACAGCCCTGCCAATGTGTGCTATGCTATTTCCATGCAAACATATATTTTACTGCATTTGTGTGGGTATATGGGGGGGGGGCACACCTGTCAACTGTACACATTTTGCACAGACTGTGCTGATATTTGATTTACATTTTGGTTCCATTTACCATACTATTGTGCCTTGCCTTAGGAACTGGAGGCATATCAGTAAAGAGCCCAGGTCAGATTGTACTGGCATACATTTGAGTTTCAGACTTCTTATTTATTTATTTTGATTTATTTTACATTTGTTGACCGGGCTAGTCTAACTGGTTATATGTCCATTTTCAGTAGAAGCCCGGGAAGAAAAGCTCCACATAAAACAAACAGCACATTAAAAATTCAGTTTCAAAACATTAGACTTCAATTAAAGATACTAGACATACAAAACATATGCTACAAGGTAAATAAGCATATGTGATATAAGAAAGTAGAACAAAATAAGACAACCCTTCATAGCCTTACTGCAGCTGGGGTTCCTGCTGTGCTATCACTGTGTGAGTCTGTAGGGGGTTAATTCAACATTGCCACCATTTGTGTGCCTTTACCAGATATTTCTCTGTGGCTTTCTACAGCTGACTTGCTGTGTGGATGTGAGGGGTGGTTATGGGACCCCCACCCTGACATCCATGCCTGTGACCTATGTCCCCAGTTAGTTGTCCCCACACATATACTGCAGTGGGATTTCCCACCTTGGGTACTACTGCTTAGTATCTGGGAGCCAGTTTTGGCCAGACATTTCCTGGTGTCCCACACAACTGTCAGTTGTGTGTTCTATCCCAGTAGGCCAACCCATTCTCTTGCATGCATGCAACATTACAATAGATACGCTAGAAGAACATAGCATTCCATTCATTTCTTGTTAAGAAGACTGACTTACCCTGTGCTTGTGGCTGTTGTGAAGATGGTGCTTGAGGTTTGCCTATGTTGGATGCACACAGTACACTGCCTATACATGGAAAGTTACAGGTAATGTGATGTGTGTGTGTGTCATCCATTTTACTGTGTGTGTAAGTCAGAGTGAGGTGTCAGTCCCTCGGGTCCCTACAGTGTCAGAGTGTGTGTGCTATGCGTTGCCTCTTTGCCAAGGCCTGAGCATACTGGGCACGCCTCCATCTGCCTATGGGAGCAGGCTCAGGAGCCACCTCCTGTGATTCCCTCTGTGCCTGTGGGGACCTTGGCAATGGTGTTGGGCTGTGTGGCCCTTCCTTGTGCTGTTCCTGCTGCATATTATATAGCATGGCACATACTATGAACATGTGTGCACAAATGGCTGAAGAGTACTGCAAGGCTCCACCAGATATGTCAAGGCAGCAGAACCGCGACTTGAGCATCCCAAACAAATGCTCTATAATGATCCTGGTTTGTGCATGTGTCTCATTATGGAATTCTTGTGTGGGTGTGCATTTCTGATGGGTGTCATCATCCACGGCTTCAGTGCATAGCCAGCATCCACCACTAGATGGCCATATGGGATGCCCCCACTGCCAAATGCCTGGTACAGCTGTGATGAATGTCAGATGTGGGAGTCATGATAGCTTCCAGGGCTGCCGGCACACACATTCATGATAATGCCCTGGGCATTGCACACGACCTGGCAGTTGAAGTTCTTGCGGTTTATGTAGACCCTACCCTGTTCACCAGGTCGTGCTTTGATATGGATGTGCGTGCAGTCTATGGCATCCAATACCTCTGAGTATTCTGCTACACAGTGGAAGAAATGCATTTTGCTGGTCCTCTCCTCACGAGTGTTGAGGAAGTAAATGTGCTCACCTGCATGTGGTAGCATGGCATCCAGGAACTGGTGGAGTACTCTGGATGCAGATGCCTTTGAGACCCCCATAATATCCCCAGTAGGTCTTTGGAAAGTACCTGTAGCTAGAATTCATAAGGCTACACATATCTTGGTATCCACTGAGATGGGTTCCCCTCTGTTGGTTCTAGCTCTGAGTTGAAGCCTGCACAGTTCGGTGAGTTGCTGAAGTATGTCTCTGTCTACCCTGTAGTGCTATATGATCTCCAGATCATGTAGCTCCTGGTAGGTTACCCTGGGTCTGAACACTCTTCTCCCACTCCTTGGTTTGTGGTGGTTATCAGCATTATCCTCCTCTCCGCCATTAGCCTCTAGCACATACTGATGGATCAAAGCAATGGTAGCCACTAACATTTTTCCTGTTAAAATTCCCCCGCATGTATACACCAATGGCGCTAAGATTGTGGGAAAAACAGACTGTAAGGTATTTCCATTCTTTATACTGTTGTGCTACAGATGCTGCCTGTATGATTGGCTGACTATGATGCATTCCATCTGCCATTTATATTACTCATTGCTTTGATTTGGCCACTGTGAGTGTTAGAAGCATTAGTGGTCATTTGTGCATGATTGCCTATATTCTGCTATTAACCTTTTTTAATTATTTTGTACTTAAAACTCCTTCCATTTTCAGCTATGCAGCCACCTGCCAGCTGTTTTATTGTGTGCTTTGCATGGCCCATTGTGAGTTGCAAGAGTCCCATATTTGTGATTTGTATTGCATTTCCCTTGTTCTGCTGTTTCCTTTTTTTTCCCTATATCCTTCTTGTTTAAGCCCTGGGTTGTGCTGCGCAGACCCATTTAGCTAGTGTAAGCAGCAAGAAATGGCCCTCTCCTGCATGTGAATATGCTCCTTAATTCATGGAATAGGACTATACAGCCTCAGACACACCCCCTCGCTTAGCTATGCTTAGCTTAGCTCAAACCCGGGCAACAGAGCTCCAATATACTTACAGGAAGCATGACACACCCCCTTTTCATGTTAATTGCTCCTCCTGCCTACACAATGGTGTTAGAGCACCTACACATTTAGGTGCAGTGTGACACTTAGAAGAATTTTGTGATTCAGTATAAGTCCCCTCATTAACATAGCCCACTGCCTTAGTTTGTAGTTACTGCACTTCACAAGAGCCTTCCCCCCTTAGCAACCACTGTTCCCTGCCATTGTTTTGATTCTGATTGCCATAGAGTATAATGGCAAAATGCATGTTTCCCTTAAAATTTACTTTTCACTATTTTTCCCCACTATCCCATTTGCGTAGTGCTGCCCTATGCTTCAAAGGGCTGAGATCGGTTACAATAAAATACATTTTTATTTTTATAAAAATGACAAGGTTTTCCATGCCAATGGCCATATATTTGGCCATTGGCATGCCTACAGATTAGGGTGCATGCTTTTATTGGAGCTGTCATGGCTTCATTTTCATTTTTGCAGAAATGTATTCGGCTAGTAGCCAAATACATCTCTGCACCTTACACTGTTCCTGCATGGTTACCTGCTTGCTTCCTGAATTGCTAATTCACCTCATTTGCATGTTTTTCACCAGCAAATGAGGCAATTAGCATCCTGCAAGAGTTTCCATGCAGTAACAGTGTCGGTTCACTCATGTACATCAAAAAGGGCACGTTCCTGAATCGCTCGGTGGCCATATTCCATGCAGGAGTGGCTACTGCTCCTGCACAGATAAAAAACGTTTGTGAATCTCATGGTCTGTCTTGAAATGTAGGATGTGGAATACCACCATGCTTTGGGCCACTCCTGCTATAAACACATCCCTGAATACAGTTTCTTTCCCTTTAAAAGTTAGGCAGATGAAATGACCAGTGCACTCCTGCTCTATACTCATTAATTTCATATTCTGGTCCATTGATTCTATACTGACAGATGTGATATTCAGTGTATGATTCTGTCTTAATCAATACTGCATATTTTATATTTCCATGTTGCAGCTGCTTTGCATTATGAAGTACCATTCATGACCTTACAGATGATGTAAGTAATCTGTCTCTGAATATCTCCTGTATATCAGTATTCCATCAGTGTAACAACTGACACACTTTACTTGATTTATTGACTGTCACACAGTACCTGATATTCTGTCACACAGTACCTGACTTATTGACTGTCACACTCTTCCCAACTTGACTGTCACACAGTGTCTTACTGACTGTCATGCAGTACTTGAGTTATTGACTATCACACAGTGTCTAACTTACTGTCACACAGTGCCTGACCTATTGTCTGTCAAACAGTGCCTGACTTATTGACTGTCACACAGTACCTGACTTATTGACTGTCACACAGTGCCTAACTTACTGACTGTCACCAGTGCCTGACTTACTTACTGTCACACAGTACCTGACTTATTGACTCTCACACTGTGCCTAACTTACTGATTGTCACACAGTATCTGACTTTTTGACTATCACACTGTACCTGATATACTGTCACACAGTATCTGACTTACTGACTGTCACACTGTGCCTGCCTTACTGACTGTCACACAGTATCTTACTTACTGACTGTCACACTGTGCCTAACTTACTGACTGTCACAAAGTATCTGACTTTTTGGCTGTCACACTGGTCCTGACTTACTGACTGTCACACAGTACCTGACTTACTGTCACACAGTACCTGACTTTCTGACTGTCACACAGTACCTGACTAATTGACTGTCACACAATACCTGACTTATTGTCTTTCAAACAGTGCCTGATTAATTGGCTTACTAACTGTCACACTGTGCCTAACTTACTGACTATCACACAATACCTGACTTACTGACTGTCACACAGTGGATGACTTATTGACTGTCACACAGTATCTGACTTACTGACTGTCACACTGTGTCTTACTTGCTGACTGTTACAAAGGGGTCTATATTAGATTGTCGAAACTGCATTACAGCAAATGCCATTTTGATGACACATAAACAGAGAAATCTGAAAACAGTGAACGCTCAGGTCAGCAATTTTTTCCTAGGGAAAGAAAATCGCTTGGTCTGAGCCATGACATTGACCTTTACCCCACTGTAGTGCAATCTCGGAGTTGGTATATTTAGTGAGGGTGGTGGGTGGGTGGGGGTGAAGCCCCTCTCCCACTTTGTAATGCTTTAACTAGTGCATTGTGTATTGTTGGTCAACCGATTTTTTTCCCTAGTAAAAAATCAGTGATCTATGGTTTTGCTGTCTTTAGATTTTTCTGTTTATGTGTCACTGAAATGCCATTTTGACAATCTAATATAGACCCGTCACAAGATATGTAGCTTTTTGACTGTCACACTGTACCTGACTTACTGACTGTTACACAGTCTGTCACTTATTGACTGTCACACAGTACCCGACTTATTGACTGTCACCCAGTACATGACTTATTAGCTGTCACACAGTGCCTTATTGACTGTCACACAGTATCTGACTTATTGACTAACAAGACATAACTTGGACCAGATGTAGTAACTGCCTGTCATATGAGGGGAAGACATATAGAGTATGTCCTACTTTCTGAATCTCATCCACAGCTTTTGTTAATCTGTGCAACTTTTAAGAATAGTCTATGGTGTAGGCACAGAAACTCATAAAACAGAACACATTTATTGGGAGAATGCAAAAGAGCCTTGGTACTGTGCTCCAGTATATAGATTAATCTCCATTAAGTTTACACTAGTTGCATATTATTGCTTAATTATAAGTGATGGATAGCTAGTACATGTTTTTTGGAATACAGAGTATTTGTGTCATCTAAGGTGCTGATGAGAGCAAGTCATTTGGTTCACAATGTGATTCACAGCAGTAGCATTTTTCTAAGCCTTTATTTTTATTGTTTGATATTTTAAAAATGATTTTTAAAAATGATTATTACTCCTTATTTTGTTTTCTCCCAGGTTACTATGGTGATTCCCCGGAACGTTCGTAAACCTTGTTTCCATATTAGTATCTATCCTTGTCCTTGACTTGGTATCAAGTGGATTTGACAACAGATAAAAGAAGGGAAAACTGCCAAGATGAAATTCAACAGATGACAAAAGAAAAAAATGTCAAAGTGAAACTCAATGAATCCTTTAGGCTACGTATATAGAATGTGAGGGGGAACTCAATGCAACCATATGAGGAACTATCCTCTTATACCCATTCATATCCACATCAGAGATCATAACAATCTAAAGTATGCTGTATGCACATGTGAGTGTTTTCACTCATCATCCAATTTATCTCAGTTATTTGGTGTGTGTTGTACTGAAATATTTGTATTATTTTTCCTGGGAATGGAGCCTTCTGCTATAATTATATACAAATCATATCACCAACACTAACAATTAATAACATGCTTACATGCAGAGTATGCTGGTAAATTTCATTACGTGGTTACTAGACGTAGAAATGCAGGGTTTTGGGAACAGCACTATAAACCATGTGCAAGTCATCACCATGCATCTTCTAAAGAGTTTAACAAGTAAATAGTGAAACAGACAAATGTTTATTTTCCATGACTTTATGTGGGCTTTTACACAACTTTGTGAAAGGTAGAAGAGAAATGTCATCCTAAAATAAAACACTAACATGGTATTTATAGTGCTATAAATATTTTACAGGGAAAGGGTATAGCTGTGCAAATTTTAGTTTTGTAGAGAAGGTTCTATTACATATTTAATACAAATCACAGTTCATTTTTGCTACTTCAAAAAATTTATATTGTTTATCAAGAATACAACACTGTAATTCAAAACCATCTACACTATGCTATGCTACTCAGAAATGAAAATTCACGTTTTGGTCAGCAGGATTTATTTCAGTATATGAATAAGCAATAGAGAGTAAATAATGTTGTCTGTTGTATATAGAGAGACCAAAAAGCCTGACTTCATATGAAGCTACTGAAGTAAAGGAGAGACATCGTTTCACAGGTTCTTACTAAGCTTATGTCCATGGAGACCAAAAAGAAGCTCATCCATATCACCCAATCCTGGTGAGAGACTAATGACTCCACCACTAGAACAACGTTCTAATGATATCCCTGGCGAAAATTTGCAAATGAAAACATGAATGCATAGCTGATGGAATGCAATTGAGTTTTACCTGCTCACTCTAGCTATATGCAAGCATTAATGCCCAACAGGGTGTGTGTTATTGTGGAAATGATTGATGCACGGACAGCGGTGTTACATTTCCTGGTACCACAAAAGGGTGTTATTTCCACAATAACACACACCTTGGAAGGCATTATTGTGCTTAGAAAATGGGCTATTTGTAAAGTTGTATTTGTTCTTTTGTTTTTTTCAAAAGCAGAAAGAAGAAAATTATATACATATGTTTATATATTTCTGATGTGAAATATTTCCTTTACCTAATGAATCAAACTTGCTTTAATATATTTATTTTTGGTGGAGGAAGTATTTTTCATCAGAAATATAAGATATGTAAAATTGTAAAATTTAATCTGTTGGCACACATACAAATTCAGAAGCACAAGCATACAGACTCAAATAGATACACATAAAAATCACACACACACACACACACACACACACACACACACACACACACACACACACACACACACACACACACACACGCACACACGCACACACACGCACACGCATGCACACGCACACACACACACACACACACATACACACACACACGCACACACGCACACACGCACACACACACACGTACACAAATCACTTACTAGCTACCTTGTTGTATATCAAGGAAAAGGGGCGGATGAACTGAGTCAATCTAGAAAACTCATTGGGCAGCTTACTGAGTTAATAGACCTGCTGACACCCTTAACTCAATCACTGATTGGACTATGCAATAACGTACGTGTTCACAATGCGGAAGTCCAGGAAGCGTTGAAGGGACTAGGCATTTATCGTGAACCGACGAGAAGTCTTAACGGATCGAAAGATCAAAATAAAGATGGTGAGGGCTCTTTTAACGCCACAAATACACCAGGAATTCATGTGTTTGGGTTTGATTTCTGCGTTCACTTGTGGTTTTTCAACATTAAAAACTTTGGTTTTGACATCCGTGGCTCTGGCAGTTTGGTACTTTACTTCGTTTCTTGGTTTTAGTGTACCAAAGTTCCTTTTGGATTTCGTGGTTTTATTTTTGGATTTACTGCCATGGAGAGACCGGACCCTCCTGAAGGAAAAGGGGCGGATGAACTGGGTCAATCTAGAAAACTCATTGGGCAGCTTACTGAGTTAATAGTCCTGCTGACACCCTTAACTCAATCACTGGTTGGACTATGCAATAACGTACGCGTTCACAATGTGGAAGTCCAGGAAGAGTTGAAGGGACTAGGCATTTATCGTGAACCGACGAGAAGTCTTAACAGATCGAAAGATCAAAATAAAGATGGTGAGGGCTCTTTTAACGCCGCAAATACACCAGGAATTCATGTGTTTGGGTTTGATTTCTGCGTTCACTTGTGGTTTTTCAACATTAAAAACTTTGGTTTTGACATCCGTGGCTCTGGCAGTTTGGTACTTTACTTCGTTTCTTGGTTTTAGTGTACCAAAGTTCCTTTTAGATTTTGTGGTTTTATTTTTGGATTTACTGCCATGGAGAGACCGGACCCTCCTGAAGGAAAAGGGGTGGATGAACTGGGTCAATCTAGAAAACTCATTGGGCAGCTTACTAAGTTAATAGACTGCTGACACCCTTAACTCAATCACTGGTTGGACTATGCAATAACGTACGCGTTCACAATGCGGAAGTCCAGGAAGCGTTGAAGGGACTAGGCATTTATCGTGAACCGACGAGAAGTCTTAACGGATCGAAAGATCAAAATAAAGATGGTGAGGACTCTTTTAACACCACAAATACACCAGGAATTCATGTGTTTGGGTTTGATTTCTGCGTTCACTTGTGGTTTTTCAACATTAAAAACTTTGGTTTTGACATCCGTGGCTCTGGCAGTTTGGTACTTTACTTCGTTTCTTGGTTTTAGTGTTCCAAAGTTCCTTTTGGATTTCGTGTATATCAACATAACTTTAGAAGTCTCTCTCTGCAACTGAATGTTTAAAAATAAGTAAATAAATAAACATACGGCAAGCTATTACCACCCTTCATCTCCTCCTGCTTTGAATGGCTGTTGTTTTGCTGCCCTTTAGCATATTCATTAAATAATGCCAGTAAGAATTACCTTAAAACTGAATGTTTAACAAATGCTTGCTGAAAGACTGTCAGTTACAGTCAGTGCTGTCTGTAGTTCTGTCTCACTCACTCACACTTAACTGTCTCTCACACAGGCAAATGCCACACACATAGACACACAGATACATTTTCTTTTCTACTTACTTTTTCTATTTCACTTGTGTATGTTTGTTTGTTTATTTTGCAGGTAGAATTACTGGAACACTGGGCCTTGCCCCTTTTCAGTTTCAACTCCTATATAAAATTTTATAAAGTACATCTAATGCATCGTAGTGGTTTGTGGTAACAGACTGCTGGCTGCAGTCAGTGATTTCTCTCACTCTGACTTACGCTGACATGTACACTTGCAGACACAAATGCAGGCAACTATACACATGCAGATAATTATACACAAGCTTTTCTTTCTTCTTTTTTTTAATTTACTTTTTCTCTTGGTTTTACATTCACTAAAATCACTCTGCTGTTTATCGTGCATATGAAAATGGTAGCCTTTAGCTTTTTTACTCTCTGAGCTTTATGGCAGATTAATTTGCTGTCACGAAGCAGTGGACTTGTTTTTTTTTTTTTTTTGAGTGGAAATTACCTTTACATTAACACCCTGTTAACATCATTGTTCATCATAGTGGAGATATACATGTTCCCATTCTCTAAACTCAGTTAATCCAAACACTGCTGTTTCAACATCATTATTGTTTTGATTCCATTGTCCACGTCAACTTGAATCTTCTGTTCAGAGATAACCCGTCTTTTTCCCTTGGAAGGTATTTGATTTTCTGAACCTAAAACACTGTAGTTGCCCACTCCTCATACCACCCAGGTTTTGATCCATCTCCATAGACTGATACCCATGCCTTCAGCCTGCCCCCTCCATTTTAACTCTGTGTGCATCATGCTCACATTTAACCTATGAAACGTTAGTAACTGTCATGCATAACCCTCTCCTCATTCAGGATAGTTATACTTGAAATCTGCCAAAATTCTGTGAGAACCTTATCTTCTTTTTCTTTCTTATCAGTAAGACTATAGTCCAGCTTCCAGACAAGCTATAATCAAGAAACAGATGACACAGATATACACAATAATGGAAAGAGTATGTCAAAGTAGATGAACTCTGGTGGCAATTGTACCTTCACACCGATACCTCTCCAGGGTTGAATGATTATACATTCATTAGTAGTACTAATACTATCATTTGATGTATTTATTTATGCTATTGTAATTATAGTTAGCATTTTAGGCTTTATTTATATCATTTTTTTTACATGACATAGTTTTTAACTTTGGTTCATTTATTCAAATGAAATCTCTATGTGTAACATTGTTTTAGATTTAATCTGAAGAAGTTGGAGATTGCTTCTGATGAAAGCAGTTAGCAATAAAATACATTGAAATTATATTTGCAGCAGATTTCCTAACTGAAACATGTTGGTGCAGTTGAAATGTGGTGGATTATTTCAATGATATACACCTTTCACTCCCAAATAGTTATTGCAATTCCCAAGTGCTATGGGCAACACATTTTGTGATGCATTTTTAAACAATGAAAACTTCTAAGATGTCCTTCTATGACAGACAACTTAGTTTCTACTATTCATGATTTAGTCCATAAATATCTGCCACATAACACAAGCACTCAGGTTGCTCCAGAACAAGTACAAATACGACTCTGTCATTGTCCATGTAGGTGTGAATGACCTGAGACGTACCTCCCTAGACTACATGAAAAGAGACATGGAAGAGCTCTCTGATCATGTAGCCCAGGCCAGTATGACCCTGACCCTGAGTAGCATCCTGCCCTCACTAAGAATGATGCCACAGTATAAAGAAAAAATGATAAATTTCAACAATTTGCTAAGTTTCTGGGGCCATTCAAAGGGGATCCAGTATCTGTTCCCCTGGGATGACATGCTTGACAAGCCACGTTGCTTCACAAGAGATGGCTTGCACTTGTCATCTTTAGGCTTTCGAATACTGGCCAAGGCTTTTGCCGCCCCCATAGTGCCTTTTTTAGGCAAGGCTCAAAAAACAAACCCACCACCATAAACAGCACAAGTTACCAAAAACTAAGGGTAATGCTACTCAATGCCAGAAGTCTAAACCTCAAAATGCATGTACTCGAGTCACTCCTCAATATGGAGAACATCAATATCTATGCATAACAGAAACCTGGTTTAAGGCTCCAGAGAGCACCCCAGCACTACCAGGCTATAACTCATTCCATACTTTTCGGCCACAGAACCCGGACCGAAACACAAAAGGCGGGGATGTATCCATATTCATCAAGGCTACCCACACCTCCAGGTTAGTGGTGCAGTACAATGCTTCAGAGATCATCAATGTGCAACTAACAATGGGCAAAACTGCAATTCAAATTATAGCATGCTACAGATCACCCACCATGACTCAGGACCCCCAATTTGCATTTCTGGAGACACTGGAAAATATGAAGGTCCTACCAAATGCCCTAATATTGGGTGATTTCAATTACCCAAACATTAACTGGGAGAACTACTCAAGTACTAACTCCATTGCCCAACATTTCCTAGAATTTATAAACTCGAACGCCCTGGATCAACTGATCAACACCCCCACCAGAGGTGACAACATATTGGACCTGGTCATCACCAACATGGGTGACTAGTGTTCTATACCAGAGGTCAACCTCTCGCTGGTTAAATCAGACAGTAGACTAATCACTCTGGATATCCACACACCCCCCACCACCACCAATCAAGGAAACCACTGTGAAAAAATTTTCAAAAGCAAACTTCACGTTACTTAAGACTGAGGTAGAAAGGTTCACAGCCCCCATGCTAAAAGACAATACTGTCTAAGCTGCTGAATCTCTTACAAAGGCACTCTATGAGCACCTGCAAGAATGTATGGATGGTGATATCCCAAGCAAAACCCAGAATCACTCCTCCAAGAAAAGGAAACCAGTCTGGTGGACCCCTGCCATAAACAAGCTATACAATAGAAGGAGGAAACTAGTACAGAAAAGAGTAAAATCCCAAGAAGGAAAGACATCCCTGATCAGTATCAGCAAGAAACTACGATCCCTCATAAAATCATCCAAGGCTAGCTTTGAAAGAAAAATTGCCAAGGACTCCAAAGATAACCACAAAGCATTCTTTAGCTATGTCAAGAACCTAAGTGGAAACTCTCAGATCTGCTCTAAGTTAGTGCAGAATGGCACAAAATACACTGAACTGACTCATATTGCCATCATTCTGGCAGACAGGTTTAGTGCATAATTCACCCTCACACCCTAAAGGGCCCATAACCATATCAGAAGAATGCAGAGCCTCGTCAATCACTGACACATAGGTTAAAACAGCCCTATCCAAGCCAAAAACACAGCTTCAATGGGACCGGATGGTGTCCCAGGCTGTGACTTACATGAACTCCAAAATGAACTAACCCCTCACCTAAACACACTGTTCAAACTCAGCCTATTTACAGGCTATGTACCCATAGAGTGGCACACAGCAGCAGTTATCTCCACAAAGGTAGAGCTACAACGGATCCTGGGAACTATCACCCTATAAGCCTGATTAGCTTGTTCTGCAAGGCTATGGAGCGCATTATCATGGAACTCATTAACAGAGACATTGGGAACCTCCAAACATTGGACCCTAACCAGTTCGGCTTTGTCAAGGGGATTTCATGCCTCCTAAACCTGGTAGACTTCTTTGAGACAGTTACCAAGGCTTTAGACAAGGGAGAGGAGTCCACACAGCCTACCTAGACTTCACAAAGGTTTTCAACACCATTCCCAATTCTGGTATTATAGACAAGCTCACCAGCCTGAGCATAAACCCCTACATCAAGAGATGGGTTGTCAGTTGGCTCATGGATAGAACCCACACAGTGAGAGTTGCAGGCTCTAGGTCCGGCTCTAACCCAGTTACTAGTGGCGTCCCCCAGGGCTCAGTCCTGGGACTCCTCCTGTTTGGTATATACTTCTCAGAGGTACAGGCAAGCACAGGATGACTATGTCTGACCAAGTTCACAGACAACTGCAAACGTGGGGCCATAATTGACTCTCCGGCTGATATAGACATCCTCCAGAAGGGTCTCGCTGAGACAGATATCTGGTGTCAAAATCATGGCCTCAAGCTAAATGCCAAAAGGTGCATAGTCATCCCCTTTGGAAAAAACAAAGTACCTGCGAACTACCACATACTCACAGACTTGTCCCCTAAATACAGAAAATGTAATAAGGGATCTAGGGACCCAAGTAGATAGCAATCTCTCCTTTGATAATCATATTGCCAAGGTGGTTAGAAAATCCTTATGTGTGGCCCACTTGATCACAAAAAGGTTTGCATCTAGAACAAAAGAGGTTATTGTGCCCCTCTACTCATCACTCATCAGGTCCATAATAGAGTACAATGTCCCATTTGGGATGTACCTTACAAGACACCTGAAACAGCTGGAAAGACCACAAAAGTACCTCACTAACAGGATTACTGGCTTCAAACAGATGCCCTATGTAGCCCGACTGAATAAACTCCAGCTGTACTTGGTTGCATACCGCTTACTCAGAGGTGATCTCTGCCTGACATACAAGGCCATGTCCAACCCAGAATTGATGGACATGTTCCACCTAAAAAAAAACAAATCCCGAGAGCCACATGCTCTAGGGATCTAAACCTCACCACAGCAATAAATAGGACTTGCTGGAGGGATAGTTTCCTGTCCCAGAGACTCCGCATGCTTTGGAACAGGATTCCAATCTACCTTGACGAGTGGATGGGAAACAGAAAATTTACCCCAGGGATCACTGCAGTGGCTCTGCTGGACAGAGGCACAGGGAACTAATGGCTCTGCTGGACAGAGGCACTGGGAACTAATCTAAGGGGGCGGCGAAAGCCAACACATTCTGGCTAGGCTTACAGACGCCCTCAGGCAGATAGCCTAGTACTTACCTATAAACCTATGAACCTATGAATTGAAAACACCTACAATCACAAGTATTAAATATTATCTTACTGTTCTTAGACAAGTGTAAACATCAGTTTAATGTTGCCAAGTGCTACTATCATTCATGTCTAGTGTCATGCTAAATAGCTCATCATGTGCATAAGATCATCCTTCTTTTCAAATAAACTGCAATTTCAGCAGATAATAACTCCATGCATGACAAGAATAAGTAGGGTACTTTGCAGAAATCCATTTGAAATTGGTCTAGGGTGTTGTCAAATATAACGATAGTCCTTTCAGAACAATTTTTCATTGGCAGTCTGATAGGCAGTTTGACCCACAGAGCAATGTTGCTTCCTGTTGCACAGCTAATTACTTAACTTTGGAGGGATTTTGTCAACCATATTGTCCTTTATTTTCCCATGAGTATATGTGGCACAGTATGAGAGGTGTTCCAGAAATATGTAGACCACTAATAGTGAGCACCCTTCTTCCAGCTTTCACTGTTACTAGGTCACATGGGAGGATCATGTTATACAGGCAAGTTGTACCACAAACAGTGACAATTTAGACCTTAAAACATTTATTATTCTTTTTTATTTATTTTATTTAATATTTATTTACCAAGAAAGTCTGACTTGGAAGAAAGCCAATTTTCAGCAGAGGCCAGGGGAGAAATGCTCCAAACTTGTTCTACTTCAGAAAAAAAAAAAACACCAATATTGTATACATTAACAA
Source organism: Protopterus annectens (assembly GCF_019279795.1). NCBI lineage: Eukaryota > Metazoa > Chordata > Ceratodontiformes > Protopteridae > Protopterus > Protopterus annectens. The sequence continues at coordinate 231,333,934 of NC_056744.1, forward strand.
TGTTTCCATCAATGCATCAGTTGATAAAATAGTAACCAGCTCATAGTTATAATGGCTTTCTGTAGAGAACCTTTTCCACTTTTTGTTTGGAATAAAGATTCCAATTTTAACACTGAGTTGAACATCATACAATACTACATCATGAAATGATTTCCATACCAATATACAAAAAATATTTTTGAGAACTTTCAAGTCTTAGTACAGTTCGACAATACACATTTTAAGGAATGCATTTTTGTGTGTATGTGTATGTCTGTGGACATATGCACACATATGTATCAGTGTATATGTGTATAGTTTTAAAAGTGTATCTTTATATATATATATATATATATATATATATATATATATATATATATATATATATATATTATTTTTAATATATTACATATGTATCAGTGTATATGTGTATAGTTTTAAAAGTGTATCTTTTATATATATATATATTATATTTTTTAATATATTAAATATATATATATGTGCATTGTGTATACAACACACACACACAGTTTTTTTTTTTTACTTTTTCCAGTCTGAATCTTTTCCTCAGTCTGTCAATCAATTAATGTGAGCAAAGTTTGGAAATGCTTTTTTGTGAATTTGCATCTCTAAAAAGTATTGCTGTGAGATCTGCTAGCATTGCTGATAATGATGGGAAACATGCAGGCTTCATGGGTTTACCTAAACTCCCTTGTAAGATGGAGTATGTATCATGGCTTAATGACTGCTCCGTCTTTTGTGAGCACTCGATAAAAGTGAATGTTCCATCTGAAGGTACAAGCCTGTGAGAAAGTGCATACATACCAACATATCTAGGAAAATGGACATAAGCATTTTCTTTTGTTAGACTGAAATCCCTTAGCACTAGACATGATTTGTACGTGAGTGTTATGTGACCCTACACTGCAGTCAAAGCAGTCAGTTGTATAGTCTCTTGCTGCATGACAGGTGGTTGAAAAGACAGGACTAAAATGTTTAAATAAATATGCAGTTAACGAAATTAAAATACCTGTATATGTATGTATAAATATTTATATAGATACTAACAAAAAACACAGGCACATAGACGGATAGATATTCCTTTATAAACAAAAACAAAATTCCCCTACTTTAATGCAAGCATCATTTTGTGATGCATTATTCTGTAAAAATCAACACAATATTAAAACTGAATCTAATGGGAATTTTAAGGCTACAGACTCTGTCTGCGTTTCCAGCTGGGAGCTATATAATGGATTTAAAAAAGTATACAGAAACATGTGGACCTATAAAAGTCTGTGAGTTTATTTATTCCTTCCTTTTATCACCATGTCGGGAATAAGGGGTGGTCAGTACAGACCATGTATGTTGTGGTTTGCATTTTAATTGAAACGTAACCTTCTTCGTGAATGGCCCACAAACTATATCCGACAGACTCTTCTGCAGGTTATAGCTGTGTGAAAAATGTCGGTTTAACATAAAATGCAGGTATCATACTGAGGAGTAAATGTCCTATAAGTGGCAAATCAACATTTTGCGTTTTCAGAGTCTCGTAATAGGAAGACTTGAAAACAAACGTAGCACAAAAAGTGCATATTTAATTCTACATTTACTTAAATGTGAATTATGATTTATTTTATCTTAGCCTAGGTCCTCCAGGTTAGAGTTTCACATAAATTTTGTATGTTTTTAAGGTTCATTGGGTAAATTTAAAATAAAAGGATCTAAAGGCAGACATTTGCAAATGTATATGTAGATCATCAGAGAGAGAACATGCTAATAAAGACAATGCATGACTTTTAAGTTAGGTTAATTTATTCATGGTTAATAGTATAAGTCTGACCCTTTTATTTCTAGGACACTTGGTATAAAAAATGAGTTATTAAGATTCAGTGAGAATGGCATCCTTGTCTTTCTCTGCACATTGCATTCAATAAATGATCTTTTATTCTTAAGTGTTCCCATTTTTCCTTTTCCTTTACAAAGGAGATTCATTATATAATACATATTAATTTAAGGGAGAATTTATTTATTGTTTTTACATTGTCAGGAGAAGAAAGTAAATGTTTGGAATTCTTACGTTCATGATACAATATTAGAAAGAGGTGTGCAACAAGTAAACAAAAGCATTCCTGCATTAGATGGGACTTCTTATGAGGCATGGTGTCACCTATTCTTTTGTTAATCAGAAGATCCTGACTGAAGCATAAAGCTAACAGCAGGGATATTTTTCTCTTCAGCCTGTTTTGTTTTTACAGTAGTAAAGACCCAACACAATGGGCCATATTTCTAGCCTTAATATAGAAGAACATTGTCACATACCCGATAGTGGAGGAATAGTCTAGATTCAAGTAGCCGTGATTTAAAGAACTATATAAGAGAACAGCCAACAAGGAAATGTCTCAACAATGAAAAATATGACCATTTAGTTTAAATGTGCAATATAAGTTGTGATTGTAGAGATCAATATGAATTTTTTAACATGAACAATGAAACATTTTTAAATTATAAGACAGCATACCAGAGCTGGCATCATAGATTCAAACTACATTATTCTACAGTTCTGCAAAATAAATGTGCTGAAGAAAACAAAAATTTGTCAGACATAAATTAACAATTTAATTTTTATCAATGACAGAATTTTAGCGAATTGTGAGGTAATATATAATGGCATGAACTCTTAAAAATTATATTGCCATTTCTCATAAGCTGTACATGCCTATGTACACACTATTACATGCCTATTGAACTGTGTAACATTAAGGTAAGAGACCCCAGCCTGAATGTTTCTGAATCATCATCTTGCCCTGTGTAACAGCGTGTTTGCCGGTCCCTGCCACAACTGATATTCTCTGACTATCTTTTGTTATTAGGAATATTCAGTGTTAATGAAAAAGTGGTATATTCATCTATGTACTCTTATTTCCTCTGGCTATTATCAAGTCAAGTTTTCAGCACTGTAATAAGAAAAGATATGTCAACCTCTTCCTTCATTCCATCCATCCCTTCCTTCCTTCACTTCCCTTTTATTTCCCTTGCCTTCTCACAAAATCTCAGTTAACAAGACACACACTGCGCTTTAACACAATGTTAACATAACAGAGCAACAGTCACAATAGGGTGTCCTATGTTTTGTTCTGTGACTCTGCTTGAGATGAGGTAATGCTGTATTTCACAAATTTTCAAAAAGGTGAATTAGCATCAGTCTCAAAGCCTTATTTTTTATGGTGCAACACCTAAAAAACCTGCATGCTAGGATTTTGCCTTCTGGAACTCCTTACTGAAAAAAATCAAATGTTCACTGTAAGGCTATTTCATCTTTGGCAAAGGTCGAACGTACCATTGAAGAATTTAATTTTCATTACATTTTTTACACACACACACACATACACTCTTTTCATTCATGGTGTTCACAATGGACACATACTTCTTGAAAGGGTCTATATTATATCCTCGAATGCTTAAAAAAGCGAACGCTGATTGATCAAACTTATTTTCGCGAAACTGCAAAATATCGAAGCAGCAGAAACTCCAATTTTTTCCTAGAGAAAGAATTTGGTTGTCCGTTTCTGTTACTTCGATATTTTCAGTGTTATGGTGGAAAGTTACCGGTCAGATTCAGGTAAGTGTGCGATTGTGTGGATGTGAGTGTTAGGGTGATTTAGGTGAGTTAGGGTTAGGGTTCGGGTTAGGTGTGTGTGCGATTGAGTGGACATGAGAGTTAGGGCAGATTTAAGTGAGTTAGGGTTAGGGACCGGGTGAGGTGAGTGTGCGATAGTGACGGACCTTAGGGTTAGGGTTTGGGTTAAGGTAAGTGGGTAGTTAGTGGTGTGTGCATAGTTTAGTGTAGGGTTAGGTATCAGATTTTAGGTGTATGTGTGTGGATTTCTGTTTGTTTGGTGTGCTTGTGTTGTGTGTATGTGTTTTGGATCAGCGATGTTTTTCCCTGGGAAAAAAATCACTGATCTGACAGTTCAAGATTGTAAGCTTTCATTTAAATTAGGTCGATCAATCAGCAGTCGCTTTTTTAAGTGTTCGATGATATAATATAGACCCTCTTGAAATGCAGAATGACAAGAAGCCACTAAAATATGATAATGCATTTAGGAGCTGCTTTTGTTCATTACTAGTACAGGGAGGACTTGAAAGTAAGTCTCCTGCTTCTCATCCACAGATCTAAGTTGTACTTGAATATGGACAGGGATGAGCTTTATTTTACATGGATGGGGAGTCTGTTCCATTGCTATTCTCTGTGAGATATACCTGTCCCTCTAAATTGTGCTGTTGATGTTGCACATGAGGTTTAGATCTCAAGACCAAGTATTGCTGATGTCATTTGACTTGCTGGTGGTACAATAAATCCATCAGTAATGGGTTGGAGGATGCCTTGTATGCTAGACACAGGTCACCTCTTAGCAGTCTGTATGATATCAAGTACAGTGACAGGGCTTTGTCCTGGTAAGTATGTTTATATCTGTTCATTCATTTTATTTCTCTTTCTGTTGTTGCCAGTAATTGTTTTTTTTTCTAGATTTGACTCAATGAATCAAGAATAATACCAGAATACATTTCAAGTATTGACTATATCTACAGTTTTCAGTGAGTCTTCCAACAAACTTAGTTCATTAAGCATTAGCCAGAAAACAAGAAAATAAACTTCTTTTAACCTTTCAAACTGCCGATGTACAGAATTACCTCACCAGTGGTTATTACTCTACAAACTGCAAAGAGAACAAGCCAAAGCCAGGCATGTATGGTTAAATATGCTCTCTGGAGAAGAACGATTCTATAATTCTGGGCCCAGGCTTTTTATGACATTTATTCCTGTGCCCATGGCACTTATACATTTAACTATCTGATATGGAACTACTAAAAAGTAAATCAATTTAGTTATGCTGTTTTGCCTATATAAACAAGCACAAAACAGTGTTATGTCTATGGCAGCTTACTTTATGATCAAATACAATGAAAGCATAAATCTTTAATTTAATTTATTAGAGAGCTGGCTCTAAAGACAGGCAATTTCATGGTTCATTTACTTCACCTCTGTTTTTAGCTATGGTGTTGCATGATAAAACATTTGGCAACTGTTTCTTTTCCATACTTAGAAATAAATTTAATTTGGTAATAGTAAACTGTTTAAAAGTACTTTTATTTTTTCAAGGTTTTCTGTGGTTTTTAACTTCAATATTGTGTATCCTCTCAATGTGGAGTTTAGGATTTATGTCAAACTCTTTCTTAAAAATCAAATATCTGCAAAACTGGCATGTTTACGTTATTATGTATTTAGATTTTCTTTATTATCTGTTCATGCGTAACATTTCAGTTGTTATGGCATCTTCCTGAAAACAAATAATTATATTTAATAGTAACTCACCATATAATAATTTAATAATAGAAAACTGTCAACATAACTACTCTGACACAATTAACATAAGTCTGTTGTGAGAGCATAAGAACAAATGCATGTTTAACATATGCTGGGCTTCATGACAAACAAATCATCAAGTAACAACAGATGTTTTGTACATGGCAGTTAAATGTAAAATCAAAGATGTGAAATACAGGAACAGACTAGGAAATATAGCTGTACATAATATGGTACATCTAGCTACAGTTATGTATGATATTGTAATAACTTGGCATTGTGATATATGCACTGTGGCAAATTCTTAAAAACATATCCAGAATCATACTCGTGTGGCAATTTAGCTTAGATAGTTAAGGGCAGGAGCTGGTAACAAGATTCAACCCAAATCCTTAATCTCCTAAAGCTTGATCTGTGATGGTAAACTAGTCAGGGAATCAGACTTTCTTCTGGCAATGGGCTTTTTTTTCTAGTGGCTTTGCCTGGTTACAAATAAATGAAATGATAATTTCTGCTGAAGTACATTGCCATTATACTAAGGTTTGAATGCTGTTGATAACTCAGGAGCACCTAAGAAGCAACATTTTGTAGACATCAATTCTTACTGGGAAGGAATTTCTGTCCGGATTTGAAAAGTTAATGGGACCTCAGAATTGACTTGGTACCTGTTTAGCATATGTTGGTATGGCGAGAATCCCATGTTTGTGTCTGCCATGATAACAGAAAGACTACCTTACCACTGGTGTTTATTCAGACAAACTAATTATAGCATTACTTGAGTGCTTGTAATAATGTCACATATCTTTAAATGTACTGTGCTATGAGCAATATTTCCAGTGATCTCAGTGTATAGAACTTTGTGTGCACGCGTGCGCACACGTGTGTGTGTGTGTGTGTGTGTGTGTGTGTGTGTGTGTGTGTGTGTGTCATACCTCTCAACCTCTTAGCACTGTCTGTAAAAATTAGTAATTTGTGGAGTATGTGTTTTAAGGTTTATGGTAGTTTTCAGTCTGGAGAAATAAGACAGATGGTTACTGAAAATTATAGATAAACATTTTATGCACTTGGCTGCAAGCTGCATGTCTGCCTATGTACTTGTTTTGCATTTTTGTTTTTTGGTTCTCCAGTCGTACTAGACTGCCAGCATTAGTGTTATATACTAAATAATTACAGGTATTTGGTTGATGATTTGATTATAAAATAAGCCAGCAGAGTTTATGAGGGATTGAGTTTTTCTTTGCATCTAGCAGAAGATAAGCTCATTGGCAACTGGAAACAAGTAAGTATTATGTCATATAGAAACTTACTCAAAGGACCAATTGAATACGCATAAGTGGATGCTTCATTTGGTGCTGCAGTGCTGCATTATGAGACTGACCATCAGAGGTATGAGGGACAGTAAAACAGATACTGAGCAGATGGGTTAGTGCTGAAGATGTACTATAAGTTGTATCAGTAGCAACAATAGGGGGAAGGGAATGTTTTTTCTAGAAATGATGACCACACCAAGAAGAACTTCTGACCCCTTGCAATAGGGCTCCTATTCACTTAAGATAATTGTGCCATGTGCAATGTGCTGGAATGGGGCACTTAGTGCAAAATACTGCAGTGCCTTATCATTTCCTCCTCTTATTAAGCAAATATAACCACTTGTAAAGGCTCCATCATTTATTAATAATGTTAATACTGTTGATAAGCATGGGACAAAAGAGCCAAGGGATCCTCTTTATGTATACCATTTCACTAATAATTTGAGACATTATTTTAACCTAATACTATCTTTTTGTTATATAATATCAAAAGATAATTTGTTCCAGCTCCCAGTCTTTCTGTATAGTGAAATAATTTCCTTTTGTAGTGGCAAAGATGCATAAAGTCCTGAGTATGGATTAGGTGACCTGAATGCAGCTAGTAGCTCAGAAACTTGATTGCACAGTCAGGGAGGATGGGCATGCCTATTCTGCAGGAAGGATGCATATGACCTAGAGTCATATGACCTAGAATCATATGACCAAGAGCCATATGCATGTAGTCTGAATTCCCTGTTGGAGACTGGGATAAAAACTAGATGGTATCAATCAGTTTAATTTCTATAAGTATTTTGGGTTTCTAATACCATGATATGAATGAAACCATTCCTAAGTCAGGGTATGAATAAAGTTCATGAAATCAGTATTGTTTAAGAGAACTTTGTAGCACCCACAATGAGTCCAGAACTGACCCCTTCTGTAATTCACATGGAGTTCAATGTGTCAGTAGCATATCTAAATAAGACTGTAAATTATTTTTTAGAAACTCCATTGCTCCTACTACTATTGGAGCTGTCTGAGTATCCTTCTTCCACACTGCCCTCATTTCTGCCTGCAAATCCTGGTATTTTATAACTCTGTGTCACTTTGTATGTAAGACGCTGTAATCATTGGGTGTAGCAAGTTCAATGATCAATGTTACTTTTGTCTTTTTTTTCATGGACTGCTATATTTGTTTTTTTCTCATCTATTTTTTGAACTGTTGGTAATGGGTGATCCCATGTGATATAAGCTTTATCGTTCTCTGTAATGCTTTTTGGTTGATGGTTCTACTGCTTCTCAACTACTTTATTATTGTAGAGTTTGCACAATCCACAATGCAACAGTCTTGCCACATTATAGGTTCATAGGTTCACAGGAGTATACTAGGCTAACAACCACTAGGACCCTTATAAGTTTAGCCATGCAATCCAAATGTGACCTACAAATTTGATTTATATAGCATATAGAAGGATATGTACTGACTGCCTCTGTCCATCAGAGACATAGGCATCAGCCCAGGAGTGAATTTCTGATTACCCATCTGCTGGTCCAAGTTGCTCTTGAAGAGGGATGGGGGAACAGTGTCTCACATGCATGGGGAGTCTGTTCCACAGAATGGGAATTCCCTGAGAAAAATATCTGTCTTACAAACATGTCTTATTTATGCAAAATGTAGGTATTTTATGCTAGAAGCTGAAGCTGTTGTTTTTGTTTGTGGATGTGCAAAAGGATCATCAAAACTAGGTCCAGTGACGCCTAGCATGCTAGGCAAAGATCACCTCTCAAATGTCTATGTTTTTCAGTATATATGCCTTCTGCTATGAGTGTGTCACACTCAGCAGAAGAGAATAACAAGATGTGTGTCTGCTTCCAGTTCATTTTTACAGAACCTGCATCTGTCTGTTTTTTTCCATGTGTTCAGTGGACTTTTTTAACCAATGTGCACATTGGGCACTTTCCTGGGCTGCCATTATTAACCTTTCATCATTTGGTTTCAGTTCACCACTCCTTAATCATTTCATTGTGAAATCCTGATCAGTATAATGCTGCTCCAAGAGATCTCTGTACTTGCTACAACATTTATGCCTTTAACAAGTTCCTTTCTGTCACATCAGATCCTTCTCCTTATATTCTTTGCTTTGGTTTTTGGCACATTCAGTTGCTTTTTGATTTTTTTTCTACTTCTAGTTTGATTTCCATTCCTACTTCACACCAATGCACAGGAAAGTCAGCTTAGACTTCTTGTTCTCATGTTTTAAAACTTTCACTATCTTATAAGTCCAACTGATGTGTTTGCAGTCCCACGATTGCGGATCTATGCATGCATGTAGGTATTTTATGCTAGAAGCTGAAGCTGTTGTTTTTGTTTGTGGTGGATGGATCATCAAATTTCAAGGCGGCCCATGTCTCTTTCAGAATGTGTATATAATCTTTGTATATATGAAGCATTTTTTCTCATTTTCCTGCCCAGCTAATCTGATACCCTTTGGGACCAGTCAGTCACTCCAAAACTGTAAGCTAGAACAGGAGGACTTTGGTTTATAGCTTGGACTTTATTTCTTGATGTCAAGGCTGTTTTCAATATTAGTTTGTCTTCTGAAGCATTCCTTACTGAGTTTGTTCACAATTCTTCATGTTTTATTGCTGATCCTTCATCAGTTACCAAATATTTGTAGATTCCATCCTGCCCACGTTCCTTTATATCCCATTCCTTTCCCAGACTTATTTTCTTGGTGCTTCCATATTTCATGCTTTACATGTTGCTTTTGTGGATTTATCAAGATAAATTACATTCTTACATCATCTGAGAAAGCTCTAACCTTTTGATGTTGTACTTTCAACTCATCATCTGATGAACTATACAGTTTTAAGTTATCCACAAAAAGTAGATGAGAAGTCTTTACACAAGGCTTTAAACAATGTTGTTTACTGGGAGCCAAATTGTAATCATGGCTTCATTGCTGGTAGCATAATCCTTCTTGGTATTTGTTAAACATTGACAAATGGGTATATAAACAAGGAGGATGTTTTCTGTATTAGTTTTATACTGTAGTAATTCTGTAAATACAAACTAAAAGCAAAAGTAAATAAGCAAACAAATATACAGTAATGAATGGAAAATAAAAAATGCAAATATATATTTTATCATTATGGTATGCTTATTAATATTTTGGTGAGTATGCTGTTACAGTATACCTTTTCTAACTTCTTCTTCTTTCGGCTTTTCTCGGTTAGGGGTCACCACAGCGGATCACCGTCCTCTCATGATTGGCAGTGAAGTTTTACAGTGTCGAGTTGGCAGCCTGGCACCCAACCTTCCACAGAAGGCACACACACACACACACACACACACACACACACACACACACACACACACACACACACACACACACACACACACACACACACACACACACACACACACACTCATGCCTAGGGCCAATTTAGTGTGTTCAATCCACCTACACCATGTCTTTGGGATATGGGAGGAAACCGGAGCCCCTGGAGGAAACCCATGCAACCACAGGGAGGACATGCAGACTCTGCACAGAAGACACCCCAGCCGAGGATCGAACTGGATAACCTCTTGCTGTGAGGTGGCAACGCTAACCGCTGCACCAAATATAGTTCAAAATATAGGCCACTAGGTACATTTGGAATTTTATAAAAAAAAAAAAAAACACACACACACACGCACATGGATGAAAGAGGTTAAAAGGACAGTATAAGAAGTGTATAGACATGATGAACAAATGTTTACTTTGTTGAACCTTTTGCTTGAAAGGTGTTGCTTCTCTAAATTTAACAGAAGTAAATTGGTGTAAATGGGTACTATTACAGCACCCATAGCTATGCCTCATTTTTGCTGAATATACTTGTCACCACAGCTAAAAAGATACTCCCCAGAATTCAGCAAGCTCTGCACGGCATGCAGGAATAGTTCAGGAGCTGCTGGAGGCAATATGGCCACTGTGCGATTCAGGAATAAGGTCCCCGGATGTACATGAGTGCTCCTGCACTATTCCTGCACAGACACAGCTCCTGTATGCAAATTATCCCATTTGCAGGTAAAAAACATGCAAATGAGGTGAATTTGTGATCCAGAAAGCTGGCAGCCAACCATGCAGGACTAGTGTAGTCTGCAGAAATGTACTTGGTTAGTAACCGAGTACATTTCTGCAAACTACAAAATGGAGCCATGACAGCTCCAAATAAAGGGTGTATATTATGTGGAAAGCATGCCAATGGCCAAACATATGGCCATTGGCATGGAAAACAGTTGCAAAAATAAAAAAAAATAACTTTTATTTTTTTTAGCTGATTTTGACTGTCTAAGCCTAGGGCAGTGGCGTGCAAAGTGGATCAGGCCGAAAATTACAAAAAAAAAAAACTTGAAATAAGCATTCTATCCATATTCACAGTTTAGCCATTATATGCAATGGCAGGCAGAAGACAACATGGCCAGTGAATAGTGGTTGCTAAGGGGGAAGGCTCAGTGTGGGACTTGTAACTAGGCATTAGCAGGCAATTCTATGCAAATGAGGGGAACGATACTGAATCCTAGATTCACCCTCAAGGCAAGCCTGCACCAAACCATGTCGGTGCAGGAAGGCCATGGTGCAAGCCTAAGAGCTAGTTGACATCATAGAGGGGTGTGTCAGGCATATTGTAAGCTTATTGGAGCCCTGTGGCTCGGGTTTGCCCTTAGCTTAGCAGAGCTAAGGAAGAGGGTGTGTCTGAGGCTGCATTGCCTAAACGGGTGTGCGCACCACAAGTGTTTTAAAGGGAAAAAGAAAACGTAAACCAGGAAATAGCAGCTCCGTGCACATCTGAGCACTGTGTTTGCATGGCTCGCCCCTTGGCTTAAACAGGAAGGCAATGGGAAGGGAAAACAGCAGTAGGAAGGTAATCATTCATAGCTGGCAGGTGAAATGTATCAGAACCAGCCAATTACATAGGTAGCAGACCAGCCCAGCACACCACTATAAATTATGCAAACACCTTACCCTCTGTTTTTTTCCCACAAACTTTACACCACCGGTGTACAAAAGCGGGGAAATTTTACCAAACAAAAGCAACAAAATGATAGGGGCTGCTTTTGCTCTCATAAATCAACATGTGGAAGAGGCTGAGGGTGGTGAAGATGAGAATGCTGATGACCAACCCAAAGTGAGGAGAAGGAGAAGAGTGTACAGCTCCAGGGTAACCTACCAGGGGCTACATGAGCTGGAGATAGTGGAGTGCTATAGGGTGGACAGAGACCTCCTGCAGAAATTGTTGAGCTGTGCTGGCCACACCTCACACAGAGAACAAACAGAGGGAAACCCATCCCAGTGAATACCAGGGTATGTGTAGACCTAAGAATACTAGCCACAGGTACCTTCCAAAGGCCAACTGGGAATATCATGGGGATCTTACAGACATCAGCATCCAGGGTACTTCACCAGTTCCTGGATGCCATGTCAGCACATGCCAGTGAGCATGTATATTTCCCTAACACCCGTAACATTGGCCAGCAATATGCGTTTCTTCCACCAAATAGCAGAATACCCTGAGGTAGTGGGTGCTATGGACTGCACGCATATATGCATCAAAGCACCACCCAGTGAGTGGGGTAAGGTCTACATCAACTGCAAGGGTTTCCCCTCCATCAACTGCCAGGTCATTTGCAATGCCCAAGACATTGTAATGAATGTATGTGCTGGCTGCCCTGAAAGCTATCACGACTCCCACATTTAGCATCTGATGCAGCTGTACCAGAGATTTGCCAATGGGGACATCCCTTACGGTCACCTAGTGGGGGATGCTGGTTACGCACTGGAGCCATGGCTGATGACACCCATCAGAAATGCACACACACACACACACACACACACACACACACACACACACACGCACACACACACACACACACACACACACACACACACACACACACACACACACACACACACACACACACACACACACACACACACACATGAACAAGAACTCCATAATGAGGCACATACACAGACCAGAATGAGTGCATGTTTGGGATGCTAAAGTCATGGTTCCAGTACCTGGACACATCTGGTGAAGCCTTGCAGTACTCACCAGCTACATGTACCCAAATTGTCATCATATGTGACATGCTACAAAATATGATCTTACAGAAACAGCTGCAGCAGGAACAGCACGGGGCAGGGCCACACAGCCCCCCACCATTGCCAAGGCCTGCACAGGCACAGAGTGACTCAGAGGAACAACCAGAGCCTGCCCCAGTAGGCAGAAGGAGGCATGCCCAGTATGCCCAGGCCATGGCAAAGATGCAACGCATAGCACATACACCAACACGGTAGGAACCCAGGGAATGACCCTCCCTCTGACTCGCACATGCAGTAAAAGGAATGCCAAACATGACACTACCTGTGTTTAACCATGTATAGGGAGTATACTATGTGCATCCGACATAGTCAGCTCTTCAGCACCATCCTTAATACTGGCACAGCCACAAGGTAAGTCACTCTTCCTACCAATTGCCGAATGGAGTAGTATGTGTTGTTACTTGTGTCTATGGTATGTATGTGAGCATTCAAGGGAATTGGGTGGCTGAATGGGATGCCAGCAGATAGTAGACACCTATAGTGGCAGCATGGGCTCTGTAACAAATACTGGTGTCACCACAGTAGCCTGTACTAGACAAGGTGGCAAAACTCAGTGCAAGAAATGTGCTGGGCCACATGTGTGTCCATAGGACACACACATGCCAGTCAGGGAGGCTCACATACCCAACAACAGTCTCATCCAGCAGGACAGGTGTAGACAAACACAAACAAAGGCTGTGCTAAGGCCTTTGATTGATGGCTATGGAGAACACCCCCCAGACCTACACAGATAGACTACAACAGGTCAGGCAGTGGGATGCTAGTTCTGAAGGGTAAGAAGTCAGAAACTGAAATGTAGGTCAATCAAACTGAAGATCTGTAGTACACTGATATGCCTCTTGTCAGCATGATAGCTTAGAATACAGAATGAAATGGAGTACCTGTCATGCCAGCATAGTCATAGCAAATGTGTACAAGTGTCAGGTGGTCCCCCCCATCCTATGTAGAAATGTAGTAATAGTCAGGTGTGCCCCCTCCAATCCTATGTAGAAATGAAGTAACAGTCAGGCATGCCCCCCCAGTCCTATGAAGAAATGTAGTAACAGTCAGGTTTGGTCCCCCGAATCATATGTAGAAATGTAGCAACAGTCAGGTGTGACCCCACTAATCCTATGAAGAAATGTAGCAACAGTCAGGTGTGCCCCCCAATTCTATGTAGAAATGCAGTAACATGTATGTGTAGGTATAATAACAGTGGAGCACAGATTATCTGAGCTGGCCAAGGTAGCAGGATAGATTGTAGCATGTGTACAATATGCAGGGCTGTGTGTGTTAGGTTGGTGTGTGTCGTATATTGTGTGAGAGTGGTCAGTATGTATGCATGGTGAGGTTTGCCCTGGTGGCCATTGGCCAGTACTGCCGATGACAGGGCCAAGTTCTCACAACTGCAGTGCCAAAAACAAAGCTTCCCAGCAAAACACTTTCTAGCAGTGAGCCATAGTAAATGTTTAGAAGTAATATGTGTCACCATCTGAAAGATGGACATGGCATGAATGTGGGCACAGACATACAAGCAGTACACAGGAGGAAGTACCCAAGACAGACAATGTATAATATGTAACTGTCAAATGGACACACCCCTGGAATTGTACATACAGGTTAGCAGCACATTATTTGGGCTTGTAGTAGGGAATACTAATGTCGTCTGGCCAAACACTGACAGGCCACAAATGTCATAGGTATGAAGTATTGAGTAACAGCTGATGTCCCTGCACAAGCCAGCATAAGTGGAATGCCCCATGCATATCTGTGAGTCAGATGGAAGTAGTGTCCATAGCACACATACACCCAGCTCACCCTACCACCACCCACAGGTTCCTCTCTGGTCTTATCCCTGCTGTTGGGAATGAGTACAATATGACCCCCACCTCTGTATGGCAATAGCTAAAGAATGCAGCATGCAGAACAGGTGTACCATGCAGGTGTGTCCCTAGCTGTAAGCAGCACCCTGCCAGCAGCCACACCACTGGATCAGTAATGACAGAAAGTGTTGGCATGAACACCTTGCACACTTACCCTGTCACCCCAGGGGAATATAGTGTATTGCAGTCTGGGACTGTAGGAGTGACACAATTCAATGGCCTGCTACAGCTGGCCTGCATCACTACAAAATGGCCGACAGTCCTCTGCCAAAACCCAGTGTCTCACCCGTACTGCCAATGTATGTTATGTCATGGACTCCCAAATAACAACATAACACAGTCCACAGAACCCAAATCCAAGGCCATGTGGACAAATCTCAGTAACATGTCCACCTTGTCCTACTCCATGAACTGTGGACCAACACCAAATTACTGCTGGGATGAAGTGATAACTATATGGAACTTATCAGATAAAGTTTGCATAATGTATGGAAGAGGATAGAATAATTGTGGGGGGGGGAGCATGGCTTGCATGGAGTGTATGAAGTCTGAAACCCAGCTGTGTGCACATGCTATCCCTGGCTGCAAACACAAGAATGGGTGGCTACAAACCTGCTCATAAATCACAATGTGAAGGGGTAATGTCCAGAATTATGACCCCTGCCTCTGGGTAACCTGTGGGAATCTGTACAGCTGTGAGGTATGGCCAAAGCAGGATATGGCCATACTGTCAAGTCAATGGATGTACAAGCATGGATCCTTAGCCACCACAGTACCAAGGTGGTGAACCATTTACACAGACCCAGCAGCAAGTGTCTGCAGCTTTCCCTCCAGATTGGCGTGGTTGTGCAAGAATATGTAGGTTGCTGACCATGATACTGAACACAGCTGCATTCACCATGTGTTCCCCAGGACATCACTGCAAGCAAATATGTATACTTGACAGTACTTGATGACATAAAACATCACAGTGTAAAACAGTACATATGTCTGAATATCTCTGCTAACACCAGCACCATGTAGCAGAAGCAGAACAGACACAATTATCTACAGTAACCCACTATTCTTTGCCCATTTCGACCCCATATTGTCAACCGATCTAAAGATATCCCACAGAAACAGTTTGCTAGCTGTAGGTGTAGAACACAAAAGTCTGCATTGGAGTACAATCTACCTGGAATGGATTCACACATTCAATACAGACCGTCTTACTGGGTATGCTCCCACAGTTAGAGAAATGAAGGCCATGTCACACAACAAAATACTGAAAGTTTATACTGGGCATGGTCACACACTTTTAGAAATGAAGCCCATGTCTGGCAACACAAGTGGACCATACATAGCTGACAGCCGCAGATGTTAGTGCAATCACTTCTCAGTATACACCAGTCATGCTTTAAACACACATTGGATAGGAATACACACATATATCCAAGGGCAACACACTATAATAGACCAAAATACACTTACATAGATGTGTAGAAGAGAGTGACAGTGACAAAGAGCCTCCCATCATAAGGCCTGTCCCACCCAACACACATCCAATTGGCTAAAACCACACAATGTGCAAATGTCAGTCACCGTAGAATTTGCCTCTGGTATCCCTCAGCACTATAGTGTCTGTGGTGCTTGTGCTAATGGTGTAACATGACTATACAAGTCAGTAGTCATCTAGCAGTTATATACACGGACCTGTGGAATATAAACCTGTGTGTGCCTGAGTGTTGTGTGTCTGCCTGTAGATTAATGGGTTATGGCCCATGCACACACACTGCACTCCCCATTGCCCTACTATGGCAAGCCTGCTGATGTCTTCACCTTGAAATACACCTTTGGGGAAATAGTAGCCCAGAAATCTCTGTGGTTCATCCTATAACTGCGTAATGCTGTAGTGTGATGTACTAGTTAGGTAGTAGTTCTAATCTCAGATGTGGCAAGTGTGTGTGTGTGTGTGTGTGTGTGTGTGTGTGTGTGTGTGTGTGTGTGTGTGTGTGTGTGTGTGTGTGTGTTTGTCTGTGTAGGAGTCAATGCTTTTTAGGCCACTCACACTCACTACAATTTCAAACAGCCACAGTGGTGCAGTGGTTGTGTTGTTGCCTCACAGCAAGAGGTTCTCCCATTCGATTCTCGGCTGGAGCTCCTTCTCTGTGGAGTCTGCATGTCCTTCCCCCGATCAAGTGATGTTCGCAAGACATGCGTGAATGGGTGTGTCTTTGTTGAAGGTTGGGCATCGGGCTGGAACCTTGGCACCATAAAAATTGACTGCCAATCATTAGCGGACTGGAGTTCCACTGTGGCGACCCCTAACCGGGAAAAGCCGAAAGAAAAACAAACACTCACTACAATTTCAAATGCCCTAATTTGGCAGGGCTGCTGATGTCATTCACTTTGAAATACACCTTTGGGGAAAAATAGTCCAGTAATCTCTGTGGCGCATCCTATAACTGCGTAATGCTGTAGTGTGATAAACTAGTTAGGTAGGAATTCTATTCCCACATATGGCAAGTGTAAAAGTTTGTGTTTGTGTAGGGAGCAATGCTTTTGAGGCCATTCACAGTCACTACAACCTCCATTTCCCTTCTGTGCCAAGCCTGCTGATGTCATTCACTTTGAAATACACCTTTGGGGGAAAAGTAGCCAGTAACCACTGTGGCAACTCCTATAACTGCATAATGCTGTAGTGTGATGTACAAGTTATGTAGGAGTTCTAATCCCACACATGGCAACTATGAGACTTGGTTTGTGTGTGTGTTTGTCATTCGTATCCTGTATGGAGATGGCTATGAGTGTGTAACAACTGGACTCATTGTGGAGTGGTTTTTGCAAATTTCTTATATGCTGGGCCTGTTATATGTCACAATGTCCACCTTGCAAGGATAACAGATGTCAAACAGAAGAGAGGCTGGAGTAGACAATCCATACCCCTACATGTGACATCAGACCCTGACGAACAATTTAGGCAACCCTTGTATTATTAATCAACGTAAGCGTTCCACTAGAGAGAGCCGTCTCTGCTGTAAAATAAAAAATTCAAAACCAACCTCGTGCAGGAGCAGGACTGTCTGACTGTCAGCCACAATCTTTGATTCAGTTGAGTGTTCAGAATAAAGAGCTTCTTCTCAAGAAAGTAAGGAAACACAAAAACCATGCTTCCAAAAAACAAAGGGAAGCTATGCTCTCACAACTTCATTGACTTCAAACTCCTAAGACAAAACCAGTGTGGAATAAAAAAGGAATAAAAACTCTCAATATACTCTCAAGCATAAAAGGAACGCTCTTTTTTTCATATCGTTAGCTTTCAAAGGCTTTCAAAGCAAAGGCTTTCTGTACATCTTTGACATTTTGAGCTTATTTTGAAATTCTTTTGAAATCAAAGATTGTGGCTGTCGATTCAGACAGTCAGCGTTCCTGCACGGAGGTTGGTTTTTGAATTAACCCTTGTATTACCCAGAGAACACTCTCAGCCCACATCTCATACACAAACACACTTGGCTAGGAAACAACCACTATCTTGGTAGTTCCCTGCAAATTGCCCACAGATAGTAACCATGGTGTGATTGCAGTGGATTAAAGAGGGCATAGCACCCTGTTCCATACCTACAATAGACACATAATTGCATACAGTGCTCCTTCACTATGTTCACCACTGGACACCTGCAACAACTATAGTGCCAGCAAATGTAACCCACAAAGGACATACCATGCCTTATACATATGCCCTGTATGGACAGATGCCACTGACATCAGGGAATATCTGTATCATGCTGTCAATGTAGGTGCAGGGTCAACCTAGTGTCCATTGCGTTTTACTGTATTGTGGCAAACTAGCTAGTTAGGAAGCCTAAGCCTGAACCTGCCAACTGTGATAATGTGTGTGAGTCCCTGAGAGAGTGTGGCTGTGTTGACCTTGACACCTGTTCATGTGAACAGGCACGTGTACTATACCTACCTTATCCCTTCTTTATCACTGTTGCAGATGTCACTTACCATCGAATATACCTTTGGAGAACTCCCCAATATATAAGCTCTGTGGCACATACAATAGCTGCATAGACATGTGATAACAATACATAGTCAGGCAAGGGTTTGAAACCCTGTGCTGGTAAGTGTGTGATATGACCATGCTTAGATTTTACTCTCCCACCCCCTCCCTGTTGTCTCTGTCTGTCTCTCTCATTCCCTCTGTGGTGGATGTGGAGAAGTACACCTGCTTTGCTTAGGCAGTGGCTTGTGTTTTGTATGGGATGCTCATGATCATCTGATGGCCTCTGCATGAATTGCAGTCCCCCACTAGCTGATTGCATGTGGGACAGCTCTGGTAACATTCCCATAGCCAATTGTATGGAAACACACTCCCATAACATGGAAGATCATGTGGGTGTTGGCTCTTTTCATTCACTGTGAGCAGGACTTCATGTCAGTGTTTGGCAAACAGCAGCACATATGATAGTGGGATATACCTCTAACAACATACACTGTGGAGACAGGCCAACAAACAGGAGGGGGATGTTCCAGACATGACTACAGAATGTAAGTGTTGCTCTTCTGCCTTTGGAGTAATGTTGGTTTAACAAGGTTTGTGTGGATATGGCTGGTCTACATAATTCAATACCTGTCATGACAGTGTCATGTGTTTGAGGAAACACCCACCTGCAGGATTATCTTGCAGAATGGTCAGTGTTTGGAGTCTTCTGTGTCTTGTGTTTGGAGTCTTCTGTGTCTTGTGTTACTCACAGTTCACCTATCTTAGAACTGCAGAAGCAAAGTCTGTGGATTGCAGTCAGTACATGGTGACAGCCATGATAGTTACTGACTTCATATCCCTCATAGGACATATGTCACAGCAAACCTGTTACAACAGTAAATATATGAGGGTATCATAGCAACATGCCAATATTGGCCCAGTGTTTGTGGCTCCAGCCACAAGTCTGTCAACCTTTGTACATACGTCATACAGTAAGAGGTGCATATGTTCTGTACACCATTATGTATTGACGTTATACCTGATAACAAGCCAGTTAGATATCAGACTGCTAGACATGTTATGTATAGTAGGGGTTATTTCTGAGGGCATAAACTGGGAATTCTGTGGTTGTGTGTACAGTAGTGGGGTCTGTGTACTTATGGCGACTGTCAACAGTATGTGTATTGTGAATACTTACCTTGGCCTGTGTACAGACTGTGGTAGATGTCATTGTTCCTGGTCCTGTTCTATCTGATGTTACATGCTGCTCCAGTGTATGGTACCCTATCAGCTCACATGTTTGTAGGGCCAAACACACACATGTCCCATACCACAGACAGACGTTTGACCACACTGTGTTATGGCCCAGTATATGTAGGGTTAGTGTGTAAGTGGCACATAAGAGGATGGTGTTGATCAGACAGTACATATAGTGTAATATTAAGCTTGCATACCATATGTGGCTGTGGCTGTATTCACATTGGTTGTGGGTATGCACTTTCACACAGGTGTATGTTACTCTGTGCTGTGACATGCCTATAGAGCCTGCTTTATTTGCAGGTACATGTGTATTCCCCCATACAATATCCAGGCCAGTGTTGTTTGCACAGTGCTTTGTTACATGCCTAGCAGCTTAGTGTAATTACCCAGTTTGATGTTAGTCCACATAATTGCAAGATGCTGCCGGGCCAACATAACTGCTGTGTATTTCTGACAAAGCTGTGGGATGTTGTACAGATGTATGTCACTAACATGGGTAGTATGTGGCCATGTGACCTCTGCACCACTAGTTATTATGTGTCAGGACAGACAGGAGTGTGTAAATGCTTAAACTGTGTGGGCATATGTAGTCCAGCATTTACGTGATATACCCATGTATGTGGCTGTAAACATCCACATTGTCAGGCTTGGTCCACATGTCTCGCACTAAGGGAATCTGTGTATATCTCTGGACTGACCAGAGTGTGCCATACTGTCCACATAGATTGGTCATATCTCTGCTGTAGTCCACAGGATCATTACTGTGCTATCAGTGGTACTGTACTATAATGTCCTTAGAATGTCTGTCAGTAACTGACGGCATATATGCCAATAGCAGATGTGACCTCCCACACACAACATGTCTGTTAAGACAAACACTGTTACAGTAACAACAGTCTACATATATACCTGCCATACATACATGATATCCCCTTGCACTAAGAGGTTGATACTACTGGTGCTGAGATATGACTCCACTCCATGTTCTGGACATATGGTAAACATATATGTATATATATCAATATATATATATATATATATATATATATATATATATATATATATATATATATATATATATACACACACACACACACACACACACACATATATATATATATATATATATAATATATATATATATATATATATATACATATACACATCTATATATGCTACACATATACAGATATATTGATATGTATGCACATATAGTTATAGCTATATATATATATATATATATATATATATATATCAACACAAATAGATATATATATGTGCATATATGATGTACTATATATATAAATACACAGAGATCTATAAATGGTGATATATATATATATATATATATATATATATTTATTTATATATATATAATGTACTATACAGATGTGTATAAATACATATATATCAATATATATGTGTATGTACATGTAGACATATATCTACATATGTATATGTATATAACCATATCCTTGTCATGTGTAAACATTAGTGTTGTGTATACCTTTCCAGATGTATCACACCGTATGTATCTGATATGTGTATATTTAGATATAACAACATATGTGATGCAACAGTAATACCCCTAACATGTACTATACAATTGTAGATGTCACAGCAATTGTTCAATGCTATTCAATATGTCTACTGACAGATGTATTGGAAAAACAACTGTCGTCACAGCTGTCAATGTGTAGTGGTTCACTGTTGTGACTATAGTGTACCAGGTCCTGGGTTCAAGACCTGCAGGGGCTGTTTATTTTGTTGCTGGGTAGAACAAGGGGTGTTGGATACAGAGTGGTTAAGACAGTTTTTGGCAGCTTTATGTGCGTTTGTGCGGGTTTGCACGATGGTAAGTGGTGCTAATCTACGGTTAAACATACAGGCACTCACACTGTGTAGGCTTTGCTTACCAGTGTGCAAATGTGCTTAGCATTTATATTGCAGCAATGCTGAAACCTGCTAAGCATGGCTCAGCCCTGGTAATGAGTGCTCACATTGTAGTCTGATAAAATAGCAGGGTAATGACATCTTTAATAAGTCTATTTAATTCCATGTACATAACATGCATCTATGTGCTGTCAGTGCAGTAGCAAGGGGTGTGAGTCTCCTGTCTGGGACACTTGAGTATATATGACCTGTACGATACTCTTATCCATGTGAATGTGTTACATACAAAGGTAGTATCCCAGGTTATGTGCAGTCACACTGGCATGTAGTGTATCATGACGTTACACTGTTGACAGTGCTTTCCCAAGCAAAAGTATATTGCTAATTGTAGTACTTACAACAAACACCCCTGCATGCATAGATGGACTCTGAGTCCTCACTGTCATGTTCCTGGTGTGTGAGCTGTGTCACATTATATATTTCCTACTGGATAATGATCTGACATGTGGAAATTAACTGTAGACTACTGTCTGTATACCACATGCCAGCATGTAGTAATGGCATACCTATCAGTGTCAGATGTCTATCTGTCAACACATTCATCCTACTGCATACCTAGTTGTTGAGCTGATGTCTGTCAGTCCCTGTACAGATGTGCAGATGCCAGGTATCCAGCTTGGATATTTACAGGCAACATATGCTTCACTGACACTGACATGTCTGCCCAGCCGTGTTATAACTGGCACAGATAGGACACAACACCCTGTACACACCACATGCCATGGGTACCTCCACTACACTACCACAGTCAACAGAACATGCTTGGGTACAGGTCTCCAACACAGACACTAACCATGTTTTGTAATACATGTTGCATATGTGTCAACTGGAGGACCTCACCAGCCATTTGCAGGAGGCACCCAGAGGATTGGCTGATGCATGTCACCCTCACCCTGAGGGTCACCACAGTGGTGTCTGTAGATATATTGCCTGCTGGCACATAGCAGGTATTATGATACCACTGCACACACATCCCCTACACTTCCCATCTCTCCATGAACAATAGCCAGGTACACACTTGCAATGCACCCCAGTACTGACAAATGCGTATGTGTGCATTACTGAGGATATCAGTGTCTGTGTGTTAGTGCACCTGTAGTTGGGAATACCTTACACCCACCGCAGCACCCATTGCCATAGTTAGATGTGGCTGCTGCTGTACTGGATATTACTTACACACCTCTCCCTAAAGGCTACCTGAGCCTAGCAGTACCAGCATAACACTGTTATACAAATGGGTTGATAGGAATGGGATACCCACTGAGTTCTGGCAAGTGTGTGTATGTGTGCATAGGTTCATAAATTCATAGGTAGGTACTAGGCTAGCTGCCCGAAGGCATTTATAAGCCTAGCCAGAATGTGTTGGCTTTCGCCACCCCCTTAGATTAGTTCCCTCTGCCTCTGTCCAGCAGATCCACTAAAGTGATCCCAGGGTAACCTTTCTGTTTCCCATCCACTCGATAAAGGCTTCTCTATTAGAGTGTTAGTGAGGAGCTCTGCCTAATGTAGACTGGAATCTTGTTCCAAAGCATGGTAAGTCTCTGGGGCAGGAATCTATCCCTCCAGCACATCATATTTATTGTTGTGGTGAGGGTTAGATCCCTAGAGCATGTGGCTTGAGGGGATAAGGTTTTCTTTAGGTGGAGCATATCCATCAATTCTGGGATGGACATGGCCTTGTATGTCAGGCAGAGATCACCTCTGAGTAGGCGGTATGAAACTGAGTACAGCTGGAGTTTCTACAGTCGAGCTGCATAGGACATCTGTTTGAGGCCATTGATCCTCTTGGTGAGGTATGTCTGTGGTCTTTCCAGCTGTTGCAGGTGTCTTGTAAGGTACATCCCAAATGGGGCATTGTACTCTATGATGGGTCTGATGAGTGATGAGTAGAGGGGCACAATGACCTCTTTTGATCTGGATGTGAACCCTTTTGTGATTAGGTGGGCCACATAGAAGGATTTTCTAACCACTTTGGCAATGTGATTATCAAAGAAGAGATTACTATTTACTTGGGTCCCCAGATCCCTTATTACATTTTCCATATTTAGGGGACTACCACCTATGTGGTAGTTTGTGGGTACTTTGTTTTTTCAAAGGGGATGACTATGCAATTTTTGGCATTTAGTTTGAGGCCATGATTTTGACACCAGGTATCCATCTCAGAGAGACTCTTTTGGAGGATGACTGTGTCAGCTGGAGAGTCAATTATAGCCCCTAGTTTGCAGTTGTCTGCAAACTTGGTCAGCCATAGTCTTCTTGTGCTTGCCTGTACCTCTGAGAAGTATATGCTGAACAGGAGAAGTCCTAGGACTGAGCCCTGGGGAACGCCACTTGTAACAAGTTTAGAGTCAGACCTAGCTCCCACAACTCTCACCATGTGGGTTCTGTCCATGAGCCAGTTGGCAACCAATCTTGTGACCTAGGGGTTTATGTACAGGCTGGTGAGTTTGTCTATAATACTGGAATGGGGAATGGTGTTGAAGGCCTTTGCGAGGTCTAGGTAGGCTCTGTGTACCACCTTTCCCTCATCTATAGCCTTGGTAACTGTCTCAAAGAAGTGCACCAGGTTTAAAAGGCATGATCTGCCCTTAACAAAGCTGAATTGGGTAGGGTCCAGTGTTTGGAGGTTCCCAATGTCTCTGTTAATGAGTTCTATGATGATGCGCTCTATAGCCTTGCAGACCAAGCTAGTCAAGCTTATAGGCTGATAGTTCCCAGGGTCTGATGAGGCTCCACCTTTGTGGAGCAGAATAACCATTGCTGTGCCCCACTCTATGGGTACATAGCCTGGGGAGAGGCTGAGTTTGAACAGTGTGTTTAGGTGAGGGGTTCGTTTGTCTTTAAGCTTGTGTAGGACACAGCGTGGTACACCATCTGGTCCCATTAATTTTGTGTTTTTTGCTTTGGAGAGGGCTGTTTTAACCTGAGTGTCTGTGATTTCATGGGATCGACATTCTTCTGGTATGCTTATGGGCCCTTTTGGGGGTGAGAGGGGGGTGAAGTTTGCACAGAACCTGTCTGCCAGGATGTTGGCGATATCAGTCGATTCAGTGTATTTTGTGCCATTCTGCACTAACTCTGAGCAGATCTGAGCATTGCCACTTAGATTCTTGACATAGCTAAAGAATGCCTTGTGGTTATCTTTGGAGTCCTTGGCAATTTTTCTTTTGAAGCTCACCTTGGATGATTTTATGAGAGATCGTAGTTTTTTGCCGATGCTGATCATTCTTGGGATTTACTCTTTTCTGTACTAGTTTCCTCCTTCTGTTGTACAGTTTGTTAATGGCAGGGGTCCACCAGACTGGGTTCCTTTTCTTGGAGGAGTGAGTCCTGGTTTTGCTTGGGATAGCACGTGCCATGCATTCTTGTAGATGCCCATAGAATGCATTAGTAAATGATTTTGCAGTTTGGACAGTGTTATCCTTTAGCATGGGGGCTTTGAAACTTTCCACCTCGGTCTTAACTAATGTGAAGTTTGCTTTTGAAAAGTTTTTCATGGTGGTTTCCTTGTCCGGGGGTGGGGATGGAATGTGGATATCCAAAGTGATTTGTTTATGGTCAGATCTAACCAGCAAGGGGTTGACATCCAGTGCGGAACACCGGTCGCCCATGTTGGTGATGACCTGATCCAATATGTTGTCACCTCTGGTGGGTGTGTTGATCAGTTGATCCAGGGTGTTTGAGTTTATAAATTCTAGGAAATGTTGGGGAAATGAGTGAGTACTTGAATAGTTTTCCCAGTTAATGTTTGGGTAATTGAAATCACCCAATATTAGGGTGTTTGGTAAGACCTTTAAGTTTACCAGTGTTTCCAGAAAAGCAGACTGGGGGTCCAGGGACATGGTGGGTGATCTGTAGCAAGCTACAATTTGAATTGCAGTTTTGCCCATTGTTAGGTGCACGTGGATGATCTCTGAAGCATCGTGCTGTGCCACTAACCTGGAGGTGTGGGTATGCTTGATGAATATGGATATGACCCTGCCTTTTGTATTTCGGCCCTGGTTCTGTGGCAGAAATGTATCGTATGAGTTGTAGCCTGGTAGTACTGGGGTGCTCTCCGGAGCCTTTAACCAGGTTTCTGTTACTGTATATATATATATATATATATATATATATATATATATATATATTTTTTTTTTTTTTTCTCCATACTGAGGAGTGCCTCGAGTGTGTGCATTTTGAGGTTTAGACTTGTGGCATTGAGTAGCATTACCCTCAGTTTTTTGTTGCTTGTGCTATTTACGGCGGTGGGTTTGTCTTTTGAGCCTTGCCTAAAAAAGGCACTATGGGGGTGGCAAGAGCTTTGGCCAGTATTTGAAAGCCTAAGGGTGACAGGTGCAAGCCATCTCTAGTGAAGTAGCTTGGCTTGTTGAGCATGTCATCCCAGGCAGACAGACACTGGATCCCCTTTGAATCACACCAGAAACTTCGCCAATTGTTGAAATTAATATTTTTTTTCTTTATACTGTGGTATCATTCTTGGTGAGAGCAAGATGCTACTCAGGGTCAGGGTCATACCGGCCTGGGCTATGTGATTAAAGAGCTCTTCCATGTGTCTTTTCATGTAGTCCAGGGAGGTATGGCTCAGGTCATTCACACCAACATGGACAATGACAGAGTCATATTTGTACTTGTTCTGGAGTGACCTGAGTGCTTATGTTATGTGGCAGATCCTGGCACCTGACAGGCAGCTAACAGTAACCTTCTCCTTATTTAGCATAGTGAGTGAGACATCAGTGTGTCTGACTATAGTGTCACCTATTACTAGTATGTTGGGTATGTTATTTTGCCTTAAGGGCTGTGATTGCATGGCACACTGGTTTTGTGATGTATGTATTTCATGGTTTGTGTTGGGGCTGGAGGTTGCTTAGATGTCTGCTTTGAAGGTCTCTGTTGCTTTTGCAGATTTTTATTTAAAGCCTCTGAGTATGTTTTCGTGTATTTATGTGTGTTTTTTGCCAGTGCTGGTTTAATAGGTCTATGTGAGACTGGTGGCGTGATGCAAGTATTTTCCTTTTCCTCTTTACTGTCTGATCCAGTCTTGGGTTGAGAGAGCTTAGCCTCCAGTTTGGCTGTATAATTGCATCTCTCACATGTATTAGTGTTTGATGGTAGGAGGAGAGGGTTGTCTGTGTACATGAGTCAGTTGTAACATTGCCTCAAAATGCCCAGATTCACCAGTTGGACTGGAGAGTACACCTCACCTGAAACTGCCCTTTGGACATGCCTGGATAGGTACAGTGAACTGTTTTACTGAATGGCTGGTAAGGTCAAATAGAGAGCCTTGTCCTTCTGTACAGTATTGGGCGGTCTAGTGCTAGGGTTTGTAAGTGCTTGCTATGAGTTTTCAGCAAGTTCCGGGCTGAGAAATGAATGGCTTGAGTGCTTAAGTTGAAAGTTTGTCTAGTTCTAAGGGAAAATTTGAAGAGGAGACTTTGTGGAGCCGGAAATAGTTATACCCTAACTAACCAGCGCTGCCCAAATGTGGTTTTTATAGCAGGGAAATGAAAGAGATAGAAATTCGCCCAAAATGGCCAATAAGCTACTAATTTCTGGGCTGAAACCACTCCTCCAGGGACAGATAGGCTGCTCAAAGATCCCCTCTCTCACAGGTGAACAGAGAAACTTCCTTCTATCCAATTAAGGTATGGGCAAACACAGAGACTTGTAACACAGCCCTGAATTCAGCACTAACCTGAAAACTGGACTAAACTAGCTAAGAAAGGTGAGAAACATGTATATATATATTTTTTATTTGTTTTTTTTTCCCAGAAAATAAAGCAGATACAATAAAATAAAAAACACTTTAAATGCACAGAAAAGGATATTTATTGTTATATATCTTAGATCAAAGTTGTAGTCAATGCCCCTAGTAATAAAGTAGGAAGAAACACAAATACAGTAAAAGCAGATGAATAAAACAATAGAAAATGAACAAACTTATTTAAACAACTTACCCAATTAACCAGAAAAAAGCTCAAAACTCAGCCCTGTTCCAGCAGTTTTCAATCAGACAAGTTCTAACTGCACACTCCTGCTATGCAGGGGAACCTCCTTCAAAAAAGATGGCCTGGATCAGTGCTCAAATTATACAAACAAAGCTAGATTCAGCAGGGCTGAATCTGGTCTATGCAGCAGCAACAAGGTGCACCAATTTCAGAAAGCAACAGATCAAATAAGCAGGCACAATAAGCCTAGGACCAGAAATTCCCAGCTCAGAAGGGCAGAATTCAGCCTCTCCTCCCACAAGAGTGCATACCACAAACCTTCTTAATGTAGAATAACTGGCCTGAAGCCCAAGTGCTTTAACCAGAACTAATACACTGATAGGCTGAGGTCTTGGGCATGTGTGCATATATGTAGGGTACAGCATTCCGAGGCCACATACTCCTATTACAATACGCATTGCCACACAGTATTAGGGATAGTGATGTTGCTGCCCATAGGAGAGTCATGACAATGCATCACCCTACTATGCCTGTGGCATGTGCATTAGATGCATATCCCTGTAGTAGCACTCTTGGGATGGACAAGGGGTTGTATTGCAGTCCTCATCAATGTGTGATGGTGGGTATGTCAGTGTGTCATCATGGGTTCCAGTACATGCAATATCCACAGTGGGGTGTTGGTGCTGGGTATACTGTCATTACACCATGGTACCCCCGGTATATGTCCCATGTACCACTGTATGGTGACCACTGTCACCATCAACCATACAAGTAACTGATAATACTATCCAGCCCAGTTATGCATGTGCTGTGTGCAGCCTACCTGTAACACACTGAACATACTGATGAGTTAGTTAGTTAGCACTGATAAGCCCAGGTCTCCCGGATATGTGTCTGAATGTTATGTGCTTGTTAATGTATATATGTTGGTATGTCACGCTATGTATTGTCCATATACAACCATTACATCCCTCATTACCATACTGTACATGCCTGGCGATGTTCTGCATGTAACATGTAACCTGTAACACACCTCATCCTAAACACTGTGTGGTGTGTGCAATTAAATCCACACACATCAGTAGCACTACATACGTAGGTAGGGGTCTAGTCCAAGTGTTGCCAAGTAAGAGTGTGCGTGTATGTGGAGGGATCTACTTCAGGTTGCTGAATATATATGTCCTAGGGGGTCATCTGTCCATGTGGCACAGGAAATAACTGTTATACAGACCTGTGTCATGTTCAACTGTACCCAGGATATGGCACAGCCATGGTGTCACCACAGTGCCATACCCCTTGTGAGATATGACAGCAGACCATCCTTCTGCTGATGCATGTTCACCTACAAACCAAATGGATAACATTATGGAGACCACAATCACTCAGTGTTTCTAACTATTATAATGCATCATGGCTGGACAGCTACACTACTTGACATGTAAGCATTAAACATTACTGCTGACAACATGTTACACAGAAGTACATTGGTACACTGTAGTACAGTCATCGTGTGAGTCAGAACCATATTAGCCTGTCCCTGCATCGATGTTATGGATGACAGGGATGTGGCACAGGTATCATCATATGCACAGGGTGTGTTGCTGGTTTGCCAGAGACCTAGGGTGGACCATACATTTGACACCATGTGTATGAAGGAGGAGTGTAAGTTACAGATATGGCCATGGTGACGTGGTGTGTGTAAATATGGGGTTGCCCTAGGTGTGTTTGTATTGTGTTGGTATGCATGCACACAGTTCTGCCATGTGGCTGCCCTATACAGGTGTTTCTTGGACAACTGCAGACCATACCTGGCAGGGTATGTAGTTCACCGCCTCCGGCCATGGACACGTGAACTGTGCCTGCTAGGGGTTCCACGGGCACATCCAGGTACAAGCATTGATATGCTACTCTCCCCTGATGATGACATTTGTCCGCTGGAACCAGGTCCCTCTTGAGACTGGCCAGGGCCACGTGCCTGCTGTGGTGTGGTGTGGACAGTGTCCCCCCTGCAGTGCTGGGGCTGCTACTGCCATTACGGGAGTGGCTTGATGTCCTTGAACATCCACATCAACTGCCAGATGTTGGTGTTGCTGGCCTACGTCCACGTGGCTGTCGCCTCACTCCCACCACATGCTCTAGCGTGAACAATCCATGGTCGATGAGGCCCGCCATCTCACCCAACCATCTATTCATGACCTCTGTATAATCACGGAGGGCACCTGCAAGATCATGGATGTTGTCACTTACAGATGAAAAAGCAGCCCTCTGCAGCCTCAGACCCTGTCTGGTGTACAGTTCCATACATGCCTGCGCCCCCATGACAGCCTGAAACATGCATCTGGTGGTACCAAATGTGGCACTTCTGCCAGGGGCAAGATGACCAGTGGCCCTCCCATGAGTACCCTGGGACATATGCCTATGTGGTACCCTGCCGGACATCGGCTATGCCTGCTGTGTCCAGACACAGCAGCCATAGAAACCACACTGTCCTGTGCACTGCCACCAACCTCCAACTGTCCCTCTGCTATGGTCACTGGTGATGGGGTATCTATAGGCACTGTGACTGTGTGCGGGGATGGGGTGGATAACAGGGGGATGTCAAATGATGGTGCAGTTTCAGCCTCTGCCAACCCCGCCTGTGCCTCAATATACGTATCATCATTTTCAGTGTCTGTATGGACACCACCATCAGATTGCATGCAGGAGGGACCCTGACCCACCTCACCACCTGTGAGGGGAAAACAAGAAATGCACTTTAAGACCTGTATAGCATTGCTTAACAGTACACACATACACACACAAATGCACACACACGCACACACACACACACACACACACACACACACACACACACACACACACACACACACACACACACACATATACTGACAGTCCACCATACCTACCTGTCCCTGAGTTTACAGACTGTCCCAAGTTTATTCACGTAGGTTCACCATCCTGCATCACACTTGGAAACTCACACTCATTAATACCAATCATTAACGTATCATTCTTCTAATTGTATAGACAAGTGATCACAAAACATGACCTGTTACTCCATTACCTCTTTGACTTGACTGGAATAAGTTTTACAAGGACTCACTGCTGTCATCCAGTGTATGTCTGGACATCGTCAGCATGGCCCTCATATGTTAGGGGCTACTACGGTCACTCAATTATGTCACACACTGGAGTGTCCTACATAACTATTGCTCAGTAGATGCAATATCTGTTACTCAATCAACTTATTATGTGGACAACAGTAATATTTGGATACACTCACTGGTGTTGTCTAGTAATCCCCCAATGCATCTGCAGTGCTGCATATGTGGGTAGTCTATCACCTTTCTGCTGATTGCAATTTTAACAGTATGCCTGGTGTCTAGTTTCCCTCCCAATGCATGTTCCATGCTACAGACCTTATTATACTATCAGCTGTCCTGAGATTACATATCAGACAAGTATTCCTGGTGTCACATGTGTCAGTCCACGTCCATGTACTGCACAATTCCAAAGGGAAGTACTGCCATATGAACAATGCCACAATCACACGTGTATACATGGACACCCACAAAAACACACGCACACACATGCACACACACGTCCTACATGCATCAACCTCCCTCCACTCCACCAGATTGCACTTACAGATAAAATACCCCCCACACACACACACACACACACACACACACACTTACAGGTGAGGTTGCACGAAGATATTACACACAGACCTCCCGTTACCTATCTGCCAACATGCATAACATATGGTACTCAACAACATGCAGTGCAGCTATAGTCAGTCCATGCTAGCAACAGTATACATGTGTGTGATGCATAGGCTGTGTTAGTAGGTGATGCCCCTTCCCCTGGAAAACACTGCAGCCATGTACACAGTATTGCTGTGCACCTGTTCAGCACCCTGCCATGTACTGTGCACCATACCTTACAGGTGTAAACACCATTGCTGAATGTGTGTTACTGTGTCAGTTATGTCTGTTTTAATGTTCACAGCCTCTGTGTGTTTGTCCGACACATAAATGGGATGATATGTGGACAGATGTAATTTGTGAATGCCTGATGTCTGATTTTCACATGTCATCATCAGTGGTGCATGTATGACCAATATGATACTGTTACACTGACAAATGTCAAATAGTACTATGGCTATGGGGAATGTGCACACCCTTATTGATATGATGCCATCTTCCTTGATATGCCATGGGGCCACATTACAGCATATGTTAGCATTACATGAGCCTGATATGTGACATATGTCCTGTACAATCAAATGCAGTGTCAAACAAATGTGTTAGTTGTGCTAATGCTGACTGAGATGCATACACTTCGTCGGTGCATATGTGTGCATGCCCTTATCAAGATGGTTTGTTACACCTACTGTTATGTGTACTACAGCAGTCACTATTCCTGGCAGGGGTATACTAGCATGGGCCATCTGCATTTGCCAGTATATGGTCAATCTGCCCTACACATGTCCCCCAACTCTGCATGATTGCAAGGTCAACTCATGTGCACATCCCTTGGAGTTCACACACTGCTGTCACTATTGATGTGGAGTCAGAGTTATGTCTGCCACAGTTCCTGACCCTGACTGTGTGCAGATACAGTGTCATGATGACACCCCCTCCCCACCTTTAGCCTTTTTGCTGATGCTTGTCAACTATGGCCTGCACATGTGTGTCAGTTTGCAGTGTCACAAACACTGAACACCACATGTAGCAGCCTAGTCCCAGCTAATGAATGACAAACAGGTGTACACTGGCACTGGCATGGTACATATGGGGATTGTGGGCCTGAAGAGGGGTGAGGCGTGCATGCCTTTTGTGGACCTCTTCTGTTATGCATATGCTACCTGTAGTGAGGCCTGGCTGATGTTTCCTGTAGTACAACTATCACATCTGATTACCCTAACCCATAGGCCACACGTTTGCAGAGTCCAGGCGATTGCTGACATGGGTATTGCACAGCCAGTCATTGTTAGACATTCCTGCAACCCTCCTCAGTGTTGTGGCATGTTACTAGGCAGTCCCCATGACCAGTTTGCTACATGTGACATCATCTGTCTTGAATGGTCATCTGTTTATTCCTACATCATTCCTGTCCCATACATCCTTCTCACACAAATGACTGTCTGCACTGTTTGCCATGGTATATGCAATGGTGAGGTATGGCTACATGTCCAGCTCATGGGTGCTACCTGAAGTGTATGGGGCCCACGCCATGTCATGTAGGTTGTGTGCAAGCCATGGCTGCCTCTGTTGCAGGTAAGTGTGTACATTTGATAGCCAAATGTCTTGGACAGCAGACCAATACTTGGTGTGACACTGGGGATGTGTACTTGCTGGAAGATGCATTTCCATGACAAATGCATGCAGTCAGTACTACAACAGTTGCTTCTACTATATTTTATCTGGAGCGTGTGCACACATATGCTTCCAGTGTTTGTGAAGGTATGTATTCCCCATATCTGCTGTCCTAACTTACGATTCCATATTATATACTCATTGCTCAGGTTGGGAACACATTGCAGGTTGTAAAGGTTGTGGACCTCAGTATTATGATATTCCGTAGTGTAGATCTGTAACAGTTGCCATTGTAATACTGGTACATACACTGTTGTAGCACTGTATAAGGGTCATATTTCACACATGTCCCTACTATAGGCCATTTGTCCCACCAATATGTTCATCTCTGTGGACACATTTTGCAATGACAGGATGTTAGTTATACTGCAGGACTCTGACATACCCTTCAGATACACCATAATGGCCACCACTGTGATGCAGTGCAGTTAACAGCAACAATACATGAACATGTATGGCATGCATTATGGGTTGTTCTTCTTTCGGCTTTTTCCGGTTAGGGGTCACCACAGCAGAACTCCGGTCCGCTACTGATTCACAGTAGATTTTTTTACGGTGCTGAGGTGCCAGCTCGATGTCCAAACTTTAATGGCCCATTCTACACGTCCTTTGAATGCCACTCGACCGTGGGGAGGATATGCAGACTCCACACAGAAGGCGCTCCAGCCGAGAATTGAACAGGAGAACCTCTTGCTGTGAGACAACAACACTACCGTTGCACCACCACAGCTTTAGGTGTGTTAAATGTGTGCATGGAATATACCATAGCCATAACATGGCCAGTGTATTGGCAAGCCTGAGCAAAAACCATACTCACCAGCTACAGGCTGCTGCCTTGGAGGTATACCAGAGGGACCTACATAGGTGTGTGAGAGATGTGATTTCAGTAGCCACAGCTGTGGCATTGGTACAGGGTGGGTGCAGCATTACAGTACATCAACAGTATAAGCCCATAATACTACAGCTTATGCACATCTGCTTATTACTACTACACAGCAACAGACTATATATATGTCATCTCACATATGCATGATCTACCTGTACAGATGCGGAAAGATATGCAACAGTGGTCTATTGATATGCCCTGTGGCCTTACCTGCATGCTCCTCTGCCGGTGTGTGGGTAACACCCACCTCCACTGTACTCTCCGCCAGTTATGTGTGTGGGCGGGCAGGTGCCACAAGGCTGGCATGGCGCTCCACAACATGTGTCAGGGAGGATGGATGGCATGACCCCTCCCTGTTGCGTTGTGATCCCCCTGGACTGCAGCAGCATGCCGATGGGCATTGGAAAGTAGGTAACTGCAATGATGCTGGACCTGCTCATAACTGCGGTTATGGAGGCTGACATCATTTTCCCTGAGGACAAGATCGTTCCACAAGGCAATCCACTCCTGCTGCTCATGGGATGTTCTGCTGAACACCTGGTGGTACTGCACCAGGTGTGTGATGATGACCTCATTTTCATCCGCTGTATAGACAGGGAGTCTCTCATGCAATATCTTGCCTGAAAGACATAAAGATGGAAACAGGTCTGAGCAACTCATACAGCAAGGTTACCATAGTTCTTAATAGACATTTCTGTCCGCTCTCACATCTGCAACAACAATCCGATCACACAACTCAATAGGTATGGCTACAGAATACCTACCATTGGGGCATATATCATATTGTACCACACTTTGTGCTATGTGTTTGTAGCCATGTTCCCTGTGGGGGACATTATCATTGCTGCCTGTTATGGACAATGTCGCCTGCATGCCATTGCTAGGGTCACTATGGTTCCATATATGCACGTGGCCTGTTTGCTATGTGATTGCTGCACATCTGTTATGTGTTATTGAGGATATCTATGCATGCAGTTGGACATGATCCGGGAATGTGTGGACAATTACTGTCCACATATGTTCTATAACAGTGACACAATATCATGTTTAGGGAACAGTTGCCAGCAGAGCTACCTCTCCCACCTCATCTGGCCATGTTACCAGGCCACATCACATGTGGGACCCACCCTGGGGCCTCCTCATCTACTGGTCTTGCACTACCTTCAGGTGGAACCATCTCAGGATATGGTGTGTCCCCAGGAGCACACAGAGAAATGATCCTGTCACTCGAGGTCAGGTCCAGGGTCTGGTGTTTAGGGACCTCCACAGAGACTTGGAGGATGTGCTACAGCACCTTGAGGGCCTAAGTACATACTCACAGCGTCCACATGCTCCTCCTGATCAACCTCCAGCCCAGGCACCTTCAAGGCCATGAAAATGATGTTGTGAATGGCAATTGGTAGGGGCCTTCTTCCCATTGTTTCCATATAGGGGCTCATGGGGCTTCCACATCGCAGATGACACTCACCATCCAGGGTGTTTACCCACCACATGTGTCATAGACCACCCCTGTAGGTTGTCTTATCTATCTACAAACCCAACCCACTTCTGCAAATATACCTGCTATCCTTCCCCAATTTCCCAATCCAACCTTCACAGACAAGGGCAATGTGGTCCCAACAAGGGGTTCACACATGACATAACCATCCATGTTGCACACACTTACTTTTGTATATTTATGTGTGTAGTGATATGTGTGATGTTCCCTCACACATAGCATGTAGCACTGTGATGCAAAACTAGAGGACATGTATTTATATACATATGTGTGTGTGTGTGTGTTTGTAAATATGTATATATATATATATATATATATATATATATATATATATATATATATATGGGTCTACCTGACATGGTCGACAGTTCATATGGTTGACAGTTTATTTGGTAGACAGTTCATTTGATTGACAAGCATTTTAGGTGGGGGGCTTCACCCCCCACACCCCCCAGTGTGGGGGCCTGTGCCCCCCACACCCCCCCTAACTATATATATCAACTCCAGGGTTGCACAACATTGGGGAAGGGGGCAAATCTGCTTGTCGACCAAATGAACTGTCGAACAAATGAGTGTCGATCATATGAACTGTCGACTCATATATATATATATATATATATATATATATATATATATATATATATATATGTGTGTGTGTGTGTGTGTGTGTGTGTGTGTGTGTGTGTGTGTGTGTGTGTAGATATATAGTATGAGTTGTGTGTGTGTATATATATATATATATATATATATATATATATATATATATATATATATACATATAGGTGTCTATATCTGTAGACATACATGTGTATCTATATGTGTATATATATATATATATATATATATATATATATATATATATATATATATAGATATATATATATATATATATATATATATATATATATATATATATATATATATATATATATATAGATATAGATATATACACACACATATACATACCTATATACATGGGGTGCATTCAGACATCAGGTCCACACTCTAACTGTCCTTCCTGCACAGCTGCACTGTTCTGCCTTACCACAACACAGACAGGTGCCACATGTGTACACAGCCTAACATTAAGGGGGTATATATAGGGACAGATTACAGGTAAGCCTATTACACACCTATGGCATTTCTGCATGCTACATTACATGTTAACTTGAGTGTCCTGCAATTGGTGGACTCTGGAACCCATGTGTCCATCATAATGGCATTACTTCCACCACCAGCTATTGGCAACAGTAATATACATGTTTTCCATTACACAACACACACACTATGATGGCTTACATCTTGTCAGTCAGTGCTGATTTGCACAGTTGATGGATATGGCCCACTACTCACAGGAACAGACACTATTGTCCATAGCAGTTGTTCAGCTAGACATCATTACAACAACACCTGATGGCACATATAAATCATTCCACATCATCTATCCCATTATTATGGACCAAGTACTACATTCAATTCCATGCATATATACTTCACATACCTGCTGTGGGAATGATGTCTGTTCTGGATAGTTTGCAGGACGTATTTTTTTTTTGTTTTTTTTTTTTTTTTTTGCTTTGGCTTTGCCTTTTGCTTTAGCTTTCATCCTCTCTCTCTCTCTCTCTCTCTCTCTCTCTATCTATCTCAGTCTCTTTCCAGTAAATGGATTGAGCTGCTTTGAATAGATTGCAGCATGGATTTTGTAGGTAATGCACATAGTTTCATAAGTTCATAGGTTGGTACTAGGCTATCGACCCTAGGGCTATACAAGCCTAGCCATAACAATTGGCTGGATATTTCTCCCCACAATATTTACTTCCCTGGACCCCTGTCTAGCCGGGTGACTGACATGATCCCCAGGATGAATTCCCTATCTTCCATACAATCATCAAGGTTCCTTTTGAAGAGGGTCAAGGAGGTGCTCTGCTTGCCATGTATGGGCAGTCTGTTCCAGAGTATGGGGAGTTTCTGGGTCAGGAACCTATCCCTCCAGCATGCTTTGTTTATTGTGATGACAAGGTTTGGATCCCTGGAGCAAGTGGCTCTGAGGGATTGGGATTTCCTTAAGTGGAGCATGTCCAATAGCTCAGTTCAGCTCCAACATGATCAGGTGATGGCCTCTGCACCAATCAGTGTCCTCCACTTACTACCTGCATGCACCATGCTGTGTAGTACTTCCAATTACCACTGTCATGGCAACCCAATACTATAAATCCCTACATCATGTGGGCGTGGTCCCTTTACCTTCTCTGTATGGTTCACATCCTTCCTGTGTGTGGGCAGCAGTGTTACAGACAGCAGGTAGCAATACCTCTTACAAAAGGACCTGCAGACGCAGGTTACATATTTGTATAAGGTTCCAGAACTACAGAGTGTGAATAATGTTGTTATATGCATTGTATAGCACAAGTGTTACAGGTTTTGTGTGTACATACTAGTTTAACATGGAATGTAGTCTGTCTGCATAGCTCTCAACTGTGGGCCTATCCAAATGATGGCCAGAGGTGCACCTGTTATGTTTTGTCTGTCCACCACACAGGTCTTGTGTCAGATATATAACTGGCAGTGTGTGTGTTGAGTGCTATCAGTACATGGCTGTATCCATTTGTGTTTCTGACTTCATATTCCTGACTAAGGGCATGTTGTAGACTATCCTGTAACACCAGCAACTTACTCAGTGTATGACAACACTATTTCACATATGGGCCTGTGTTTCAGCCTCTGTCTTCCACCTACATATTAGGCTTTGTCCATATGACATGCAGTAAGGGGTTATGTAGTGGCCTGTGATTATGTCATGCTGCCATTCCTGCCCTCATTCCAGTGCTGTTGTAGCCTCGACATAAATTGTGGGGTAGGGTCCCTATATATATGTGGGCTTCAGCTGCACAATACATGTGTGCCCTTCTGCAGTCCAGAGGTCAGTGTATGTAACAGTGTTATATGTCCCTGTAAATCAGTATGTGGGGGGTATGCACCATAAATAACCTAGGCTCTTACAACATGTGAGGGATATCAGTAGTAAGCCAAAATAGTGTACATCTCCAAACCAGGAACAAGCAAGAAGCAAAGAAAAGCGACCATCAACCACAAAGTTAGCGAATTCTAACAATAAGGCATCGACCAAGAGTAGAATCAATCACAGTTTAATCCAAGGTACATACACATAGACTGAGCGCTTTCTCCAGTTCAACTGGCTTCATCAGAGTCAATTTACAAAACACACCCAGCTTTCCTTATATACACCAAGAAGTAAAATAATTGAATAATTGATCAGTTTAAAATTGTATATATCAATAGAATTGAATTAATTATAACATACTGAACCCATCATAATGTTGTAAGTTATTAATAATTAATAAACTCATTGTTTTTCAAATTTTGTTCCTGAATTATACAGAAATTGCATAAAAATTAATTAAATAAATCCTAAAACCATAAACATCAATAATGTTTGTAAATCTTTGTATTTCATATTTATAACTGTTTGTAAAAAACTGCTCTCCTAACCACTTCCATATAACTTAATAAAAATAAAAATCATGTATAATGTAATGTGTACAGTGTGTTAAAAATATATACAAATGAAATTATATTACTTATGAATTTTTACAAAATTCTTAAATACATATATAACCCAAACAAGATTACAGTTCCTCTGGATGATAATGTTCATTTATTAAAATAACACATCCTAGTACTGAAAGTACTTTTTTCTCAAATAATTTGTGCCCGATGTTTTAATACAGGTTTTAGTGAAATACATTCATTTAGCCCAGGAAACTTTGTGGCATTCAGTCTTATCTGCCACTCTGTTTCACGTAGAGCCACACAATTCCCAATATCACCATTACTGTTTGGTTTTACTCTGTCCACTATAAAAAATAAGAATTTTTTAAATGGACGACATTCCTTTGAGTACATGTAGAGAGAGTTATGTTCATCCTTCCTTTTAATAGAACTAACCTGTTCCCTAACTCTCTCTTTAAGACATCTAGTTGTCATGCCCACATAGAATGCCTCGCAGGACATACAGGATGCAACATAGACACAATTTTTTGTGAAACAATTGCATACACCCGGGCATGCAATAGTACGTTTGTAGCCAGCCACACTTAAATAGGTTCCCACAGAGATATATCTACATATTTTACATCTGCCACATTTGTTCATGTTTGATCTTTTAAAGTCATGGCTAGTCTTTTCCAGTATTTCTTTTAAGTTATAACCCCTAGCATA
Source organism: Protopterus annectens (assembly GCF_019279795.1). NCBI lineage: Eukaryota > Metazoa > Chordata > Ceratodontiformes > Protopteridae > Protopterus > Protopterus annectens. Next base: position 231,373,710 of record NC_056744.1, read on the forward strand.
TGTTATAGCTGGTTTCACACCCAATATTGCTTTAACGTCACTACTCAAAAAATAATCCCACAATTTCCTCAAATTGTCACTTAATTCTGATGTTTTTTCATTGTATCTAAATATAAATCTTGATGTTTCATCACACAAGTTTCCATTAGTCCGCCTAAGCTTCAACGCTTGTGTCATTCCAATTTTGTTCTCATTTTTCAAAATGGGCATGTATCTACTCCTTCTCTTCCTAAATATTTCTTTTTTGATTTTCTTCAACATTTCTATGGGGTATCCCCTTTCCAGAAACATACCTATAAGTGTATATATTTCTGACCTAAAGGTGTCCTCTTCACTAATAAGTCTAGATAGTCGGACCATTTGGCCTTTGACTAATCCTTTCCTTTGATGTAAAGGATGACAACTTGAATAATGTAGCATTGAGTTAGCATAACTTGGTTTCCTATATATGGTACTGCCCAGTTCAGTTCCATTTTTCAAAATGTTAATATCCAAATAGTTGGCTGTGTCTTTGTCCCATTTATAGGTAAACTTCAAAAAGTTAGATGTTCCATTAAGGTGTGAAACAAAGTCAATCACACTTTGTTCATCACCTTTCCATATTATTAGTAAATCATCCAAAAATCTATTGTAGGAGATTATATTACTAGCAAAACTAGAGCCTAAAATATGTTCTTTTTCCCATGCCAGTAATACTAAATTAGCAAAAACAGGGGCACATCGTGCCCCCATTGCTACACCTGTTACATATCAGTAGTAAGCCGCCTTAAGGTATATGGCTGCAAATTACCATACATTTCACCTTGGGAACATTGCTGGCCTACTGCCTACTCCCATACAGACTGTTCTGTTTGTCAGTGTGATTTTGATATTTTCAGTCATGCATTGCTATGTAACAGATACATCCCATTGTGTCAGCTTAAGATTTTTCCCCCCTAGGGATTGAGTACAGAGTGTAGTTAGAGGCTGCTGAACTATACATCTGCATTACTTACTGATGATTGATTGTTATACTGTGGCCCAGTCTGTCTTTACTGTTGTACTACTTGAAGGCCTTGGCCTGGACAGCGACATATGTTATGTTTTTGGATTACTGTGTAAAATGATCTGCTTGAGAGTTGCATTACTCAGTTAGTATGTATTTCAAAGTCTAAACAGCTATATGACATGACATATGCAACTGTAGTAGTACACAAATAAAACTTTCTTATGTATGCAAACCTGTGTGTGGTGTCATATCCTTTGCCTTCTCTGTGGGTATATGTTTCAGGCAACAATTGTCTTTTGTATGGGTGACTCATAGACTGTCCATTTGATAAGGTAGAAATTATAGGAATACTGGCTGATCAGTATGCTGCACACCCTCTAAATATGTATCTTCCTATACATATCTATGTGTGTGTATCTGTAGTTACACACACATATATATAGATATATATATATGCATACACACACACACACACACACACACACACACAAGATATATATATATATATATATATATATATATATATATATATATATATGCATATATATGTGTGTGTGTCTGTGTGTGTGTGTGTGTGTGTGTGTGTGTGTGTGTGTGTGTATGTATCTTTGGAATGTTTATTGCTTCCACAGTGTACATTCCTTATGATAGCTAGAATGTACTGCATGGTATGTTATTTTTTTTTTTTCAAAACAGGTTTATTGTTTTAACATATAAGAGAAATATCATAACAATTTTATACAAGTAATTAAAAATAGGTATTATTATAATATTCAACAAAACAACTAAAGTATTTACAAAGACATCCACTACAATCAGATCAATTAATTAAACTAAAATACCATGCTATTGAAATTAAAATTTTTTAACAAATTTTGTAAATTATCCCATACAATAAAATAAGATGTTTTTCTATTTGTTCTAGTCCTAATTGTGTTTATTTCCATATGGCACACTATATTCATAACATTTTAAATTCATTGAACGAAGGAGGTGTATCTGAAATCCAATTTCTAGTTATTATTTTCCTAGCCACTGCTAGAATAGACCATAACAAGGGAAGCTTAACCTTTTTAACACTTTGAGGTACAGGTGTGTTGAATAATATAAGAGATTTAGAAATAATGAAATTATCTGTAAAAGAGCCTGCAAAAATTCATTAATTGACTTCCAGTATTCTTTCAATTTTATACAGTCATAAAACATATGAGCCCAGTCATCATTAATTTCTACATTACATCTCTTACATAGATTATCTTTATTATTTATTTTAGTCATCATCAAAGGTGTATAAAAAGATCTATGTAAAAATTTCCATGTATAAAGTCTCCAGACAATGGAAGACGTAGTTCTATAAGCAGATTCCAATATATATTATCTTGTTGATTTGGTGGGTCCCCATTAATAGAAGTGAAATAATTACAGTATGAATCTACACTGTAAAAAGTTTCTTGTCTGATAACTTTATGTATGTATGAAAGTTTACCTTTATCAGAAACTTTATGTTGTAAATTTAATATCAAGTAATCAATCAGTGTTGGAATAGATTCTTTAACAGTTATAGACATTAAATCTATTTTATTAATGAGATGTTGTCTAAAGGTCTGAACCTCTAACCTGCAAGTTTCTCTTAGATCAAATTCTTGTTTTAAGAAATCTAGATTTTTAACTTTATTATCAGATATCAACTGATACCAGTACTTTAGATCATTATCTATAGCTAAATGAGTTCCTTCAGAAGTAGATGACAAAAGCATACCCTGAGTATACATTATAGGAAATACAATAAAATTCCATTCCCTATACTTAGGGTGCATGAATATAAAGTTACGATAACTAATAATAATATTTAATGGGTAACAAACCATATGTTTAGGTGTAATAGGTGAAGTACAAAATTCCTTTAGTAACCATAACATGGAGTTATTTACAATCATACTTTTATGTGTTGAGATTTTCATGAAGTGTATACTAATTAGCTCCCAATAATCTTTCCATTTTGTGACATATGACTGATCTATTAATAAAGTAATAACTTTTACAATAGAAGAGATAGTATATAAATTAAAGTCTGGAAAATAAATACCCCCTTGAGACCAGCTATTAGTATGTTTCTTTAATGCAATCCTAGGTCTATTATGTGCCCATAAGAAATTTAACATTAGTGTGTTCAGTTTCTTGATAATTATTTTGTAGGTGGAAGTATTATTGATTGTATTAAGTATACAATCTTGGGGAATATTATCATTTTAATAATTGTAAGTCTCTCCTCCATAGTAAAAACATATTATTCCAGGAATTAAAAAGATTTTGTATAGTAAGAAAACAGGTATTATAATTATTATATATAATAGATTTAATATCTTTAGATAGTATTATACCTAAATAAGTTATCTGACCTGAATTGGGTACATATTTAGTAAAATCACTAATGAGAATATTTTTTCGTGTATATATAGGTAGTATTTTAGTTTTTTCTTCATTGAATATTAAACCAGAAATACTTTTAAAATTCATCATGTTATCAAATAGACACTGTATTGAAGAATTAGATCCTGTTGATGTAATTAGAACATCATCTGCAAAAAGTTGAATTTTGGATGTTGTATTTTCATCTATTTCAAAACCCTCTATGTCAGTACTGTTTCTGATCAAATTAGCCCAAGGCTCCATTACTAAAGTGAATAATAGTGGAGAAAGTGGACATCCTTGTTTTGTACCTTTAAGAATGGGTATTTTTTGTGAAACATATGTTCCTACCTTAATATAAGCCAACGTTCCTTTGTATAAATGTTCAATTAGATTTACAAATGCATCCGAGAAGTTTGTGCACTTCATTAAGGTAAACAGATAGTCCCAACTTACTGAATCAAATGCTGAACTTATATCAAGACTAATAAGTGTTAAATCTTTCTTTTCCTATTTGCAAAATCTATTAATGTTAAAGTTCTTCTTATATTATCAAAAGTATTTCTATTTACAATGAAGCCTGTCTGATCTATATCTATAATGCTGGGAAGGATTGTCTTCAATCTATCAGCAAAGATATTCATAAACATTTTATAATCAACATTAAGTAATGAGATGGGCGATATGAAGAACATCTAGTTGGATCTTTATTAGGTTTTAAAATTGGCAAAATAAATGTATATTGCCAAGATGGGGGGGTTATTAACTCAGTTTGGGCCAAAATAAAAACCTTATGTATTAATGAATATGTATTTTTAGAAAGGATTTTATATATCTCTGGTATAATACCATCATTACCCGGTGCTTTGTTTGATTTAAGCTTATTTATTTGTGTGATAACTTCTGTATATGAAATACTCTTGTCCAATAGTTTAATCTGTTGTTTATTAAGCTTTTTATTCATATTTGTGGTTATAAACTCCTTTATTTTATCTTTAGGTTCCATGTTAATATTATTATGGTTAATTTTGTGAAAGTGATTTCTAAATTCATCTAGTATTTCTGGTATACTAGAAACATTCTTCTTTTCCTTAGAGAAAAGATTTCTTTGATATGGTTTTGTTTATTCAACCTTTTTGTTTTATTTTGAAGTCTATGTAAGTATTTGGGGCTTATTGAATAAGACAAAACTTGTATTTCTCTAAAGTTATTTTAACTTTATGAGTTAAAATTTCTTTGTATTTCTCATTTAGTTTGTTTATTTCTTCAATAACTTTCTTGTCCATAATATTTTCTTTATTATTATGTTTATAAGAGTCTAATTTACTTTGAATATCTAACAATTCCTTATCCCAAGATTTCCTTTTATTATTATACCATCTGATACTTTGTCCATATAGATATGATTTTAGGGCATCCCAAACATAAACAATGGAGACTTCAGGAGTGTTATTTATGTCTAAAAAATGTTTTACTTCTGAAAGTATATATTCTTTATAATCTTTTAGTTGAGTTAAGTATGCTGGTATCCTTTTGATCTGAACATTATGAGTATTTTTATCATGAATTCAAAAACAATTGAATTATGATCAGATACAGGACATGAAATGATTTTGGAATTAATTAAATCTGTTACCATCTGGTTAGAAATAAAGACCCTATCTATTTTTGAATAAGTTTTGTATCTGTTAGAAAAAAAGGTATATGGTAATGATTTTGAATCTATCTAAGTATTAATATCATTCAAATGATAAGAATTAGCAAAATCCTTTAAATGTTTTGCATTAGATGTAATT